>NC_058083.1:169624911-169933125 GCF_014858855.1 Bufo gargarizans
CACAGGTGAGGGCCGCTAGTATGTTGCCTCACTTGTGGCTGCCGCGGGCAATAAGTTGCTATTTTGTATGTCGCAGTATAGCAGCCTGAGCTGGTGCTAGGCAGCTTGCTGCAATGTGCATGCGGTTGCACCTGGCAACCTGTCTTTGTTAGATGTGTCTTTTGTACTGTATGTCTGGTGTGCACAGGGTTTTTAGTTATGTGTGCACTTTCCCCTTTAAGTGGCTTCCATCCCTTGCCTGGTGTAGGAAGGGTTAACTCCCTCTTTGTGTGAACACTGGGTGTGTCCGTGTCTGGGTGTGGCCACTTTGGGCTATAAAGCCTCTGTGTAGATCAGCAGTCTGAGGGGTACTCCAGGCATGTTGCTGGAGTCCTCCTCCTGGTATCCTATTCCATCTGCCAGTGAGGGCCACCCTTGTGGTCATAAAACCCATGTATGATGTCTAGTTGATGTGTTCCTTTCTATGTTTATTACAGCTATAGATGCCCTGGTTTCCTGTGTGTTTTGTGTGTTCTGTCTCCTTAGTGTTTGTGTGGACAGTAATACCTGGTGCATGGGTTCCAGTCAGCAAGGCTGTGGCAGGTTAGTTTGGAACCAGTGTTTTTCACCTGCCATATCTATATGTCTGTATATGTCTCCCCTTCCTTGCAGCTTGGCCAGTGAGACTCCAGTTCCTCTGTATCCAGGAGGAACAGGTCGTCTTAAGCCTCAGTCACACGTCAGTTTTCAGTCAGGATTGGAGCCTCCACAGACATAAGGCATAAGGGAAAGATCTGCACCTGTTCTGTGTTTAGAGCCGCACCTGGTTTTGGCTCAAAATCACTGATGGAAATCACTGACCGAACACTGACTGTGTGAATGAGGCATTACCCTGCTCCTAGTAAGGGCCACCCTGAGGGCTAGTAGGGACTTAAAGGTTCCGGAGTATGAGCCCTCCCACCATCAGGGTTGGCTCATACAGCTAGGAGTCAGGGTAAGATTAGGGACGTTATAGGAGGTGACCTGCTCCCTGATCCTGTGCTCCTGGCCAAGTGGCGACTAACATCTTCTGGCATCGCACGGCTGAGGGTTTTCCCCATCCTCAGCCGTGACAAGTGGCAGCTCATAATTTGTGTTGAGCGCGAATATTCGTATTGCAATTTTTTTTCGCGAATATCGGAACTTCGAGAATTCACAAATATTTTTAATATAGCGCTATATATTCATAATTGTGAATATTAGAGATTTTTTTTTTTTAACCAGCACACATGAGCCCTCCCTGCTTCTAGCTTGTGGGCCAATGAGATGGCTGCAATATCTTTGTCTGAGCTTAGCAACATCCTTAGCAACCAATAGGAAAGATGCCTACTCCTTGGCTATATACGAACCTCCCCAGCAGCCATTTCCTGCAGTTTTTTGCAGTTCTGAGAGAGAGCAAAGCACAACACTCCTCTATGTCAGACTCATTACATTAGATAGCTCATATATATTATATAATACAGATAGTTAGGGGGAGATACTCAATGTAGCTTAGTTAGTGAATAGTGTAGCTGATAGGTTCAAGTGCAGGGTGTTAGGTACATTATATAGTTAGCAAGGAATGTAGGTAAAAGATACGTGGCATATACATCACTCTTGTCACGCTGAGCATGTTATAAGGAAAAATTATTACATCTACACAACACCGAACCCAAACCTGAACTTCAGTGAAGAAGTTCGGGTCTGGGTACCACAGTCAGTTTTTTATCACGCGCGTGCAAAATGCGTTGCACCTGCATAAAAACTGAACAACTGACTGCAATTGGGTACCTACTCGTTCGGGTTTGCCGCAATACACCCGGGACGCATCCTAAACAAATCCGTCACGCCCGTGTGAACCCAGCCTTAGTGTTTTGTGTGGTAGGGAGGGATTATTGTCAGCGTGGTTCGACTTAAAAAAAAAAAAAATTAAAGTCTTTTGCTTGCTTTTTTAGTGTCATTGTCTTAGTGTTTCGTGTGCTAGGGAGGGATTATTGTCAGCGTCGTCCGTCTTTGAAAAAACAAAAAAGTCTACAGCTTGCTGTTTTAGTATCATTGTCTTAGTGTTTTGTGTGCTAGGGAGGGATTATTGTCAGCCTCGTTCGTCTTTGAAAAAAAAAAAGGTATTTTGCCTGGTGTTTTAGTGTCACTGTGTTAGGCAGGGGCATACATAGAAATCACTGGGCCGCATAGCAAGAATCTGAATTAGGCCCCCTAACCCCGCCCACTACCCTGGCCCATCCCACCTCCTGACCTGGCTCCTCCCCTTCCACACCCCTATTTGCCAATAAGGAAATGTATACATGACCTATTGAATACGTTAGGGACACTGGCGTAATTAAAAATGACTAGGCCCCACAGAAAATTTTTGAACGGGCCCCACAGAAAATTTTTGAATGGACCCCCCCAGTTGTCCGGCAGAGACCCTTGACTTCTTCCCTAATACAGTCCAATTATTGTCCAATAGACAAGTCATGGAAATATATGTATACTGTAATATTATATTTTAACACTGTCTATTGCACAATAATTTGACTGTATTAGGGAAGAAGTCAAGGGTCTCTGCCATTCAGAGGTGACAGACAACTTCAGGGGCCCATTCAAAAATTTGCTGTGGGGCCCGTTCAAAAAAATTCCTGTGGGGCCCAGTCATTTATAATTATGCCAGTGAAGCTTAATGATCCGGGTTGGGGTTCTAAAGATAGTGACTAGGGGGTGGGGCAGTCTTACTGTGTGGGCGGGCGGGCTGGCAGTGGCTTAGGTCCGGACTGGCTGGTGACACTGGCGAGGCGGGCAGCACAAGTCACTCTCAACTTCTTCCACTCTGGGTGTGCACCTGCTGCCTGCCAGCGAAACACTGGGCCAATCAGCAGCAGGATCTTTGCACACTCCTAATGCTGATTGGCCCATTGTGTGAAGCTGTGCAGGCGCACGAGCCGAGGGAGCGCACGGCCAGGCTAAGTACTAGGAAGCACTGGGAGGCGGAGCCAGTGAGAACTCGGGAAGGGGGGGGGGGCGGACTGGGTGTTATTGGCGGCGCTGGGAGCCGGCCTGCCTCTGCCCTAAGCTGAGCCTGCAGTGAGTGCAGTTGCAGGGGGTGGGGCCTTCCGTGCGCTCCGGGCCCCCCTGTGCCGCGGGCCCCATAGCAGTGGCGTACCCTGCCTATATTGGCGGTACGCCACTGGTGTTAGGGCTTCATGTGCTAGGGAGGAATTAGCGTCAGTGTCGTTCGTCTTTGAAAAAAATAAAAAAATAAAATGGCTTACTGTTTTAGTGTCATTGTCTTACCCTAAGTTCACACCTGAGCGTTTTACAGCGCGTTCCTACGCGCTGTAAAACGCTCAACAAGGAGAAACCAATGCTTCCCTATAGGAATGGTTCTCACCTGGGCGTTTTACAGCGTGTACGATCGCGCTGTAAAACGCCCGACGTTCAAACAAGTTCTTTTTTGGGGCGTTTTGTTGCGCGTTCCCGAACATAGATATTCGGGAACGCGCGACAATGTGTGTTCGCTTGTCTCTGTATGCACGATTGTAAACGCCCGTACAATCGCGCATACAGAGCGCTCCTTTCAGAACGCTCAGGTCTGAACCCAGGATTAGGGTTTCGTGTGCTAGGGAGGGATTATTGTCAGCGTCATTCAGCAAGTATTTTCCTTGCTGTTTTAGTACTCATTGTCTTTCGTGTGCTACGGAGGGATTCACATCAGCATTGTTCGTCTTTAAAAAAACAAAAAAAAAGTATTTTGCTTGCTGTTTTAGCGTCATTGTCTTAGTTTTTTTTGAGCTAGGGAGGGATCATTGTCAGGGTCGTTCGTCTTTGAAAAAAATAAAAAAACTGCATTTTGCCTGGTGTTTTAGTGTCACTGTGTTAGGGTTTTATGTGCTAGGGAGGAATTAGCGTCAGCGTCGTTCTTCTTTGAAATAAAAAACAAAAAACAAGTCTTTTCTTTGCTGTTTTAGTGTCATTATCTTAGTGTTTTGTGTGCTAGGGAGGGATTATTGTCAGCGTGGTTCGTCTTTGAAAAAAAAAAGTCTTTTGCTTGCTGTTTTAGTGTCATTGTCTTAGTGTTTTGTGTGCTAGGGAGGGATTAGTGTAAGCATTTGTGAAAAAAACAAAACAAAAATCTTTTGCTGTCTGGTTTTCTGTCATTGTCTTAGTGTTTCGTGTCTATTTTATTTCATTTTTGCCCCATTGTCCCAAACCCAATAAAGTTAGCCCAAAATCCCTCTTCATTTTCTTTCTATTTTTTTGGGTGTTTAAAAATATTCTGCGCCGATCATGAGTGGACGTGGGCGTGCTGGCAGCTGTGGCCGTGGTAGGGTAGCCGGTTCCAGTGCTGGACCGCTGTCAGCACGGAGCTGCTCCTCTACCAACGGAGGGGCGGGCGCTGCAGGCAGGGGCGTCCGCCTTATCAGAGATTTTTTTGGGCATGGCAGCCGCCTCATTTAGTTTCAGGACGCTGAGGCAGTTGTGTCTTTTGTGACACAAGCCAGTGGCACGGAGTCCTCTGCCCCGGCTCTGAGCAGCAGCAGCTCTCCAACTCCTGCAGGACCAGCCCCCAAGACTCGTCCCTGCTGCTGTTTGACAGCGACAGCAAGAGGAACATCTCGAGGGAGGTAATGCAGGAAAGTGAGCTGCAGCTTGGGCCGGATGCTTAGGACCTTTTGGAAGGGATAGAGGACGAGGAGGACGAGGGGGTACCGCCCAGTGACATCCCTTCCAACTTGTGTGGGTGGTTTCAGCCACAGAACCCCTGCACCTAGTCAGACCCAGGCGTCAGCCGGGGGACAGCGGAGCCAGGTCAGGGGCTCCACGTCTGCTGTTACCCTCAGTCCACCACTGGTCGCCCTTGGGTCTGACAATGCAGGCAACAAAGAGGAGGGTGACCAAGAATGGGTGCCACCTCCCTTGTCAGCTGACAGCAGCACTGATGAATAAGGTAGACACCTGAGGCAAACGGTGCACCGTGTCGCCTCCGCCTATGCGCACTGAGCCTGAACAGGCGCAAGCCAGCACCACCTCATTTGACAGGAGATTGGTGTATAAGTCGCCTGTTTGGGCTTACTTCACTCTGGCAGAAGACAATCAGACAATTGCCATCTGTCAGCTGTGCCATGCCAGGGTGAGGTCAGTTGCTTGGCTGGGTACCACTGCCCTTACCCAGAACCTGAGAGGCAACCACTAGTGGGAGTGGGACCAGATGCAGGGTGGTTTTAGCAGCGCAAGCAGCAGTGCGCAGGGGACAGCAGCCCCTGCCACTGTCCTGCAGCCACCCCACCCCCCATTCCCACTCCCCTACTCCCTCTCCTAGAGGTACTGGTACCGGCAGCCAGACCTCTGCCTTCTCTGTCACCTGCATTGCTGTCCGGCACCAGTCGTCGGTCGCCGAGGCATTTGAACGTGCCATGGCCTTCGCACCCGGGGACCAATGGGTGCGTTCACTCAATGGGCTCCTAGCAAGGGTTATTGGGGCGGGCCCAACCCAGATGGCGTGTCCGCAGCCGCCATTTCTTTGCCAGGACGGCGTCCCTGCCCTACACCAGAACATTGTGCAGAATGTATCCCTGTCACTGGATCATGCTGTCAGCGACAGGGTGCATCTCACAATGGATGCCTAGACCAGCAGACATAGGCAGGGACGCTATATCAGCTTCACAGCCCATTGGGTGTCCCTCCGAGGCGCCGGGGAGGGATCATCAGATGTGGTGGCATCTTAGTTTATGGTGCCTCCCCGGGGTGTCCAGGGGAGAACTGCTGCTCTCCCTAAGCCACTGTCTCCACTGCTACTGAGCCCCCAGCAAGCATCCCCATAGCTACACAAGTATGGGACACGTCCGCTGCCAGGCCGTGCTCCAGCTTGTGAGCTTAGTGGAATGGAGACACACTGGATCTGATGTTCTGACGTCATGGTCCCGGGCAGCCAAAAAGAGTCACAGTGGGCTGTCCTCTTCCCGATGGATGCCCACATGCTGCGCTGCCTCCGGAGGGACCCCTGGATCAGAAAAATTAAGGAGAGGGATAATTTTTTGGTTGGCCACCCTTTTAGACCCTCGCTACAAGGGGAAACTGGAGCAGTTCATCCCAGCCAGCCGACGGGATGCCCATATGCAAAACCTGCTGGCCTGTCTGCTCCTCCGGCTGGAGCAGGCCAACCCTCTGCCTCATGCTCCAGTTCTCCCTGCTCATCTCACCTAGCAGGTGGCTGGCCCAAGCAGCTCCAGCCTAGCAGGTGATCTTATGGGTGAGATGAGGCTGTTCTACCAGCCTGCGCGATCCAGTAGCAGCAGCAGTCACCATCAACTGACATTTATCAAAATGAATCTTGGCCCCCGCCGTCGGTTCAGGGCGCTGAGGGGGCCCTTGTCAATCCCTCTCCTTGGGCTCTCCCTCCTAAGCATTATTGTTGTTTAACTTTTGTATATGTTTCTGGATGAATTTATTTATTTAGGGATAAATTTATTTATATATTTATTTATTGATGACTTTATATATTTCTATATTGATGAATTTATTTATGTATTTATTTCTTGATGACTTTATTTATGTATTTATTTATTGATTAATTTATTTATTGATGACTATTTATATATTTCTGTATTGATGAATTTATTTATGTATTTATTTATTAATAAAAAAAATTATGTATTTATTTATTGATGACTTTATATATTTCTCTATTGATGAATTTATTGATCTATTTCTTTATCGGTTAATCTATTTATTTATGTATTTATTTATCGATGAATTTATTTGCTGCTGAACAAGCCTTTAGCTGCGATACTTGGCTACACACGGGGGGTAGTGTCACACAGCCCGAGCCAAACATCACCAGGAAGGGGCTGACAGGTAGTGATGGATGAACATCGGCCAGGGACGATCAAATGTTTCGCGAACCGCAAGTTCGCGGCGGGTCCCATTCACTTTAATGGCAGGCGCCACCAAATACTTACTAGAAATGCACAAATAGTCCCACAACATGGACAGTGACATACCAGAGGGGGATCAATGGCAAAAATTCCCACAAAAATATGTATTTTAATCTGGGGCCATTTTTATGCGTCTTAAATTGAAACTCTGAAAAATGTGCCATACTGGAGCCTAGAAAAATGTCATTTTAGGCCATGGGAGTACAGGCCCCAAACATTAGGGTAGGCGTTCACCATCCAGAAAACATCAAGTGATTATGTGGCTGGAGGTATATTAGACGGTCATTAGATATCAATTTGACTGCAGGCCAATGGAGTACAGGGCCCAAAAATTATTTATTCAATGTACAGAAAAGAACAAGCTTTGTCTTCTTCTCATTGTCTATCGCTAGTAGAGGCCTAAGCATGGCAGGCAGGTTCACCCAGAAGTATCTTGCTGGATGAGCAGCCAATACCGCACTTGCATCAATCTTGACAGGATTCGGATCCAGGTGTAGAGGAATAGTTTTTTTGGAATGCTTTTTCCATCGCAACACCCTCCACGTTGTTGAATAAACTGAAGACTGGCCGATTTTCTCCTAAGATTTTTTTTTTAAGTTATTATTACATTTATTAAACATTTTATTATGAAATTTATTCCATATATATTATAAAATTCGGTGTCTCCATGATCAATCAGCAGCGGGTTCTACACACTTCCAAAATAAAGTGGGGCGAATAGATGACAGATGATTGGGACGCCCCATGATCTTCCCAGGAGCAGTTTTTTGGAGCCGCGGTTCATTTCTGAGACGTCTGTGTGAGAATCCGAAGACCATCTCCATCTCCGTGCACCACAGGATGTCCTCCTCCTCCTGTGTTAGGAAAAATTTAATTTTTATTATAAAATTTATTAAATATAATTAGGATACCCTCCTTTCCATTACATGATGACTGGGAACCCCTGACGAAGAGACTGGGCCCTGGTTAGTTTGAATCGTGATTCAATTCGCAACTCTTCTGGGCTCCAAGCAATCTTGAAGCTTTATCTTCTTCTCATTGTCTGTCGCTAGTAGAGGCTTAAGCATGGCAGGCAGATTCCCCCAGAAGTATCTTACTGGATGAGCAGCCAATACCGCACTTGCATCAATCTTGACAGGATTCGGCTCCAGGTGGAGAGGAATTGTTTTTTTGGAATGTTTTCTCCATTGTAACAACCTCCACGTCGTTGAATAAACTGAATAAACTAAGAAAATTTTTTAAGTTATTATTACATTTATTAAACATTTTATTATGAAATGTATCCTATATATATTATAAAATTCGGTGTCTCCATCATCAATCGGCAGTGTGGGGTTCCCACACGGGTTCTACACACTTCATAATAATAAAATGTATTTATATTGCGCCACCATATTTCGCAGGGCTTTACAAGTTCATAGGGTTCATATACAAAACAAAAATAACTGGATAATATGCAACTGAAACAATAGGAGTCAGGGCCCTGCTCGCAAGAGCTTACAATCTATGAGGAATTGGGGGTGACACATAAGGTAGTTGATTGTGATAAGTAGAATTTGAGCCATTATTGAACAGACAGGAGTGGTGTCGGCCGATCTGCTTCGGGTTTGGGACTACTAGACGATTGAGTTTAGGCCAGAGAATTTGGTGGGGGGAGGTTTAGTCTGGGAAAAATCATTTTAGGTAGCTTGATAAGCCTGCCTGAAAAGATGTGTTTTTAAGGCACGTTTGAAGGTGGAGAAGTTGTGGATTGACCTAATATTCCAGGGCAGAGTATTCCAGAGAGTATGTGCAGCTCGAGAAAAGTCTTGAAGACGGGAGTGAGAGGTATGAATTATGGAGGTTATTAATCTTAGGTCGCTAACAGAACGGAGAGCACGAGTAGGGTGGTAGACGGAGATGAGGGAGGAGATATATGGAGGTGCGGCGTCGTGCATAGCTTTGTGAGGGTGAGAAGTTTGAACTGTATTCTGTGGTGGATGGGCAACCAGTGAAGTAACTGTCACAGACTAGTAGCATCAGTGTAGCGGTTGGATGGATAGATGAGCCTGGCTGCAGCATTTAGAACAGACTGAAGGAGGGAGAGTTTAGTGAGAGGGAGACCGATTAGTAATGCGTTGCAGTAGTCAAGACGGGAATGGATTAAGGCAACACGAGTTTTTGCCGTTTCCACCGTAAGAAAAGGGCGGATTCTGGCAATATTCTTGAGGTGCAGATGACAATAGCGTGTGAGTGATTGAATATGGGGAACAAAGGAAAGATCAGAGTCAAATGTGGCTCCAAGTCAGCGGGCATAGTGCACAGGAGTTATGATAGTGCTGCAGACCGAAATTGAAATATCAAGTTTAGGTAACATAGCAACATAGTACATAAGGCCGAAAAAAGTCATTTGTCCATCCAGTTCGGCCTGTTATCCTGCAAGTTGATCCAGAGGAAGGCAAAAAAAAAAAAACCTGTGAGGTAGAAGCCAATTTTAAAAATTCCTTCCCGACTCCAATCAGGCAATCAGAATAACTCCCTGGATCAACAACCCCTCTCTAGAAGCTATAGCCTGTAATATTATTACGCTCCAGAAATACATCCAGGCCCCTCTTGAATTCCTTTATTGTACTCACCATCACCAGCTCCTCAGGCAGAAAGTTCCATAGTCTCACTGCTCTTACCGTAAAGAATCCTTTTCTATGTTTGTGTACAAACCTTCTTTCCTCCAGACGCAGAGGATGTCCCCTCGTCACAGTCACAGTCCTGGGGATAAATAGATGATGGGATAGATCTCTGTACTGACCCCTGATATATGTATACATATTAATTAGATCTCCCCTCAGTTGTCTTTTTTCTAAAGTGAATAGCCCTAATTTTGATAATCTTTCAGGGTACTGTAGTTGCCCCATTCCAGTTATTACTTTAGTTGCCCTCCTCTGGACCTTCTCCAGCTCTGCTATGTCTGCCTTGTTTACAGGAGCCTAGAACTATACACAGTACTCCATGTGTGGTCTGACTAGCGATTTGTAAAGTGGTAGGACTATGTTCTTATCACGGGCATCTATGCCCCTTCTGATGCAACCCATTATCTTATTGGACTTGGCAGCAGCTGCCCGACACTGGTTTTTGCAGCTTAGTTTGCTGTTTATTAAAATTCATAGCTCCTTTTCCATGTCAGTGTTACTGAGTGTTTTACCATTTAGTATGTACGGGTGACTTGCATTATTCCTTCCCATGTGCATAACTTTACATTTGTCAGTGTTAAACCTTATCTGCCACTTATCTGCCCAAGCCTCCAATCTATCCAGATCCCTCTGTAGTAGTATACTGTCCTCATCAGTGTAAATTACTTTACACAGTTTAGTGTCATCTGCGAAAATTGATACTTTACTATGCAAGCCTTCTACAAGATCATTAATAAATATATTGAAGAGAATAGGGCCCAATACTGACCCCTGAGGAACCCACTAGTGACAGTGACCCAATCTGAGTGTGTACCATTAATAACCACCCTCTGTTTTCTATCATTGAGCCAGTTACTTACCCACATACAGACATTTTCTCCCAGTCCGAGCAGTCTCATTTTATATACTAACCTTTTATGTGGTACAGTGTCAAATGCTTTGGAGAAGTCCAGATATACGACATCCATTGATTCGCCGCTGTCAAGTCTAGAACTTTCCTCCTCATAGAAACTGATTAAATTAGTTTGGCATGACCGATCTCTCACGAAGCCATGCTGATATGGCGTTATTTGATTATTTCCGTTGAGATGCTCTAAGATAGCATCTCTCAGAAAACCTTCAAATAGTTTACCCACAACAGATGTTAAACTTACCGGCATATAGCTTCCAGGCTCTGTTTTTGGACCCTTTTTGAATATTGGCACCACATTTGCCATGCGCCAATCCTGTGGGACATTCCCTGTCAGTATAGAGTCTGCAAATATCAGAAATAAGGGTCTGGCTATGGCATTACTTAATTCCCTTAGGATACGGGGGTGTATGCCATCCGGTCCTGGCGATTTGTCTATTTTAATCTTTTTAAGTGATGTACTTCTTCCTGGGTCAGACAGGACACTTATAATGGGGAATTTATTTTTACATTCTGCATGTCATCTGACAGTTTATTTTCCTCAGTGAATACATTGGAGTTACAGGTGAGTTAGTAGATGGGGAAAGACAAGAAGTTCAGTTTTTGATACAGATAGGACATGATAGTAGATGCAGCTGCCATACAATTACTGGTGTTTTGGAGTAAAGCAGGGGTGATGTCAGAGGATGAAGTGTATAGTTGGCTGTCGTCAGCATAGAGATGGTATCGAAAGCCAAATCTACTAATAGTCTGTCCGATGGGGGCTGTATAGAGGGAGAAGGACCTAGTACTGAGCCCTGAGGAATTCCAACATCAAGAGGAAGAGGAGACGAAGAAGAGCCAGCAAATGATACACTAAAGAAGCGGCCAGAGAGATAGGAAGAGAACCAAGAGGGGGCAGTGTCCTTAAGGCCAATTGAGTGGAGCATGGTGAGGAGGAGTTTATGGTCTACGGTATCGAACGCTGCAGAGAGATCCAACAGAATCAGTAGCAAATAGTCACCATTTATTTTTGCTGTTAGGAGATCGTTAGACACTTTAGTAAGGGCAGTTTCTGTAGAGTGAAGAGGGCAGAAGGCAGATTGTAATGGGTCAAGAAGAGAGTTTGCAGAGAGATAGCTTATTAAGTGAGAGTAGACAAGACGTTCAAGGAGTTTAGAGATGAAGGGGAGGTTAGAAACAGGTCGGTAGTTTGCAGCACAGGTCGGGTCAAGAGATGGTTTCTTTAGTAGTGGGGTTATAATAGAGTGTTTGAAAGAGGAGGGAAAGATACCAGAAGAGAGAGAGGTTAAAAATTGTATTTAGGTAAGTGATGACAGCTGGGGAGAGGGACCGGAGGAGGTGTGATGGAATAGGATCACTGCTACAGGTTGTGGGTCAAGAAGAAGAGGGAAGCCTGGAGACTTCTTCCTCTGTTATAGGATCAAAAAAGGAGAGAGAGCATGTGGAGGAATTGGAGGGGGGAGGATTGAAATTATTTTGGGACTGGAAGATTATTTCCTGCCTGATACTGCCAATGTTGTCTCTTAAGTAAGTGGCCATTCCATCAGCGCAGAGGTCAGTGACAGGTTCTGGAACTTTAGGGCTTAGAAGGGAGTGAAAAGTGTCAAAAAGTTGTTTTGGGTTATTTGAGCGTGAGGAGATAAGAGAGATGAAGTACTTTTATTTTGCAATATTGAGAGCCGAATTGTATGTTTTGTGCATAAATTTATAATGGAGGAAGTCTGCTGATATTCGCGATTTCTCCATAAGCGTTGTGCACACCTGGAGCAGCGCTGGAGAAAACGTGTTTCAGATGTGTGCCAGGGTTGCCGTGTTCTGTGTCGAGAGGGTTGGATTGATATTGGAGCAACTTCATCTAGGGTGGTTTTGAGGGTCTGGTTGTAATGATTGGCAGCCAAGTCTGGACAGGGGAAGGAAGTGATTGGGGTAAGAGCTAGTTGTAGGGTGTTAATAAGTTCCTGGCAGTTAATGGTGTGTATGATTCTGTAAGTGTGAAAAGTAGGATTGTCATGAGAAAAGTGAGAGGTCTTTATGGTAAATGAAAGAAGATTGTGGTCAGAAAGTGGGAAGGATAAGTTACTAAAGTTTGACACTGAGCAATGACGGAAGAAGACTAGATCAAGAATATTTCCCTGTTTATGCGTGGCAGAGGAAGCAAGTTGTGACAGGCCAAGATAGGAGGTTAAAGAAAGAAAGTGAGCGGCTGATGGGTAGATAGGGTCATTAATGGGGATATTAAAATCACCCATAATAAGAGTTGGTGATTCAAAGGATAGGAAGTGAGGAAGCCAAGCTGCAAACTGATTCAGAAATTGGTGGGGGGAGCCTGGGGGACGATAGACAACAGCAACTCTCAGGGAGAATGGATGGAAGAGTCTAATGGTGTGAACCTCAAAAGAGGGGAATGTGAGAGAGGGTACAGGGGGAATAACCTGAAATGTGCACTATGGAGAAAGTAGTATGCCTACTCCTCCACCGTGCCTGTCATCAGGTCTGGGGGTATGAGAGAAGTGAAGTCCACCATAGGATAGGGCAGCAGGGGAAGCAGTGTCAGAGGGTTGAAGCCACGTTTCTGTAAGGGCTAGCAAGTTCAGAGACTGTGAGAGGACGTAATCATGGATTGTGGGTAATTTGTTACGAACCGACCGCGCATTCCAGAGTGCACAGCTGAAAGAGACTGGGGAGAATGTGCAGTGAACAATAATACGATTTTTGGAGTTTCTGTGTGTGGCAGAGGAGAAGTTAGCAAGAGAGGGAGGGCCAAGATTTGGTGAAATATCCCCTGCAGCTAGTAGCAGGAGGACAGAAAGAGACAGCAAGTGGTTGAAAGATTTATATTGGTGTTTTTTATGCTGCACCGTGAAGGAAGATGGGTCAGTGTAATGTATGATGGTATAAAGTGTATGGGAACTGAAAAAGGGTGAGGGAAGGAGGGACGGACTGATGTGGAGAGAAGAGACAGAGGGTGGACAGTGTGGTTGAATTTGAAAGTAGACAGCCATAGTGATGATAAGAAGAGCCAGAGCCTGAGTGAAGCAATAGCGTAGCATACCTGTGCTCTATGTAACTTTGTTTGAGTAGTACACATAGCATATTCATCTCCTGCCCTGTCTAACTGCCATGATTAACTGCCAAGCGCTTAGGCAAAATGGCGCTTTAGCAGAGATGGTGCTTAAGGCTCGTGCTGACCCCTGCGAGTGCTTCCCTTTAGTCTGTGTCTATATTTATAGGAAGTGTGATCACAGAACTAGGGGTAATATAGCTCATCAATAAATTAATCACTGAAGTAACCCAAAAAATAGATGAAAAACCGCAGCACTCCTAGTCTTGAATCCAATTTTGTGTTTATTAACACCGAAAAAAATAGCAACTTTTGGCTACCAAGGAGGCCTTCAGGTCGGGGCCTGGCACTGCGAGCACCGCCGCCATTTTACACAGAAATTGACTAACAAGTGGTGCTGTCCTGTTTTCACTTCACTGAAGTAAGGCACATGAGAAGTGATGCTATATGTAGGTAAACAAACAAAGCTAAGAATCTGGATGGGCCACAAAATCACTACAGATCACAAGAATTACAGCAGTCAAATAAATCACAAGTCTATTGGAAGAGCATCTCTAGGACTAATAACAAGGATATCACACTTAAAGAAAATATTATACATTGATGATTATACAAAGTTCTGTACCAGAGAAGATAGATAGAAGCTGCACTATTAGGCTTGTGGAAAGCCTAATATAAAATTCCTAAATAAAGTGGGGCGAATAGATGACGGATGATAGGGATGCTCCATGATCTTCCCAGGAGCTGCTTTTGGGAGCCACGGTTTATTTCTGAGACGTCTGTGTGGGAATCCGAAGACCATCTTCATCTCCGTGCACCACAGGATGTCCTCCTGTGTTAGGAAAAATGTAATTTTTATTATAAAATGTATTAAACATTTTATTAATAAATGTATTAAATATAATAAGGATGCCCTCCTTTCTGTTCCATGATGACTGGGAACCCCTGACGAAGAGACTGGGCCCTGGTTGGTTTGAATCATGATTAAATTTGCAACTCTTCCGGGCTCCAAGCAATATTGAAGCTTTGTCTTCTTCTCATTGTCTGTCGCTTAGTAGAGGCCTAAGCATGCCAGGCAGGTTCCCCCAGAAGTATCTTGCTGTATGAGCAGCCAATACCGCACTTGCATCAATCTTGACAGGATTCGACTCCAGGTGGAGAGTAATAATTTTTTTGGGACTGCTTTCTCCATGGCAATACCACGTCGTTGAATAAACTGAAGACTAGCCGATTATCGCCTGTCTTACGCAACATTTAATTTTTATTATTAAATTTATTAAATATTTTAACATTAATTTTAAAACTGGCCTAATAACTCAAGTATAAACTCTGCCTTATAGGTTGATGTTAGTGTCAAGTAGAAGTGCACTCCTTTTACACTCTTGTCAGCTGATTCCACATAGATGTCTACAAAACCTGTTTTAATATACACTTATACAAGTAGAACCCCCCTGACAGAGTGGAGAGGATGTCATCAGTAAGTTTGTGTTGACGTCACTGATTCATTTGCCCTTCCTCTGATCCATCAGAACAATAACCCGCAAAAAACGGATCCTGTTTTTGGAGCATATGCCTTCATTCGGTCAGCATTTGCTTAGTATTGCTAATGCCAATAAAAACAGGAGTGGATCTAAAACACAGATGACACATGAATGGAATATTTGCATGTCTTCTGTGTTTTGTACCCACTCCTGCTTTTTTCTACCAAATCATAAGCCAATTCTGATGGGACCATACAGGCCTTACAGCTGCTACACAGACAGGAGCTGTTGTGCGTCTCATTTTTCCTTCCTTCTGACAGATCAGAAGAATGGTCAAATTAATTATGATGGCAGCCAGACCGAAAGCCAAAATAGTGGCCCAGTCATGAAGTGGAGAGGGTGTGAACAGCATATGAAGTTCACAAGAGTGTTCCTATGACAGAGTGGTGAGGCGGAAGCAGCATGAGGAGACCACACAGTGGCCCAATGACAATGTCTGGAGGTGGCGGCAGCATCAGAAGGCCACAGGGTGGCACAATGACAGTATGGAGGTGGCAGCAGTATGAGGAGGCCACCGAGTGGCACAATCACAGAGTATGTAGTTGGCATCAGTATGTGGAGGCCAGCGAGTGGCCAGGTTACATAGTGTGGAGATGGTAGCATCAGGAGGCCAGAGTGGCAAGGTGACATAGTGTGGACATGGCAGCAGCAGCATGATACAACAGAGTGGCACTGTGACATAGTGTGGACATGGCGGCAGCAGCATGATACAACAGAGTGGCACGGTGACATAGTGTGGACATGGCAGCATCAGTAGGCCATAGAGTGGCAAGATGACATAGTGTGGAGGTGGGTGACAATACTAGTACTCGCTGAAGATGGTGGGTGAAAGAAGGAGCACTTGGAATCAGATGTTTGACATCAGGCGGGTAACAGCATCAGAATAGTAGCGGAGGCAGGTAGCCAGAAAAAAACGGTCTCTTTTGTCAAAATGTTGGTGTGGCACCATGGATGATCTAGTCTGATGCTTTAGGCATTGGTGTGTTGAAATCCTGGCTGATCCACACCTGATTCATCTTGATGCAGTGTCCCACTATGTGCTATATTTGGGCACTTTAAACTCTTGCTAAATGTGATATCAAATGTATTGTGGTATCATGCTGTAGTTCCCTTTAACAGGCAGGCAGTATCATTTACCTGTATTCGCTCCTAGGTGGTGCAGGAACCACTTAGAGGGGGGGTGTAAAGTTAGTGTGTCCGATGTTAATGAAGAGATGAGGAAGTTAATAGAGGAGGTGGAAATGTTTATTTCCACCAAAATAATTCACAAAAGATTTTACCCCATATAAGTGCAGCGCTTAACGCAGAATACAAGATTTTTTGCCACCCAAATATTTCAAAAGATTTTAGTGCATATCAGTGCAGCACTTAATGCCGAACACAAGTTTTTTTTCCACCCAAATATTTCAAAAGAGATTTTAGCACATATCAGTGCAGTGCTAAACGCCGAATACAAGATTTTTTTCCACCCAAATATTTCAAAAGAAATTTTAGCGCATAACAGTGCAGCGCATAACACATAATACGATATTTTTTGGGAAGTGAACGAGACGCAGTGGAGGAAGTAGGTCAGCGTTAGAAGAGCGAGGTGCGGACCTGGTGCAGTTTCTGTGCTGCAGAAAAGTCCCCGTAGTGTGCAGTAAGCAATACCGTAGATAGATGCCGGCTGGTGTGAATTATTTCACATTTTTGTGCAGGGTTAGTGCATAGTGTATTCATCTCTATTGGTGCGCCACTCTTATGGACGTTGTCACGTAAGTGCGCAGTGTGTGAGACGTAAATACAAAATTTCAACACAACGTAATTCAGTCCTTACCGAACTGCAGCGCTGAACGCTGAATATATCTTGATTTTTGTACAGAAATACACCACTAAAGGCTTTACATCATATAACTGCAACAGTAAAAGCTGAATATATTTTTTTTTTCTACTGATATACGTCAATAAATGTTTTTCAAGATATGAGTGCAGCAGCGAATGGCGAATGTGTATTTATTTTTCTACTGCTATACGTGAATAAAGTTTTTTCAAGATATAAGTGCAGCAGCAAATGGCAAATGTATATTTATTTTTCTACTGCTATACGTGAATAAAGTTTTTTCAAGATATAAGTGCACCAGCGAATGGCGAATGTATATTTCTTTTTATACTGCAATACGCCAGTAAAGGCTTTACCAGATATAACTGCAACAGTGAACTGAGAATATATTTTTCTTGTTGGACTCAAATAGGCCACTATACGCTTTCAAGGGAAATAACTGCAGAAGTGAACTGAAAATGTATTTTTCTTGTTGGACTGAAATAGGCCACTATATGCTTTCAACAGAAATAACTGCAGAAGTGAACTGACAATATATTTTTCTTTGTTTACTGAAATACGTCCCTATACGCTTTCAACTTAAATAACTGCAAAAGTGAACTGAAAATATATATTTCTTCTTGGACTGAAATAGGCCACTATACGCTTTCACCAGCAGTGCGCATGTATTTTAATTTTTTAAATAAAATAAGCCCCTATGCTCTTTCACCAGAAATGAATGCAACCATGCAGAGCATATTACTGAAATACGGCCCTATGCTTTTTCACAAGAAATGACTGCAAATGATTTTAGCGTAAATAACAACAAAAGTGACCTGCGAATATATTTTTTGTATTGTATTGAAATAGGCCATGTGAGACAGTGACTGGTCTCACACAGGTTAGAGGCAAGGATCGTGTGGATAGTGCAGTCCACACCCCTATTCCACCACAGGTGGGACCAGCTGGAGGTACTCAGGTTGGCATAAGGCACCTCCCAGGCTGTCAGCAAGGGGGGGGGGGGGGTGCGGGGGGTTACCTGTGGACAGAAGCCTGGAGGCTCTGTGTGCTCCAAGCCAGGAGGGCTGAGAGACCACTATTCCCCAAGAGACACTGGACTGGAGACAGTGGGCATACTGTGCTCTATACAGCTAGGAGGCTGTGGGACATTGGCTCAGAAAGCTGCACGGGTTCACAGCCTCAGGGTGTGAACAGGGACTTAGGTGAGTCAGGGATCTGTTTGTTTAGTTAGAGCCCAGACGGGCGAGTGTTTATTATTTTGTGTTATTGTTTATGTTTATGTGGATGTGCCACAATAAAACATCGTGTTTGGATCTTAAACTTGGTGTCCTGAAGATATCTGTGAGAATGACCCCCGAAAGAGAGCTGATCCCCTACAGCCACTAAATGATATCAGCGCAGTTAACAGCAAAAGTGACCTGCTTATATATTTATCTTTTTCTACAGATAAAAACCACTAAAGGCTTTTCAACATAGCACTTGCACCCCAATAACTAATTGTTGGAATGACAGAGACGGTATTATCAGACTATCTGGATCCCCACGGTAAGGTTTCCCTGCACTTATAAATCGATTGTTTTCACAATGAGGAATTTACTATAACTCTCCCTTGCATCTGCACGTGTCTCTCCCTGACTGTGAAATGATTCCTCTCACTGTCCTTTCCCTGCACTTGTAAAACGCTGTTTTTCACAATGAGGAAATTACAATGACTCTCCCTACTAGCATTTGCACGTGTCTCTCCCTGACTGTGAAATGATTCATCTCACTTATCCTTTCCCCGCACTAGTAAATCGCGTCTTTCCTTTTTTTTAAAACAGTTTTTCTTTCACTCTCCCAAGTCCCTGCATACACGTCTGTCCCTGAACAATGTACGATGGTGAATGGCAGCATCTAAGATGACCGCTGTATTTATAGGGCTGTGACATCATATTTGTTCCAATGGCGTCTGTCACTATCTGTAGCTGAGGTAACGCAGCTAAACCGCAAACAAATACTGCACTACTCAAATTGGTATATAACACCCCTGCTTCAATCAATTTTTTGGGGGGGCAACTGGTAAATCACACCAGTAGAAATTATTTGTTCCAATGGCGTTTGTCACTCTGTGTAGCTGAGGTAACACAGCCAAACCGCAAACAAATGCTGCACTACCCAAATGCACTATATAGAAAGTATATTATTGGTATATCACACCCCTGCTTCAATCAGTTTTTTGGGGGGCAACTGGTATATCACACCAGTAGAAATTATTTGTTCCAATGGTGTTTGTCACTCTGTGTAGATGCGGTAACACAGCACAACTGCAAACAAATGTTGCACTACCTAAATGCACTATATAGAAAGTATATTATTAGTATATAACACCCCTGCTTCAATCAGTTTTTTGGGGAGGCAACTGGTATATAACACCAGTAGAAATTATTTGTTCCAATAGCGTTTGGCACTCTGTGTAGCTGCAGTTATCGGAACAAGGTGCCTGCTCAAATCATTGAGCAGGCACCTAGGCTAAATGCGCGGGGTGGTCCCGTGACCCCCCCATGTCGGCGATCGCAACAAACCGCAGGTCAATTCAGCGGGGATCAGAAACTTTACAATGCCCAAAATATATATGTTCTTCCTCCCCCTGCACCCCTGTATGATATTATGTGAACGGGTGGTGCAGGGGGAGGGTTGCAGGCGGTGCTGGAGGCGGGCAGTGCGGCAGGCGGGATCGCGATCCCCCGCCCGCCTCCCCTTGAATAATCGTTGGTGCACATTGCTGGCACCCTGGTATAAACGGCTGACATCGGTGATGCAATGTCAGCCGTTTAACCCTTTCCATACAGCGGTCTGTACGGACCGCTGTATGGAAAAGGTTAACAGCTCAGGGAGCTCCCTCCCTCTCCGATCGGGTGGCTGCTGTGCCTTTGGAGCCCCCCGATGGGAGAGGGAGAGAGCCCCCAGACAGCCCCCCGCCAGCCCCGTCCTCACCTTTCCCAGTCTGCGAAGTTGTGGCAGACAGGGAAGGTTCCCATGGCAACAGGACGCCTGCTCAGGCGTCCTGCTGTCCATGGTGCTGAACAGATCTGTGCTGAAGGCATAGATCTGTTCAGTGTAAGTAAAATACAGTGCAGTACCCTATATAGAGTACAGTACTGTATTATACAGACATCAGACCCACTGGATCTTCAACCCTAAACTAGTACCAACAAAACTGCCACCCTATCCTGTAGTTTCTAAAATGGGGTCACTTTTTTAGAGTTTCTACTCTGGGGGTGCATCAGGGGGGCTTCAAATGGGACATGGTGTAAAAAACAAACAGTCCAGCAAAATCCAGCCTTCCAAAAACCGTATGGCATTCCTTTCCTTCTGCGCCCTGCCGTGTGCCCGTACAGCAGTTTACAACCACATATGGGGTGTTTCTGGAAACTACAGAATTAGGGCCATAAATAATGAGTTTTGTTTGGCTGTTAACCCTTTCTTTGTAACTGGAAAAAAAATATTAAAATGGAAAATCTGCCAAAAAAGTGAAATTTGTATCTCTATTTTCCATTAAATCTTGTACAACACCTAAAGGGTTAAAAATGTATGTAAAATCAGTTTTGAATACCTTGAGGGGTGTAGTTTCTTAGATGGGGGTCACTTTTATGGAGTTTCTACTCTAGGGGTGCATCAGGAGTGCTTCAAATGGGACATGGTGTCAAAAAAACAGTCCAGCAAAATCTGGCTTCCAAAAACCATACGGCGCACCTTTCACTCTACGCCCCGCTGTGTGGCCGTACAGTAGTTTACGGCCACATATGGGGTGTTTCTGTAAACGGCAGAGTCAGGGCAATAAAGATACAGTCTTGTTTGGATGTTAACCCTTGCTTTGTAAGTGGAAAAAATGGGTTAAAATGGAAAATGAGGCAAAAAAAAAATGAAATTTTCAAATTTCATCCCCATTTGCCAATAACTCTTGTGCAACACCTAAAGGGTTAAAAATTTATGTAAAATCAGTTTTGAATACCTTGAGGGGTGTACTTTCTTAGATGGGGTCACTTTTAGGGAGTTTCTGCTCTAGGGGTGCATCAGGGGGCTTCAAATGGGACATGGTGTAAATAAACCAGTCCATAAAAATCAGCCTTCCAAAAACCAAACGGCGCACCTTTCACTCTACGCCCCGCTGTGTGGCCGTACAGTAGTTTACGGCCACATATTGGGTGTTTCTGTAAACGGCAGAGTCAGGTCAATAAAGATACAGTCTTGTTTGGCTGTTAACCCTTGCTTTGTTAGTGGAAAAAATTGGTTAAAATGGAAAATTAGACCAAAAAATGAAATTCTCAAATTTCATCCCCATTTGCCAATAACTCTTGTGCAACACCTAAAGGGTTAACGACGTATGTAAAATCAGTTTTGAATACCTTGAGGGGTGTAGTTTCTTAGATGGGGTAATTTTTGGGAGGTTTCTGTTATCTAAGCCTCACAATATGACTTCAAACCTGAACTGGTCCATAAAAAGTGGGATTTTGAAGATTTCTGAAAGCCTTGTAACATCCCCAAAAAATAAAATATCATTCCCAAAATGCTACAAACGTGAAGTAGACATATGGGGAATGTAAAGTCATCACAATTTTTGGGGGTATTACTATGTATTACAGAAGTAGAGAAACTGAAACTTTGAAATTTGCTAATTTTTGCAATTTTTTGGTAAATTAGGTATTATTTTGTGCAAAAAAAATAATTTTTTTGACTTCATTTTACCAGTGTCATGAAGTACAATATGTGACGAAAAAACAATCTCAGAACGGCCTGGATAAGTCAAAGCATTTTAAAGTTATCAGCACTTAAAGTGACAGTGGTCAGATTTGCAAAAAATGACCTGGTCCTTAAGGTGAAATAAGGCTGTGTCCCTAAGGGGTTAATGGTCATCAGTTGTGTTCGGTTTAAATTAGTTTGTGTCAGTTCCCTAGACATCAGTTACTTTGGAGAAAAGGTCCTGCCTGCTGTACATTTTCTCCCATCAAAAATAACTGCAACCTGATGGAACTGAAGCAAACTAATGCAAACTGAGCACAACTGATGCTCAAAATGAAGTGGATCCGGCTTTTTTTTTCTTTTCATTTTTATGTTCTTCTGACATAATAGAAGACCAGAAAGCTCAATGCATGTGTGAACACAGCTATATTCTGAGATTTAAATACTGATGAGCTATCCACTTGATAGATCATCAGTACCTGATGGGTAGGGGTCTGACATTCGGGACCCCGCCGATGAGCTGCATGAAAAGGCAGAGGCGCACCTGTGAACATAGCAACCTTCTCTGTGCTTACCAAGTGCAGCGCCGTACATTGTATAGCAGCTGTGCTTGGTATCGCAGCTCAGCCCTATTCACTTGTATGGGGCTCAGCTGCTCCTAGGCCACGTGACTGATAAAAATATTGTCATTGGCCGAGGAAAAGCGAGAAGACTGCAGTGCTACTGAAAGCGCTGCTGCCTTCTCAAACAGCTGATCGGCGGGGGGCCCAACAATCAGATACTGATGACCTGTCCAGAGGATAGGTCAAAAAAGTTTATCCTGTATGTGGTATCACTGTAATCGTACTGACTGGAGAACGAAGGGAGCAGGTCAGTTTTACTGCATAGGGAACTCAGTAAAAATGAAGCACTTGAATTGAAGTAGAAGGCTACGGAAGCTCTACAGAGCACTTCCGTGGCATTTCAGTCCATGCCTCCACACTGCAAAAAAATAAAACATGCTCAATTTTTTTGCTGTGAGAATGGATCGTGGACCGATTCAAGTAGAATAGGTCTGCATCCACCAATGCAGGCCACACAGACGGTGCCTGCACATTGGGGACAGCAATTTGCGTTCCCCAATGCACGGCACAGGCGGCACACCCGTTCGTGTGCATGAGACCTAAAATGGTGCCAATAGAAAGTAAAACTTGTCCTGCAAAAAACAAGCTTTCAAGCTTTTTTTTATGTGAACAGAAAAAAAGGTAGATAGGGAGTAAAAAACAACAAAATAAAACACAAAAACTGAAAAAAAATACCAGGGTCTTGAAAGGGTTAATCTTGTATTCCTGGAAAACCCCTTTAAGGAACATGATAACTGCATACACTGCAGAATGGAGAAATATTGTCAAACTGAATATACCAGATTAGCAATATGAAGTAGTGCGATAAGCAGAAATCCCAATCCTTTAAGGGAATGTAACTGTTTACAGATGTTTCCCTGGATTTTATAACATGAAAAAGTCCATTAAATTGTTATCTTCTTTTAAAGGGCATCTTCAAGAAGTCTTGTTACAGTGAAGGAGAAAGCAGCTTTTCAAAGTCCTTGTGGCATCAATGTGTTCTGTGGAGTCTTCTTCTTGGGCTTTATCAATAGTAAGTGTAAATCAATTTCTATACAAAAAAATCCCATCATTTCTATGCAAGAACACAGGGCTAGTACAGAGATCTATTAAAGTGGAGGGGGCATTGTGCTGCCGTACTCCATATCTGGTCTAAGAGCTCATGCACATGGCTGTTGGTCGGCCATTCCGTGCATTGGGGACCGCAATTTGAGGTCCTAATGCATGGCCAACATCTGTGCAGATTACGCAGATGGATTCAGACCCATTCAACTTGAATAAGTCCGTGATCTGTTCGCACCGCCAAAAAATACAACATGTTCTATTTTTTTGCGGTGCAGAGGCACAGGGAGAATCTCCATGTAAGCACGCTGTAATGCTTCAGTGGGGTTCCATGCCTATGTTCCGCACCAACCTTCTGGATTGCAGACCTATTCAAGTAAATGGGTCTACATCTGCAATATGGGCATGGCTGGGCGATGGTTCTGTGCATGTGTAACGATGTGGGGCAAGGGAACTTAAATGTATTACTTTGCTATGTTGTAAATTGTATAATTACTGCAACATCTCACTTTGGTAAGTAGATGGCAGCAAAGGATAAGATGATAAAAGTCTACTTTGGAACTGTCTATCAGAGGAATACTAATAACCTATTTAGTTTGAAAAGTTGGAAAAAAGCAAATTTATGGGCTGTTTTGGACCCTTACAAGTGTGATAGCAAACTGAATATGCAGGTTTGACACTGCAATTAGCAAATTACTTATTGCATCACACTCTCCCTGTGTAAGAAGAGGAGGTTCCTCTAGAAGCAGGAAGTGAGCAGACGGAGGCTGTGCTTGGTGCCGCTGGAGACCACAAGGGATCATCTCTGCTGAATCTGGAAGAAAATGGACCGGCTCACGTTGGAGACTGGCGACAGTACGAAGGGGAGGTTTGCAGCGAAGACCCCAGGAGTGTCGTGACTGTAGGATACAGTTCTGGAGTGGACCAGGAAATAAGAAAAAGCACCAAGAACCTGCTCAATGAACTGTAAGTGCGGCTTTGCCGCATCACATTACACCACACTGTTGAAGTGGCATTTGGACATACAATAACACTCCAAGTACAGTTACATTGCGGTGTACGGGCTGCAAGCGAATTCATAGCCCTAAGGGACTCTTACGCTGGCACCTTCCTATCTCACTGGCTGCTCATAGGGTGTTATTTGCTGTGAGCTGGAGTAAGGATTAAAGTTACAAGAGACAGACATCATTTCCCTGTGTATTACAAATAGTATTGAGCGAGCAATACTTAGGGTGCACCCCAACGAGGAGCTAGTCCAGGAACATACAAGTGCAGCTAGGCTGTTTAATGGACATTGGAGAAAACATCACATTTACTGGTTTATTGTTAGACAGTGTTACATTTACTGTTGGTTTATTCTCTGTGTACCAATCAGTTTTATACATATACTTTCAGCTTCTTGTTCACTACATTGTTCAGTAAGCTCAACTGCTGGGAAAGAAGCATTGTCTGAGTCTGTGTGGAATTGTGTACCCTCTGTAACTGTGGGCCCAGCCCTCAGTCTTCTTTCATTTGGCTCTGCGAACAGGGTACATTGATCGCCATGCAGAACCCAACCGGTCACGAGGCGGTTTCGGCTGTGGCCCCCATCACCCCTCCTGCCGTGGGAGTAGCTCTGATCATGTATTTGCCTGCAGGGGCAATATTGAATCAGCTAGTGAGGTTTGATGGCCAAAATATGCTGTTAGAAGACTGGGCCGCACACCTTAAGAGCACCCTCAGGTTGTACAACTTGGCTCTGGATTTACAATGGGATGTGGCGCTGAACGCCTTGGAAGGGGATGCTAGATGCACTGTAATGCTACGTCCATAAGAGGAAAGAAGACACTGAATGCTATATTCTCGATTCTCAAGTCTATTTACGAAGAAACTAACCAGTATTGGCAGCCTTAGGTCCCGTTTCTTCACTCGCTTCCAGCGTGAAGATGAGACTATTCCCCAGTTTGCTAACGCCCTACAGGAGATCTGGTCACATGTACAGAAGAGAAAGGCCAGTGGTGCTAACGTTCTTGGAAATGGAAATTAAATCCTCCGGGACCAGTTCGTCCTTGGATTGCGTAGCCCTCTTTGCAAGGCTCTCAGGGAACGTATCCTGGTGGATGCTACGTTGCAGTTTCAGAAGATACAAGCTGAGGCCGTGGCCCAAGACAAGGAGGAGGCGTATGGGGCTTATACCGTAAGGATGCAGGCTGCAGGAAGTGAAAAAAACTCCCTCTGATGAAGAGGATCTGCGAGAGGCAGTGAAGGCACTTAGTGCATCCCTGGGAGAAATTCAGAGGCAATTGGCACAGTTACAGGCTCCATCGATGGCCCCAGTTTACGCTGATTACTGGAAAAGGGATGCTGCCCCTATGGGTTCCCCACTATATCAAGCAACTCCAGAGGCTGGAGTGAGATGCACTCCCATGCACTGGGCTGGTCTGTCACCACCTACAGATGCACAGACATGTGGTACTCCAAAAGATCGGAGGGCAAGGGGGCCGCACTGTTGGATTTGCCAAGGAAGAGAACATATCTACCGTCAATGCCCACAAAAGGCCCTGAATCCAGACCAGCCACTGTTAAACGGGAACCCCTCATGGTAGTGGGCCATACCGGGGGGAAAGGCCAGTTGACAGGTTACCCCTAATAACTTCCGGGACCTGGTGACCGAAAGCCCCTACTTAAAGGTGCAGATTGAAGAACAGATGGTGGAATATCTTGTAAAAACAGGGTCGAGAGTAACCACGATATCAGTGAAGTTTTTTGCAAGATACTTCTTCATCAAGCTGATGGCTGTAAATCAGGCGGCTATACCTGTGTTTGGAGTGGCTTGGATGAGAATGATGCTATGCGGACAAGATGTTGGCAAGAAGGGAGTGGTGCTTGTATAGAAACCGGCTCAGTATGGAGCTCCTGTTGTATTGGGAATAAACATTCTGCAGGAATTGGATCAGCTCATGTTTACAAAGGAGGGCCCGAGTTATTGGAGGAAAACGATTTCCCACAAGCCTACTCAGAGAACATTCCAGAGGTTGATCTGGACATGCTGTATGTGCAAAAACACTCCTGAGGGTAAGCCAGTTGGAGCAGTGTATTCCCCATATGGAAGAGCCTGCACCGTACCTCCACGACAGGAGAAGATGATACGAATGCCTTTTGGAAGCCGTCGGAAACTGAATAGGATAGATATGCTGATAAAACCCCTGGGCGTGTCGGAAGCCAGCCGGAGGCCAGTGGTCGCCAAGGCCATCATGACAGTCACGGAGGGGCATGTGTTAGTCTGGTGTGTCAACGTACACGATCATGAAGTTACCTTCCATGCTGGAGAGAAAGCGGCTGAGTTTTATATGCTGCAAGGAGAACCACTCGCAGGTAGCCAGTTAGCCCTACAGACTGTTGAAAATGATGCCTGGACTTTGGCAGTGGACCAGAACTCTGTGGAGGAACCCACGCCTGAGTGGAATGACCGGCGGATCTTGGAACAAATGGAGATTGATGCGAACCAGTTCATCGCCGATCAGATGGAAAAGATTGAAGCAGTGCTATGGGAGTTTCAATCCGCATTTTCCCGATGTGAGGAGGACTTCAGGTGAACAACGAAATACCGACTAGGGATACTCCCCCGATTTGAGAAAGGTACCGGCAGTTTCCTATACCCACTCTCTACTAAAAAGTGAACAGCATGCTGTCACAGATGTTATATAATGGAGTGGTAAAAGAGAGCCAAAATCCGAGGGCAGCACCAGTGCGGAAGAAGGATGGGTCCTTAAGGTTCTGTGTGGACTACCAGAAGTTAAACGCTGCCACAGCAAAAGGATGCTTTTCCCCTGCCTAGGATTGAAGAGTCATTGATGGCACTACAGCGTGCCAAGTATTTCTTAACTCAGGACTTGGCGGGCGGCTACTGGTAAGTACCTGTGGCAGAGAAGGATAGACAGAAGACAGCCTTTATCCTACCCATGGGGCTGTATGAATTCACAGGAATGCCCCTCGGGCTGACCAATGCTCCGGGCACATTCCAACGCCTAATGGAACACTACCTGGGTGAACTGAACTTTGAGTCAATTCTGATCTACCTGGATGATGTGATAGTCCATGCACCTATGTTTGAAGTACATTTGAGGAGACTGCGGCAACTGTTCGGTAGGCTCCACTCTCATCACCTTAAGATCAAACCGAGGAAGTGCCATCTCTTTAAAACAAACCTAGAGTATCTGGGACACATCGCATCTGCTGAGGGAGTTCACCCTGCGGAGAGTAAGGCAGTGAGCAACCTAAGACGCTTTGAGAAGTGAAAGCATTTCTAGGATTGGCTGGTTACTATCAAAGATTTATAAAGGGCTTTGCGAAGATCGCCAGTCCGCTACACAAACTCTTGAGAGGGACTGTCCAGGGTCCGAAGACATGGCCCATCATGGGGGCTGCCATAGCAGCAAGCGTTTGATGAGTTGAATAAAGCCCTGATTATCGCCCATATCCTGGCATATGCTCAGTATGACAGACCATTCACACTCTACACTGATGGAAGTTTGCATGAACTGGGAGCAGCACTAGCCCAAGAACAAGATGGGCAGGAACGAGTCATTGCATATGCTAGTCAGTCTCTACTGGACTCTGAGCGCAACCCGGAAAATTATAACTCCTTCAAACTCGAGTTGTTGGCATTAATCTGGGCAATGACAGAAAAATTCCTAGGGTATCTCACCAGGGCAAAGATCCTAGTAAGAACAGACAATAACCCATTGGCCCACCTGCAGAATGTAAAGCTGGGCGTCTTGGAGCAGAGATGGATGACGACTAGACTGGCGAAATTTGACTATACCATCAAATACCGTGCCGGTAAAGACAATGCAAATGCGGATGTCCCAATAGATGAGGTTGAAGGGATTGAGATACTCGATCTTGGTCAAGTGCCTCGACACTCAGTCGACCGTGGCCAGCTCAAGTGGGGTGGCTACTGACAGCACTGTGTTGCTGGGGAAGACAGAGAAAGAATAGGCCCCAAGTGCAAGATGATGATCCTGACTAAAAGAAGATCAAACACTGGGTGAAGACAGGGATATGGCCCAAGATTAAAGAGCGAAGTCGCTTATCCTCAGATGGATGAAAGCTGTTGCAGCAGTGGGATCGGCTGCAAATCCGAAATGGAATCATGTACCAGAAGGTGTTTCTGCCTACCGATCTTGAAGAAAGGTGGCAGATAGTGATACCTAGTAGCCTGGCCCGAAGAGTGGCCCTTGAGGGACATGAGAAGGGTTTCCACTTTGGAGCAGAGAATACATACAAGTGGATACAGAACGTCCGCGTCACTGGAGATTCTAATGATCGATTACATCTTGATCGGCCAGTCGGTGAGTGGTCACTAGTATTGCCTTGTGACGACTGATCACTTCACAAAGTTCAGTACCTACCTGTGACCAGAATCAGCCGCCCGTGCAGTGTGCAAACACTTAATCCAGGTGTACAGATGACCGAAGCGGATTCATTCTGATCAAGGAGCTTGCTTCCAAGGGAAGTTGATGGAAGAGCTGTGTCAGCTGTATAGGATTGAGAAGTCACGAACGACGCCATACCACCCGCAAGGCAATGGGGCCTGTGAAAGATTCAACAGGAGGCTTCTACAGATGTTCCATATTCTGGAGAAAGAACGTAAGTTGTGCTGGCCCGAATATTTGCCTGAACTACTATGGACGTATAATAATTGTGTTCATAACACTACCGGCTATACTCCACACATGCTGCTGTTCGGTCGTCCAGGGCAAGAAGTTGCCGAAATGAACCTTGGACCTCTTTTGGAAGAGTTCCCTAGGACAGCTGACTCATGGGTGCAGGAGCACCAAGACAAACTGAGGACTATTCATCAGTTGGTCAATGAGAAGTTGCAACAGCCAACCCCTAGGGATCATCAACCTGTGCAGAATACACCCTTGTTGCCGGGTGACAGAGTATTGGTTTGTAAAAATATATAGATAGTGTCTCTGTTAAAAATACTGGTTCCCTCAGGCGCTGCAAATCCAAAAGACAATGTGGGAAAAAAGTCAATTGAAATCAAGAAAATATATAAAAAGGATTGCGCTGCAGGAGAGAAATCTTCTCTGGGTAATAAAGTTCTCTTTATGAAATCTTCAACTAATAGGACCACATGCAAACTTCACAGTCCAACACTGGTAGGAAACCTATAATGTGATGAGAAAGCGCACTATGGTGTAGTAAGCCCCAAACACCTAACGCACTATGTGAATGGGCTATACTCACAAGACTCCGCTAGTGAAGGCGTGTAGAAATCTGAATAGTGTCTCTCTTCAAAAATCTGTTACAAAGAAGAACACTATAGTGTAGTATGTAGCAACACTTTACACTCCTGCAAACAGATTGTACTCACAGAACTTCGCTGATAAGGTGCGTAGATGATGATATTCAGGAGCAACCTAAGCTTGGTAGATGGAACAGGCGTGGATCGAAGCACGTCGGTATGATAAGCCAGTCCAGCAGATTAAATACTGTAACACCTGAATGACACCAGACCCCAGCTTCCAAGGATCTCGTGGGAAGGAAGTCGCAAGTATGGTGAAGTACGCACCAGTGGGCCAGATAAAAATTATTTAATATACTCACAAAAATACAGCTTAAAACGTGTTTAAAATGTCTCTATACTGCCCGACCCGGGTTTCGCCGTGATGCTTCGTCTGGGGCGTATTGGTTTGTGCTAAACGGACCACAAATAAATTGGATGACCTCTGGGAACCGCAGCCATATATTGTAAAACAGCAGCTGTATCTTGAAGGCCCAGTTTACGATGTCCAAAGGGAATACTCTGATAGGCCGACTCGAAGATTACACCATAACATGCTCAGACCTTGTCTTTCAGAGAGTCGTTCCCTGACAGATAATTCTGGAGGTGTTCAGGAGAGGCAATTGAAGCCTATAGGTCCAAGAGAAATAACTGACAAACTGACAAGTAATTCACCCCCAATTGTTTAGTAGCAGGCACTATTCCTGAAAATGCGATACCAACCCAGGAGGGGTCGGGTCCTGTTCCTACACCAATGACAGAGGACCCAGGCCTTCACAGATCTGAGCGCTCCATGGTAGGTATCCTCCCTCAGTGCTATGCAGATTAATTTATTTGGTAGAGCTGTCGGGATGCCAAAATTCTACTGGCATGGAATGTAAGGATATGGAGCAAGGGAACTTAAATGTATTACTCTGCTATGTTGTAAATTGTATAATTACTGCAACATTTCACTTTGGTCCGTAGATGGCAGCAAAGGATAAGTTGATAAAAGTCTACATTTGACAATGCACTTAGCAAATGACTTATTGCATCACACTGTCCCTGTGTAAGAGGAGGAGGTTCCTCTAGAAGCAGGAAGTGAGCAGACGGAGGCTGTGCTTGGTGCTGCTGGAAACCACAAGGGATTATCTGTGCTGAATAAGAAAAAGCACTAAGAACCTGCTCAAGGAACTGTAAGTGCGGTTTTGCCGCATCACATTACACCACGCTGTTGAAGTGGCATTTGGACATACAATAACACTCCAAGTACAGTTACATTGCAGTGTACAGGCTGCAAGCTAATGCATAGCCCTAAGGGACTCTTACACCTTCCTATCTCTCTGACATTTTTTGAGCATTTAATTTAATGAAAACAACAAATAAACTGAAACAGGCTGTTTTTCAGCTGATCAAAAGTTTAGGACCACACCTATAAAAAAAAAAAATAACCCCCCCCAAAACAGAAATCCAACTTCCAAACATGAACTCAGTAATGAGTAGCTCCTCTGTTATTGTTTATCACTTCCAAAATTTGTTTCGGCATGCTTGATGCAAGCGTTTCCATGAGGTGAGTGGGAACATTTCTCCAAGTGGTGATGACGGCCGCACGAAGGCCATCTACTGTCTGGAACTCTTGTGCATTTTTGTAAACTTCCCTTGCCATCCATCCCCAAAGGTTCTCAATTGGATTTAGATCAGGGGAACATGCAGGATGGGCCAAAAGAGTGATATTATTCTCCTGGAAGAAGTCCCTTGTCCTGCGGGCATTGTATACTGTAGCGTTGTCCTGTTGAAAAACCCAGTCATTACCACGCAGACGAGGGCCCTAAGTCATGAGGAATGCTCTCTGCAACATCTGGACATAGCTAGCGGCTGTTTGACGCCCCTGCACTTCCTGAAGCTCCATTGTTCCACTGAAGGAAAGAGCACCCCAGACCATTATGGCGCCCCCTTCACTGTGGCGCGTAGAAAACATCTCAGGTGGGATCTGCTTGTCATGCCAATAACGTTGGAAACCATCAGGACCATCAAGGTTAAATTTTTTCTCATCAGAGAATAAAACTTTCTTCCACCTTTGACTGTCCCATGTTTGGTGCTCTCTTGCAAAGTTGAAACGAGCAGTTCTGTGGCGTTCAGGGAGATGAGGTCTTTGAAGACGTTTTTTGTTTTTGAAGCCCTTCAGTCTCAGATGCCGTCTGATGTTATGGGGCTGCAGTCAGCACCAGTAAGGGCTTTAATGTGGGCAGAGGATCGTCCAGTGTCTTGACAGACAGCCAATTGGATCCTCAGGGCTGATGAAATTTTTTGGGATCTTCCACTTGACTTTTTTGTTCCATAACCCTCAGGATCATTTAAGAAATTCCAAATTACTGTCTTACTGCGTCCCACCTCAGCAGCGATGGCGCGCTGTGAGAGACCCTGCTTATGCAGTTCAACAACCCGACCACGTTCAGAAAGGGAGAGTTTTTTTTGCCTTTGCCATCACAACGTGTGACACCTGACAGAAAATGGCAATTAATCCACATCTTTGCACAGATTTGGCCTTGTAAAGGCATGTGGTCTTAAAATGTTGATCAGCTGAAAAACAGCCTGTTTCAGTTTATTCATTGTTTTCATTAAAATGCTCAAAATTTTTTTTGTCTCACTCCCATTTCTTCTTGTTGCATGTTGAAGCTCTACTTGGAACCGTGTTAAGATCCAGCCAGGCTAAATATGATTTTTTGCCATTTTTCAAGTGGTCTTAAACTTTAGATCAGGACTGTTTAAGTTTTTGGGAATATTCATAATATTCTAAAACAAGAATATATAGCAATATAGCGAATTATTATATTACAAAAAATTCACATTACAAAAATTCGCATTACAAAAATTCGCAATCAACACTACTCCTAAAGTCAAAGATATTGCAGCCTTCTCATTGGCCCACAAGCTAGAAGCAGGGAGGGATCATGTGTACTGATTAAAAAAAAATCGAAAATATTCACTATATTGCTATATATTCTGGTTTTAGAATATCAAGAATATTCTAAAAAACAAATATATAGCACTATATCGAATATATTAGTTTTTTAGAATATTCGTCTTTTTTTCTATCTGAAGTCATGATTCCTCCATGCTTAAGTTAAGCAGGGAGGAATTATGACTTTAGATTGGAAAAAAAATTACAACTATTAAAAAAAAAGATTATAGCACTATATTAGCTAAATTGTTCTACATTAGTTTTTTTTGTATTACGAATATTCTAAAAAACTAATATATTAGTTTTTTAGAATATTCGTCTTTTTTTTTAAAATATCTGTACAGTTGTTCCACTTTGGCATACTCCTCCCCAACTGGGGAATGCCTGGGGGTTAGAGCATAGCATTGGATCTGAGTTTTCACGATCTCTTTGATTCGCATTACAAAAATTCACATTATGAAAATTCTCATTACGAAAATTCGCAATCAACACTACTCCTAAAGTCAAAGATTTTGCAGCCTTCTCATTGGCCCACAAGATAGAAGCAGGGAGGCATGTGTACTGATTAAAAAAAAATCTTGAATATTCGAAATTACGAATATATATCACTATATTCTAAATATTCACAAATTCTCGAAGTGCCGATATTCGCAATAAAAATTTGCAATTCGAATATTCATGATCAACACTAGTAAGGGGTAGGCAACTTTCCTGTTGGTCTTCTCATTGGCCCACAAGCGAGAAGCAGTTGAGGGTACTGTAAAAAAAACATCTAGAATATTTGCAATTACGAATATATAGCAGTGTCAGAAAGGGCATAAGTTGATTCATAAATGAAATATGAAAGTGGACTGGTTTTATGCCCAGAGCTAATTAAGGGCTATTAGCTCTCCCCAAACCAGACCTGGAAATTAATGACGTCACGCTCCAGCCAGGCTTGACAGCGAGCTGATCTTATCTTAAAGGACAGGATGAGCTGGGCCTGGTATAGCCTTTATGACTTCCCAGCTATATCATAGGTGACCCAGGCTTCAGGAAGATGAGAGTTCACAGTTTTTTTACATAGGCCAGAAGCATATAAGATGGCTACCCAGAGGAATTATGTATGTATGCCGGCACACCTCCCTCTTTTAAAAGGTTGCCTGGGGAAATGGCCACAAGCCTATTCCACAGCAACCCAGCCATCTCCGGCCGATTCTCCCTGCCGCGACAACCCGTCGGCATTTCCATGTAAACTACCTTTTCTGTGCTGCACGGTGAAGTTGTACTGCTGCAAAATCAGGCTCCATCTCAGCAGTTTTGCATTGTCTCCTGCGAGACGTGCCAACCAGCTGAGGGGATTGTGATCAGTGATCACTGTGAAATTGCGTCCATACAGGTAGTGTTGTAGCTTTTGCAGGGACCACACAATAGCTAAACACTCCTTCTCTATTGTGGAGTAGCTGGTCTCCCTGGCCAGTAACTTACGGCTCAGGTATAGTACAGGATGCTCCTCCCCGGCCTGGTTCACCTGACTCAGGACTGCACCCAGACCAAAGGCGGAAGCATCCGTGTGGACCACAAACTTCCGAGTGAAATCTGGGGCCTGAAGCACAGGAGCAGTGGCTAGTGCATCCTTCAGGGCCTGGAAGCCTTGCTCGCATTCCGGCGTCCATGACACCATCCTGGGCAGCTTCTTCTTGGTCAAGTCTGTCAGAGGCTTGGCCAGGGCGCTATAGTTCGGGATGAACTTCCTATAGTACCCGGCCGTTCCCAAGAAAGACATGACCTGCTTCTTGGTGAGAGGTGTTGGCCATCTCGTAATGGCTTTCACCTTCTCTATTTCAGGCCTCAGTGTGCCTCCTCCTACTCTGTGGCCTAAGTAAGTGACCTCATTCATGCCCAGCTGGCACTTGCTAGGCTTAACAGTTAGTCCAGCCGCAGCAAGTTTGTCCAGTACTTGCGACAGGTGCACCAGATGCTCCTTCCACGTGGGGCTATACACGGCAATGTCGTCTAAATAGGCGACAGCACATTCTTCTAGTCCTTCCAGCAAGTCATTCACAAGCCTTTGAAAGGTGGCTGGCGCATTCTTCATCCCAAACGGCATTACAGTAAATTCGTATAAGCCGAAAGGGGTGATGAAGGCCGACTTCTCCTGAGCCTCCGAGGTCAGGGGAATCTGCCAATACCCCCTGCTCAGGTCCATGATTGTCAGGTAGCTGGCTCCTGCCAACTTATCTAACAGTTCATCAATCCTGGGCATGGGGTAAGCATCCGAGGTTGTGATGGCATTCAGTTTCCGATAATCCACACAGAACCTGGTTGTCTGATCTTTCTTCGGGACCAGAACCACCGGTGAGGCCCAAGCGCTGTGGGATTTCTGAATGACCCCGAGCTGCTTCATTTCCTCGATCTCCCTCCTGAGGTCTGCCTGGACCTCCATTGAGACACGGTAGGCGGACTGCTTTGTGGGAGCATGTGTACCTGTGTCCACATGATGGACTGCAAGGTGTGTTCTCCCGGGTTTCCCTGTAAAAGTGTCACGGTGAGCCGTCAACACTTCTAAGAGCTGAGATCTCTGCTGGGACGAGGGTTGAGGGTTAAGTCCACCTCCAACTCTCGAGTGTCAGCTAGCAGATCTAGTAGGGGGTCGGCCTCCTCCCTTTCGGGCAGGCTGCAAACCGGCATAACATGTGGCGTTCTCTCGTGATGCTCCTTGAGCATGTTGACGTGAAACGTCTTCTGTCTCCTACCTCCCTCTCCAAGGCCCACCACATAATTTACCTTACTCAGACATTTGACAATGGGGTACGGCCCTTCCCATGCAGCTTGCAGTTTGTTTTGCCGCATTGGCAGCAGGACATAGACCTTCTGACCTTCTGCCCCTCCTGGTAGATTCTCTCTCGGGCAGTGCGGTTATACCACTGCTTCTGTTTGCTTTGGGCCTGCACCATATTCTCCTGTACCAGACCTACCAGCGACTCCATTTTGTCTCGGAACCTGAAGACATAGTCTACTACAGGGACTTCAGTTCCGGCAACCTTGCCTTCCCAAGACTCTCTGATTAGGTCTAGGGGACCTCTTACTCGTCGACCATACAGGAGTTCGAAGGGCGAAAACCTGGTTGACTCCTGGGGAACCTCTCTGTAGGCAAATAGCAGGTGAGGTAGATATCGTTCCCAGTCCTTCCCTTGCGCCTCCACGAACATCTTCAGCATCTGCTTCAACGTCCCGTTGAAGTGCTCACAGAGGCCGTTTGTTTGTGGGTGGTAAAGGCTGGCTACGATATGGTTCACCTGTATTTTCCTACAGAGCGCCTGCATTAGTTCAGACATGAACTGAGGTCCTTGGTCGCTGAGAAGCTCAGCTGGGAACCCCACTCTCGGGAAGATCCCCAGCAGGGCGTCTGCAACCTTGTCCGCCCTAATGGAGGATAACGCCACTGCTTCCGGGTAGCGCGTTGCGTAATCTACCAGGGTTAATATGAATCGTTTACCCGAACTGCTGGGGATGGCCAGTGGACCAATGATGTCCACGGCCACCCTCCTGAAGGGTTCATCAATTATCGGTAAGGGATTCAATGGAGCTCGGTGACGGTCTCCTGCTTTGCCAACTCGCTGACAGGTGTCGCAGGACCTGCAGTACCTGGCGACATCTGCCCCGAGGCCAGGCCAGAAAAAATTCTGCATCACCCGGGACTTTGTTTTGGTTATTCCCAGGTGACCAGCTAAGGGGATCTCATGAGCCACTTGCAGTAATTGTTCCCTGAACTGCACAGGTACAATGAGCTGCCTCTTGAGTGGCCCCACCCTACTGTCACTGTGGGAGATGTCCTCCTTATACAGTTTCCCATTGTCCCAACACACTCGGTATTTGTCTCCCTCAGTGGGAGGGCTGGCAGCTAACCCTCTTAGCTGCTCCAAGGTAGGGTCATCTCGCAGGGCCTGCTCAAAGTCGGCACTACAAGTCCCAGCCAGCTGTCCTGTGGCGAACAGGGACAGTGGCTGAGGCTCTGACGCGGTTAAGTCCACGGGGTCCGAACCGGTGGAAGGGGACACTTCCACTTGCTCTTCCCCAATGGAGCGTTCCGCTGCGGCTTTTGCAGCCCTGCGAGTGACGGGCAACACAGGCACAATAATGTCATCACATTTAACATTTACACAACTTGAATCAGTTAAACACATGTCCGCTACCTGTGTACATACACCCGCCATCCCCTCTACATCTCCTGTCATAGGAGAACTGCTCCCACACACCCCACCTCCCACCTCCCGAGGTCCATCCCCAAGGTTATCTGATGTTACGCAAACATCCTTGCACAGTACCTCGGTATGTCCAGGGACCTCCATAGGGACGGGTGAGTCCTGTGTGCTTCCAGGGGGCACGTAGCACGAGACCAATCGTCCTAGGTCAGTGCCTAATAAAACATTTGTGGGGATCTCCGCAGAGACTCCCACCTCCCTTACTCCACTCCCAGCCCCCCAATCAAGGAAAACACGAGCTAGGGGAACATTAGGGCTCACCCCCCCAACTCCCGTGATGGTGAGGCTTTTGCCGGGAATAAGGTCTGCGTCATCCACTAGTTCAGGCCGAACTAGTGTGACTTCGGCTCCTGTATCGCGGAAGCCTGTGGTGCATCGGTTGCCCACAGTAACCGACTGTAGGTTGTCTGCGGTGTGTCTTGCAGCTCCATTCACTAACAGCACAGATGATGGGTTGCGGGCAAGCTTGCCAGGGGGTGCTGTCTTCTTCTCCGGGCATGAGTGGCTGAGGTGTCCTGGCTTGCCGCACGCATAGCACTTGCACACGTCTGTCGGTGCTGGCTTGATTCCTTCAGGTCTTTGTGCAGGCCTGTGAAAGGGTCGCTGGACAGGAATCCACAAAGCTGGCTGGGAGGAAGAAGCAGATGAAGAGGTTCCTCCCAGACGGGACAGAGTGTCTTTGAATGCCCGAGTGCTGGGCATGGCGACGTATTCATCGGCTAGCTCGGCCGCCTCTCGCGCACTCTTCGGCTTGTGCTCACATACATATTTTTGCACATCCGTGGGGCAATTGGAGACAAACTGTTCTCGGACCATCATATCCGCCAGGGACTGCTTGGTGTCCTCTGTGAGGGGATCAGACCACTGTTGGAAGGTGGTCTGCAACTTGCCCAGGTGGTCCATAAAAGTATCTCCGGGCCCTCTCCGCAGGGACCGGAACCGTAAACGGTAAGTCTCTGGAGTCAGCTGGTACTTGACCAGAATAGCCTTTTTGATGACCGCGTAACTGGTACGCTCTGCTAATGGTAGTCCGACCAGGGCCTCCATAGCTTTGCCCTTCAGTGCGGACATTAGATGTCCCGCCCACTGTGGCTCTGGTACCTGGTACTGCTGGCATGAGGTTTCAAAAGCATGCAGGAAAAGATCAATGTCACAGTTCTCAGACTCCATCACAGGCAGTTTTGGCTTGACCATCAGGGATGGGCCTGTGGATGTAGCATGCCGGTCGGACCCCTGAAGCTGTACTCGGGCCATGTCCAGTTCATGCCTGCGGACAGCTTCCCGTTCTCGTTCTGCAGCCTCGCGCTCAGCCTGGCGCTCTGCCCGACGTGCCTCCAGCAGCCGAAAATATAAGTCTGGGTTACTGAGCATTAGTTGGTCCAGACCATTTTGGGATGGCATAGAGACAGAGTTATGTCCAGCTAGAGGACTGCAAGCCCCAGCAGGCTGTCCTCCCAGTTCATCATCCTCATTCTGGAAGGGGTCCCCTGGCTCAGGGGCCCCTGAGTGTCCTCCATTCTCTGAATCCTGCAGGGATGACTCTTGACTCCTCCGTGCACATAACTCCTGGAGAAGGACAGTCTTATTTTTCCCATATACTTGGATGCCTTTGTGCTCACACAGAGCTGTGATATCAGCCACGCTCATGACGTCATAATTCACGGATTCGGACATTATTGCCAAATAAATGATAGGACAGAAAACAAGAGAGAGGGGAGGTTACTGTCGTGAATTATTATTCTATCAAAACTAATGCACTGTGCTTCGTCTTCCAGAAATTTTCAATCCTTTAGTACAGAGTTATGGACATAACTTCATGCACTAATATTCTAAGCATACAGAATCCCACCGCTGCCACCAGAAAAGGTCACGAACTATGGATCCGATCGCTCCGGATCCCACAGCTGTGACGTAGTGGTCTGTGACGGAGTCTGCGCACACACAGAGACCTCACGTGACCGGGTCTTACCATCAGGCTAACACCCCCCCACTACACTTCGGTAACTGCCACCACGTGGGTTCCCGGTCCACGAGCCGACTATCCGGGTCATTCACTATCACACAGATCAGTGGATGAACCGGATATCACTTACTGACCAACCGCAGTCAATCACCCCCAGCTATGTAGTGTCCCACTAGGTAGGGGTGGGCACTACACAAAGGTCAATTGGTGTGCGCGTTACTCCTACTCACAAGGAACAGAAGTGTTATATTTAATTGTGCATTTTATGTATGTTCTAATGTGTTTTTACATGCAATGTACCCCTGTATGATGCAATAGCAGGCCTAGTTGGGTGTAGTTAGACATCCCAGACACTAGAGGGAGATAGGGAGCCCCTAGTATAAATGTCCAGGCCTAGACAGGGAGTGGGAGTGCAGAGTCAGGAGTCTGAGAAGACAGAGGTTAAAAAGCCTGCTCCTGACATGCAGCTGGATAGCCCTGGCTGCTAGTGATGTCCAGGAGGCTAGTGAGAAGCTCCAGCCTGCCTGAGAACAAGAGAGCCTTAGTTAGCTCTGAAGACACCCCAGTTGCAAGACCCAACCTCCTGGGAGAAACCCACAGTCATCCACTTTACAAGAGAGGGCGATCCAGGGTAAGCTAAGTGACCCTGATGGGCAGATGAAACTAGAAAGTGCAGCAAGAATCTAATACCTGAGGAAGATAGTAACCAAGGATTTAAGCCACCCTTTAGGCATCCGGGCCTTGGGATATAAAGCCAGAGCAGGAGTTCTAGAAAGGACAGTGTACATTGATTCTGAGGAAAGGTACAACCTGCTGCTGAGTGCTTGTGAATTTACCCTCTGCGTATCTTGCATAAATATTACCTGCCATTGTGTGAATAAGCCTACTTGTGGAACTGTGATTGAAAGACTGTACTACTACCTGCTGTACAAAGTTGGATTGTTCAGTAAAGTTACGTTTGGTTCACTATTCTACTTGTGTACCTCCATCATTCCAACTACCAACCGGCGTGCCACCGTCCAAAGGCACTGGCGTCACGAATACAACAGGGACCTTGCCCCAGGCACTCAAAATACCTGTAACATCCAGGGCACCTCATCCACCATCAGGCCTGGTCCCTATATACAGAGTGTGCCCCAGAGGAACCGTGTCTACCTCTCCTTCACTGCCACGCGCCTGCCCAGGGTTCTCCAATACAGTGAGTACCCTCGATTGCCCATAACCGTGACCTCACTTCGTCTATACCCTGCAGGTCTGGCGTGTTGCAGCTACAATTCCTGAATGCAATTTAACTAACTACCTGGTACAGTCTCTTCAAAGGCAAGGTATGTTGTTCAGCAGCTTAGAATATGGAAGACTTGGCTATTTAGATTTTATAACCTTTAATAAGAGGTAAAAAGCAGTGCATACAAGTCTAATGAAAATGACTATAAATCTACAGAATAATAATAACAATATAAATAATCACGACAGTTCAAATGAAAGGGAAAAAGATGAAAGAATACTTAGTTTCTCTGGAGGGTTTCAGATGGTCATTCATATGTCCTTTTTGAATCCTTGCAAACCCCTTTTCAGTATGTATCAGGGGAGACCCTCAAAGTTCTTCTGATACAGGGATATGCCGTCAATGTCCAATTAAGTGTCTGGTGATGTTCCATGGGTCTCTCTCCTCTGTCCTTGTGCACAGATTTTTATGAACTCTCCCATGGGCAGGAGACTTACTCCTGTCAGCCAATGGCAGCAGAGTGACTGTGAAGCCTAGGGAGTGGCCTCCAAGTGTTTTATGACCCCATCAAAGTTCAGTTCCTACAATGAGGATTATACTTAAGCCCGTATCTCCCAGATACATCGGCATATTTTTATACAGAATACATATTTGGGATCCTTATTTATTTACCTACAGAATGAGACCACACACGGTAATGCTGGGACCTGTAGTTCTTCTACCACCCATAGGTCAGCTACGGAATCACATCTTCTAGTCATATTTGATACCCAATTAACCACAATACTCTGTAGAGCCTGGATCTGGTGTCAGAAAGGGCATAAGTTGATTCATAAATGAAATATGAAAGTGGACTGGTTTTATGCCCAGAGCTAATTAAGGGCTATTAGCTCTCCTCAAACCAGACCCGGAAATTAATGAAGTCACGCTCCAGCCAGGCTTGACAGCGAGCTGATCTTATCTTATAGGACAGGATGAGCTGGGCCTGGTATAGCCTTTATGACTTCCCAGCATTACCGTGTGTGGTCTCATTCTGTAGGTAAATAAATAAGGATCGCAAATATGTATTCTGTATAAAAATATGCCGATGTATCAAGGAGATACGGGCTTAAGTATAAACGAGTGATGCATTTTACATGGGACTGTTTGCAAGAAGGGCTGGAAGGCAGGGGTGTGATGTATCTTACATGTGACTGTATGCTGGAGGGGCTAAGGCAGGGAAGTGATGTGTCTTACATGGGACTGTATGCTGAAGGGGCTGAAGGCAGGGGGGTTGTATCTTACATGGGACTGTATGCTGGAGGGGCTGAAGGCAGGGGGAGTGATGTATTTTACATAGGACTGTATGCTAGAGGGGCTGAAGGCAGGACGAGTGATGCATTTTACATGGGACTGTATGCTGGAGGGGCTGAAGGCAGATGACAAAGAGAGAGAGTGTGATATTATTTACATAGGACTGTATGCCGGAGGGGCAGAAGGCAGGAGAGTGATGTACCTTACATGGGACTGTATGCTGGAGAGGCTGAAGGCAGGGGGAAGGTTGTAAATTACATGGGACTGTATGCTGGAGGGGCTGAAGGCAGGGGGAGTGATGTATTTTACATAGGACTGTATGCTAGAGGGGCTGAAGGCAGGACGAGTGATGCATTTTACATGGGACTGTATGCTGGAGGGGCTGAAGGCAGATGACAAAGAGAGAGAGTGTGATATTATTTACATAGGACTGTATGCCGGAGGGGCAGAAGGCAGGAGAGTGATGTACCTTACATGGGACTGTATGCTGGAGAGGCTGAAGGCAGGGGGAAGGTTGTAAATTACATGGGACTGTATGCTGGAGGGGCTGAAGGGAGGCATAATTATTACTATAATACTGCAGAGGGGGCCATTATAATATTAATAATAATAATACAGAGGATAAAATAATAATAATATTACAGAGGGGCCAGTATATATTATAATTATACAGAGGGCATTATAGTTATGGGCACTATGGGGGAGGGGGGTCTGTTATCTGAGGATGATAGTAAAGTGAGAAATCCCCCAAAAATTCTGTGAAACTCTACAGGGACGAGACATGGCTGAAAGAAGTTATCATGACGTTCCTATTTCCGAATGAAAACGCTGAGGAAAGTCTACATCACAGGAGATGTCACTGGATGTAACAGGTATGGTGCTGTATCCTCCTGTATATTTCATAGCAATGCATGTTAAATCCATCCAAATATCTTTTTTGGGGTCTGGAAATAGAATTTGGGCCACACTGCCGAAGCCTGGCCTCAGACTTCAGGTCACAATGTGTGTGTTCAGAATTCTGGGGCCTCACACCCATCTACTACATTATCTGTACTCAGAGAGTTATCACTGTGTTATCTGTGGTGTTACGTAGGACTGCAGGTGACATCTACTGCATTATTTGTAAAAAGGGGCGTGGTCACAGGTTGGGGGGGGGCGCAATACTTGGCTTGCCCCGGGTGCTGGCAACCCACGCTACGCCACTGGGTATACCTGCTTCTGTCTTCTGGAACACGGTTGCCACATCTAGGGGGGGGGGGGGGGCTTTGATGGAGTTTACCTTTCATTAATTTTAAGATAGGATAATGAACTCATGTAGAAATATGGAAGGATGACATAGTCCATAAATTTCTACATGATGCCCCTTGGGTACAGATATTCAATGTTCAGCAACCTTGTGCTGCGGTAATTCAAAATTACATTACATCCTTGGATCCTGTTAATGCACTTTACAAATGTTAAATATATTACCTAATAAAGATAAAATATACTTTGGGATAAAAGCCTTGCTTACACATAGGCTGAAAAGTTTTTAAAAGTTTTACACCTTGCTTACAACAAATTTAGCAGCAGATCATCATTTACTGTAGACAGCAGAGAAAAACACTTTTAATTAACTTTGTGGTCAGTGAAGGGGGAAGTATTTTGCTGACATCTGCAAAGGAGTATTTACATCAAGCCATAGATACAGACACTGATTCCCACAAGGTTAGAACGGCTTTTGGAGAGTAGGTTATGAGGCATAAAGAAGCACAAACCAAAGATACTGAAATAGAGAGAAGAATGATCACAATGATCACATTTTATTTAACTCTATGCTGAGCAGTAGATCTGCAGTACCCTAGAACAGGGTGACTGCAAAAGGTTAAAGGCTATGTATACCTTTGGGGTCAATCTTTTTTATTTATTAGTGCATTGTACTCATGAGCTAAAAATCATTTTTTTTCAATTGGTCATTATTAAAAATATGGAGTCCTTTTCTCTGTAGAGAGCTGAGATGCTATTCTAGCAGGATCTGAATTTTTTGTCTGCTCCATCAGACTGTTAGCTAACAGGCTCCTTATCTCTGTTCTCAGACCTTATAAACATTCATTAAAGTCTTAACTTCCTGATAAGAATGTGGCTTAAATACTGTATTTTCCACCCTATAAGACGCATTAGCCCATAAGACGCACCTGGGTTTTAGAGGGGGACAATAATAAAATAAAAAAATTAATTATACCTCAGGTCAGACCACCAATCAAACCCCCAGTGTTAATCAGACCTCAGCTAACAGCCCCAATAAGATCCCCAATGTTAATAAGACCCCAATAAGACCTCAGATCAGCCCCCCAATTAGACCTCAGATCAGACCCCAATATGAATGACCCCAAATCAGACCTCAGATAAGAGCCTCGTGCCTCTCATCAGCCCCCAGTAGCCTCATAGCAGCCCCCAGTAGCTTCATATCAGCTCCCAGTAGCTTCATATCAGCCCCCAGTAGCTTCATAGCAGCCCCCAGTAGCTTTATAGCAGCCCCCAGTAGCCTTATAGCAGCCCCTAGTAGCCTTATAGCAGCCCCTAGTAGCTTTATAGCAGCCCCTAGTAGCCTCATAGCAGCCCCATTAGCCTCATAGCAGCCGCCAGTAGCCTTATAGCAGCCCCCAGTAGCCTCTCATCAGCCCCAGTAGCTTCTCATCAGCTCCCAGCAGCCTATCCATCAGACCCCAGTGCCTCTCACCAGCCCCCAGAAGTGTCTATCAGCCTCATAAATATAAGATAAAAAGAGACACTTACCTCACCTGCTCCTGGACGCCGCCGCTCCTCTCCTCCAGCACGATCTGCTTCCACCTGCTGTTGGCTGTGCAATGAAGGTTGCGCACAGTGTGACATCACAGAGCGCCTCACGCTGTGCGCAGCCCTGCACAACCGACAGCCGGGTACCAGGAAGCTGTGAGTACAAAGCCTTCACCGCTTCCCGGTCCTCCAGTACTAATGAGCGCTTCCATAATGGAAGCGGCTCATTAGTATTTGCCCCATAAGATGCAGGGGCATTTTCCCCCCACTTTGGGGGGCGGGGGAAATGCGTCTTATGGGCCTAAAAATACGTTAAGTGTTTATGACTTCTTAGTAATTTCGAGATAAGGGTTATTAGATCACTGGCACAAAGTAAAAGTGAAATTAGGATGCACACAGCCAGAAAAACTGTTAACCCTTTGCAACAGAATGGCTGAATATTGAAAAAATAATTTTTAGCCCCAAATGAGTAAAAAAATTGTCCCCAAGGTATACATAGCCTTTAAGTAATAGAATGGTGGTTGACGTGATGACGTGATGACGTAGACAGAGTACGTCACGCTCTCCGCCCTCCCCGCGGCCCGGCTATCCTGCTGTCCTGATTCTCCTGGCGTCTTCGTGGTGGTCTTCGGCCGTGTCCTCTCTATGGTCGTGGGGCATGTGTTGCTGCCCTGATTGCTGAATGGGTGTGGAGTTTGTCCTCAGCTTCTGCCGATCCTCCCTCCTCCTCTTTGTGCCGCTGTGATTAGTCCTGTGTTGCCCTGATCGCTGAATGTGTGTGGAGTTTGTCTTCAGCTTCTGCCGATCCTCCCTCCTCCTCTCTGTGCCGCTGTGATTAGCCCTGCTGTGTTTCTCTCGGCTGATGGGCCACAGGACGGGTTGTTGGAATTCACTTGGGACTTCTGTTGATCTTCCCACATATACCTGACCTCTCCCTCGTGTCTCCAGTTTCTACCGATCCGTTTCCCCTCCTTCCTGCTACCGTTGTGACTAACCTCCCTGTGATTGTGACTAACCTCGATCCGACTGACGGGCTGCTGGAGGGTTCTCCAGGGGGCTTTGCATGATCCCCTTGTCATATCTGACCCCCTCCTCGTGCCTCCAGATTTTGTTGACCCTCCTCCCCTCCTCCTTTGCACTGCTGGGATCAACCTTACAAACCTTACTTTGACAGGCTGTTGGAGATTGCGATCTCTCCTTTTTGGTTGCCAGTGTGTTTCATGACTTTCCAATCCTGGTCGGCGACGGCTTCTTCCATGTGGATGGTCGGGGAAGGTTGAAACCGGTGAGATTGTTCCTTTTTTTGTTTCTACCTCCTTTGTCTCCCCTATGTCCTCTCCCTCTGATGCTACTTTTTAACCAAAACTACTTCACCATCTTAAAACACATTTAAGGCTTATTGTTACCCATCCTCACTGTTGAGGAAAAAAGCGAGGTGGCTATAAAGGCAAAATAAAAGATTTTTTTTTTTGATACAAATATAAAAGGAATAAACTATAAAGTATAAGGTGAAAAGTGAAAAAAGTGAAAAAAGGGGAGAAAGAGCATAAAGAAGAGGAAAAAAAAAAAAAAGAAAAAAAAGGGGGAGAGGAACACAAAATAAAAGGGAAGGGGGGAAAGAGGGAAAAGGAGAAAAGGAAAAAAAAAAAAAAAAAAAAAAAAAAAAAGCGAAGGAAAGAAGACAAAGAAAGAAGAAAGGGGAGGAAGGAAAAATAAAAAAAGAGGAGAGGAGAGAAAGGAAGGAAGGGGAAAAGGAAAGAAAAAAAGGAAGAAAAAAAAAAGAAGAAAAAAAAAAGGAGAGTAAAAAATATAAAAGGACAGAAAAAGGCGAAAAGAAAAGAGGAAAGCATAAAACAAAGGAGCAGAAAAAAAAAAAAAAGAAAGAGAGGAAAAGGAGAAGAAGAAAAAAAAAGGAAAAAGAAAGGAAAAAAAAAGAAAAAGAAAAAAAGGATATACAGGAACAGGGTATGGCTCCAAAAGCTAGTAGGCGCTCGGTTGACCTCTCCAGTCAGAAATCGGGGTCAAAAACTTTTGAAACAACAAAAATAGACCAGTTCCTGAGGTCTCCGAGGGTTAATACGAGGGGCGGACAAAAGGAACTTGTCGCTAAAAAAAATGACGAGAGGTGACTGAGATAGAACCACAAAAAGCCTCCAGATACCCCGAAGAGGAAGACGGTATAATGGGGGAAGTTATCCCTAATGACAACTCCTCTCCGTTAGAAGAAATATTGCTAGCGGTCAAACAAAATGGGGATTTAATACAGGCTGTTACAACCCAACTTGGGTTTATCCAAGTTGATGTGGGACTAATAAAATATGATTTGTCAAAAATGCGAGACAGAGTTAACAATCTTGAGAGCTCCGTTGCCCTGATACAGAATGAATCCAAAAAAATAAACACTGAAGTCTCCACACTTAAATTAGAGTGTAACCTTCTAAAGAAAAAGGTGGTGGACCTTGAGGATAGGTCACGAAGATATAACGTGAGAATAATAGGGATCCCAGAGGGTGCGGAAGAGAAGAATTCAACCCAATTCATACAGAAGTTAATTTTTGAGAATTTTGGGAAAGACTCGTTTTCCCCCATTTTTTATGATAGAAAGAGCTCATCGGGTCCCAGGGGGTAAACCAATCCCAGGGAGACAACCTCGGACATTTCTTGTTAAGTTATTGGCCATAGGGGATAAAGATATCCTTTTGAGAAGGGCGAGGGAATGTTCACCGGTTGTATATAATGGTAACAGATTGGCCTTTTTTCCAGATTTCTCAAAAGACATACAAGAAAAGAGACGCACATTTATGACGGTTAAAAAGAGGCTAAGAGAAAGGGATATTAAATATTCTCTTATGTTCCCAGCAAAATTGCGGATTATTTTCAATGACAAAATCCTATTTTTTGACACCTCGGAAGAAGCCGTGGACTGGCTTGAACGAAATAATCTATGATTTAATTGTTTTAGGATTTGGTGGGAACAATAATTGTTATAAGGGGCTTATACCCCCAAATTTCTTTCTCTCCGCTTCCTAATAGGGATGGCCGAGTGTGGGGAGTGTGGGAGGGATGGTCATAGGAGAGAAATCTACTACAATATGTGGTGGATTACCTGTACGGGGGGGTGGGGCTGGGGTTGGGGTTGGGGTTGGGGTTGGGCTGTGGTGCGTCAAATTATTATTATTTTTATTTATTTTTTCTCTTTTTCCTTTTTTCCCACCTAACCGCTGTTGATAATGTCGACTAGAATTATTGCCTGGAATATACGCGGTTTGGGGGATAGAGGAAAAAGACAAGCGGTTTTTGATTTGACTCAGGTCCACTTGCCAGCAATAGTATGCTTGTTAGAGACCCATCTCACTGAAGAGACCTCTAGGGTGGTCGACAGGTGATGGGCTGCGCACACGTATCATTCTACTTTCTCCAGTTACTCGAGAGGTGTTACTGTCTTGATACATAGACTTATTGATTTCGTTTGTGAGGCATCCTCTGTCGACCATCAGGGGAGATTTATCTTTCTATATTGTAGGTTAAGGGGGAAGATATGTATTTTGGCTTTTGTCTATATTCCACCGCCATTTTCCTTTTCGGTTCTTAATTCTTTGGTATTATTTATGGATAAATGGCCAGAGTGTCCAACATTGATTATTGGTGATTTTAACTGTGTCATTGATCCTCTATGTGATAGGGTCTCTACGAGTGTCAGGAGTGATAGTCCGGTTCAGGGGTCTCCCCTGGCACGGTTTTGCCTGGAGGCTGGTTTTGAAGATGTCTGGGAATATTTAGGACAGGGGAAAAGGGCTTTTTCATGTTTTAGTAAAGCAGGTAAATCAATGTCTAGAATAGATCTTGCACTGATAAGTAGTAAACATGTGAAACTGGTAAAGCGAATGAAATACGAAACGAGGTCAATATCGGATCACTCTCCGTTACTACTCGAACTCTGCTTAACTCAGGAAAGATACATACAAAAACCCCTTTTTAGACTAAATCCTTACTGGTTATCAGTTATAAAGACACATGAAATAATCCAAAATGAAATTGGCCGATTTTGGGATAATAACTATGGCTCAGCAAAAATTCAAGTGGTATGGGATACTTTTAAGGCGTATATGAGGGGATTGATGGTTAGTAATATCGCGAACCTCAGAAAGGAGTACGGGAAAAAACAGAAAAATCTAGAAGAACGTGCATCACTGGCGACAGAATCCTTCTATATGAATAAGACGGAGGAGAATAGGGAAAGTATGCAAAGAGCCACACAAATATATTCTAACTTCTTATTGGACAAGGCCCAACAGAGCCTTTTTTTTAAAGGGCAAAAATACTACGGAGTCAGGGCGACCTGGTAAATTTTTGTCCAGAGTAATCTCAAGCCAACAATCTAAAAAATATATAGATAAGGTTCGACTGATTGATGGTAGGATGGTCACTGGACAGGGTCCGGTAGAGAAGGCCTTTGTGGACTATTTCCTGGATTTGTATAAAGCTGAATCTAAGATCACAGATGATAAGATGGATTCCTATCTTGATGGGATCGTCTTCCCAACTATTACTGAGGCGCAAAAGAAAGCACTTGAACTAGAGGTCTCAATTCAGGAACTTGAGGGAGCTATTAAATTATGCTCAGCCAACTCCACTCCTGGTTCAGATGGACTCCCATATGAATTCTATAGTAAATATGGGGACTGTATTCTCCCTAGACTGCTGGAAGTCTTTTCTGAATCAATGGAGGATGGGAAGTTGCCAGATTCAATGATGGAAGCCGTAATAACATTAATTCCAAAAAAAGGCAAGGATCCTTTAGATCTAGAATCTTATAGACCAATCTCACTGCTTAATGCAGATGTAAAGCTTCTTGCGAGGGTTCTGGCTACAAGGCTTTCTAGGGTCATTTCCTCTATTGTCCATCCGGATCAGAATGGCTTTATTCAAAACAAGGGCACACATCATAATTTGCATCGGCTCTTTTCTAATATTCAGGCCCCTGGGGGGACCGCTCGCTCCATCCTGTCATTGGATGCCTCTAAGGCCTTTGACAGGGTGGAGTGGCGCTTCCTCTGGAAGGTTCTGGCAAGGATGGGCTTTGGGGAAAAATTTATAGGTATTCTCAAGTTATTGTATAGATCTCCAAGGGCAAAATTGAGTCTCAATGGAATCCTGAGTATTAGTATTGATTTAAATAGAGGCACGCGGCAGGGCTGCCCATTATCCCCCTTGTTATTTGATATTTATATCGAACCCCTTGCGATGGCCATCAGGCAGGACGATCAGGTTAAAGGATTTGGTACGCTAGGAGTGCAAGACCGTATCTCCTTATATACGGATGATGTTCTTTTTTTTATAGACCATACGGAAATTACTCTTCCTAGGATTATTCAAATGGTTAAAGCATTTGGTGAGGTGTCCGGTCTTCTTATAAACTGGTCTAAGACCAGTTTGATGCCAATAGACCCCCTGCCACAGAAACAGGTTCTTGTGACACAGTTGGACATTGTTGACACTTTTCAATACTTGGGTTTGATTATATCACCCCGGGTTGAAAATTTTGTACAACTTAATTTGATCCCCATAATGGTAAGGATTAGAGCTAAAATAGGGATCTGGCTGAGACTTCCCCTATCCAGAGCTGACCGAGTTTCACTGGTTAAAATGGTGATATTACCACAATTTCTTTATGTGCTTAGGAATACACCTATTTGGATACAAGATAAGTATTTTAAACTCATGGAAAGAATAATTAATGATTTAATATGGGGAAGAAAGCGAGTTCGAATAAAGTTGGAATATTTGTATAAATCAGTGGAGTGCGGGGGTTTAAATCTCCCATACTTTAAAGGGTATTTTATTGCAGCCCAGCTATTGATGTGCTATGACTCAGAGAACAGCGCACTGCTGGGGAAGTTGGTAGGTAGTCACGCTCACAATAATATATTTACCCTGTTGGAATCTGGGCTACTGAAGAGCTATGAGCGAGGCTACAGAGAGACTATAAAACTACTCCTGAAAGTGTGGGCTACAACTAGGACATGGTTGAAGGTTAAGGGTTCACTTACATTCACGCCTCTTTGGCATAATGTGTATTTACAAAGGCTAGATGATATTGCAGCCGACACATTTTGGCAAAAGAATAAAATTCTGTATATTTCACAGGTAGTTAAGGATAAAGACATTAAACCATTTATAGAGATGACACATAATATAGAAAACCTTTCATGGTTTAGGTATTTTCAATTGCGCTCAGTACTATCTAGTCTGGACGATAAACTGGTGTTGGATATAGATAATTCATCCTTTTTGAATGATTGGGTAGGGGGTACACTGTCTAGAATAAAGATTTCAAATATATATAAGCTACTACTTAAGGCACGGTTTAGTGATACACAGTCACCAGGACAAAGAGCGTGGGAGGTGGATTGTCCGAATTTACAATCAGAAGGGTGGGAGAATATTTTTGGGAATTTAGATTCACTATCCCAGAACTTCAACCATGTTTTAGTACAATTTTATATTTGCCACAGATTATATATCACTCCTTTATGGATGAATAAATGTGGACTAAGAGACACGTCTAACTGCCCTAAATGCGACACTGCAGGAGCGGACTATCTTCATATGATCTGTACTTGTCCAGAACTCATAAACTACTGGAATACTATAAATAATTGTATTATGTATAAACTAAAAATACGAATCCCTTTTGAACCACAAGTATTCGTGCTTAATGATCTTTCCAAAATAAATAATCATAAGTATCAAAAGTTCCTCCTGAGTAGGATACTGATGTTGGCCAGTGTTGGTCAGTCGGTCCTGGTTTGCTCGATATACTCCAGATATAAATACATGGATAAATCTAATTGATAAGGTAAAAAATTATGAGAAAATCATGTATAAACAGAGGGAAGCTGAGGAGAAGTGGACTAAGATATGGGGTGGTTGGAGGACTTGATTAGTTGTGATAAATTTTTCCCCTTTTTTTTTTTTTTTTGACGCACCACAGGTAGGGGGAGAGGGGAGGGTTTAGGGAATTGGGGATGGGGGGGGGGGAATTGCATCCTTTTTTGTATTGTAATGTTTTGATATATCAACTAATAAAGACAATTAATAAAAAAAAAAAGAAAAAGCTACAGCAAAAAAAGCCACTAAGAACATCAATCTAGGAGATCAGTATATGGCAGCAGTGGCAGAGACTATGGACTACCTCAAGAAAAAGAGAGAGATTGAGAAGAATTCTGTTCAGGCACATCCATCAAAATCACTGTCAAATTTCCAGGTACAGCAGAACCAGTATGATGAGCCTCCTGCACCTGAGACAAAGAAAAGACTAACATTACCAACTATAGTACCATCATCAAGTCATCATGTGGTCCAAAACCAGAAGGCAAGTAGCAAAGAAAATCTTATGGCAGTTGCTGAGGCCCTGAGATTACTGGAAAATGAGGACTGGAAAAAGAAGATCCGAGGGATTGACACCATCATGTCCCTGATATCCGTCCATCCTGAAACTGCTCTGCTAAGAATACAAGAACTGAGAATAGCAGTAATACAAGAAGTGACCAACCTAAGATCTGCAGTGTCTTTAGCTGCTATCAGGTGCCTAGACTTCATGTTCAGCAAACTGCAGGCAAACATGGACTGCAGCCTCCACCAGACTGTGAGGGCATTGTTGCAAAAGGCTGGAGAATCAAACACCTTTATTCGTAAAGCAGTATGCAGTGCTTTATCATCAATGGTGGATAATGTAAGTCCAGGCTGTGCTCTAATAGCCCTGATAGAGGAAGGACTTAGCCACAAGAAATGCACTGTGAGGTCCACCACCGTAAAACATCTGGCAGGTTTGGTGGACAGAATGGGCCCAGAGTTCTTGCTTTCAGGTAAAAAAGGTATCACTGATCGGGTAATGCCAGCTGTAGCCAAATCTGTTCAGGACAGGTGTCCAGAAGCCAGGAAGTATGGCAGGAAAATCCTGAGCAGTCTAGTTCCACACCCTCGACTGGGCACAACGCTGGCTAAGTATGTGCTCCCTAAAGACTTACCAGCCATAAAGCTCCTGCTGAAGAAATGTTCAAACTGATTACTGATTCATGGCCCAAGAAAAAGTTATCAGAGTTTGCTGGACATAATACATGTATAAACGGAGGAGGAATGTGACCTACTGTATCCTGTGTTATAGCCCACCAAAGACTGATGCAGCCGGTGGGTCTAACTGACAAGGCCAAGAAGTATTAAAGCAGTTCTTAATCCAGCAAGACTCTTTCAGATTCCCTGAAGGATATCATTGAAGAGGGAGCCCTATATCTGCACTTCACTGGCCCTGGGTCTGATTCACCAGCTGGTGGCATGCTTCATGTTGTTATATGAGACAAACAAGTCCTCTCCTCCATCTCTACTAACTCTCGTAACTCTCTGGACTATATATTTGAAGGACACAGTGTAAAACAGCTCTATGATTAGACTTTCAACACTCATACCAAGAACCATCCATCTTTGTACAACATCTCAGTCCCTGTTTTATCACTGATCTCCACCAAGCAGTGCACCTTTATACTAACAGGGCAACTTTTTCATGTACAACTTTATAAATGTTATTTACTAGACAGTACAGAGAATAAATACTATTGTGTCTTTAAAAAAAAAAAAAAAAAAAAAAGAAGTAATAGAATGGTATTTTGCTAAGTTAAATATTCTAATTTCTTTTTTTTGCGTATCTAATAGCATTGTATGGACATTTAAAGGTTAACACCTTGGTTCATCCCGCTAGGTTGCCAAGAAATGGATCTGACTCTGCCCCCTGGTTGTTCAGTGAGGATTCTGTTCTTAGCTCTGCTTCAGTGAAGAGCTACATGTGCAAGCTCCTTAAAGCTAGGCCTGAGGTCAGAGAACCTTTATCTCTGAGACTTCTACAGCCAAAGAAGCTACTTGATCATCAAAAGTGCTCCAGAGAAGAAGAAATCAGAAGGTTGTGTATTGGAGTCAGTCTGCATGGTATTAGGCACATTAATGGCAGAGAGACCTTACTGCAGTGAGAGGGAACATTACTATCATACCCCTCCACACTTTGAGACAGTTTGGCCAGCCATATTTTAAATCTGCACCCCTCAGCCCAGGAACTGCAGAGACTCATTGCTTGCCAATAGTTATGTTGAGAGACTTTAGAAAGACAGAGAGGAGTACTACCACTTCCATCATTGCTGCTGTCCATCTACTGCTATTGGACAAGGATTGCACTGTGTTATATGCCTTGGAACTGTGTTTTGTTATTGTCGGATATACTACTATTGGGCTCCTAGTCTGCACTTTAGTAAAGAAAGACTTATTTATTCATACCAACTGGATTGCTTACTGATTCCACCATTCGCTGGTGATTGCACCTACTCTCTAGCCTTGAACCCAGACGAACACCTAACATCAAAGGCACCCTAACTATGACTAGGCAGGAGCCCCAATATCAGGGAAGAAAGTGTAAGCCCATCAGTCACTGCAGCATGCCCCAGAGACCCATAACTATTATTCCCATCATCTGCTCGCTCTTCTTCCTCCATATTGCAATACATAGATTTTTTCAGACTTAATGCCTTAAAGGAACATTATTGCTGGTGTCTGGATTGTGAAATGAAATGATCAGTGATTGATTGCTCTCCTCTCTTACATAGATTTGTCTCTATATTGTATAACTGCCTTTTATAACTATGGAAGAGCACTTATTGCCTTTTTATTATAAAGGAATTGTGTTTGGCAGAGCCTAGGGATGTCCTTTTATTACTGGTTACAGTCAGCTGCCTCTAGGAAGAGAAAACACAATAGAAAATGTAATGCGATGTTGATTACTGGTTTGATTTGCAAATGTATTTGACAAATATCAAGATTTCATTAGTATTTTTGGTTTCTGTGATAGTATACTACAGTGTTTTTTTGTGCTGTAGCTCAGGCAATAGGAACTGCCGTACCAGCCGTATTCAGTCTCAGGATTATTATTCAAAGGTTGGCCAAACATAACTGAGCTCTGGAAGGGGGACACAATCCTTTCTTTTTTTTTCTACAGTGTGCAGGCACGTCCACCTCTGCTGGATTACATGGTGGTCGTAACCATGGAAATGAACAGTGTATAATGTGATGGAAAAATGAATCAAGCCAGCAAAAGAGGCAATATGGACAGTCACAATACATCAGTAAATGCCTTGTATTAACTTTCTCTACATGATAAATGCTATTTGCTGAAGTGAGACAAACCCCTTAAAGGGTTTTTCCAGGGTTTTCATATTACCGGCCTATCCTCATGATAGGTCATCAATATGAGATTGGTGGGGACCCACTTCTGGCACCCCTAAATACAGCTCAGTCCCATTGAAGTAAACAGGGATAAACTGCAATACTAAGCACAGCCGCTATTCAATGGACAGCAGTGTACTAGGTAAGCTGTGAGAAGGCCGCACCACTCACTGGAGTTCTGGTGGGCTCTGCTGTTTCCTCAAATAGCTGATCAGTGGGGGTGCAGGGAGTCGGAGCCCCACCAATCTCATACAATAGGATAGGCCATCGATATGAAGATCACCAGTGAAGTCGAAAACACCTAAATACCTTACGTTGGAACTTGTGGCTCATCTGAATGCAGCTTTGCTCAAGTGACTCTAACATTGTGTAAGGCAAGCAATGAATGCACACACATTAATAGGAAGAAAATATGTGTTATTAAAAGCAAATATATGAGTACATAAAATCTCTCCTTGGCTGCTGGGTATTAAATGCAGTGATGCTAGACCTATAGGTTTCACCGAGGGAAATTTGTTTAAACGTAAGAGGCAGTAAAATGGAGTGAAAGATGAAATTTATACTAGACTGTATCCCTCTAATTCTGCTGGAATGATGGAATTTTTCTTTTTAATAAAAACTCAGTTGACATTACCAGTCATATCTGGCTTGCAGTTTTCTAAAATAGATTAGCGCACACATTTAAAAATAAGGTAAAGTGATCCCAGCAGATGCTTTGCCTGCAGTTTTTTGGAGTTTTCTGCCCCAGGCAAATAAGGAAGAAATAAATATATCAGATACACATGACAGATGCACTTTAGCAAAATAATATGGTGTTGTGGGCTGTATCCACGGTTTGAGGATGTGTAGGTAGTTTTATGAGTTATTCACACGTCAGAGACTCGGACATATGCTGTCCATGGGGGGAGAAGAGAGTGACAAGGGGGGGGGGGGGAGAGTGACAAGGAGGGGGGGAGAAGAGAGTGACAAGGAGGGGGGGAGAAGAGAGTGACAAGGGAGGGGGGGAGAAGAGAGTGACAAGGTAGGGAGGGGGGAGAAGAGAGGGACAAGGGAGTCCCCAGAGCCAGACTGCAGCCAGAGACCAGATAATCTTATTGTCCTGGTGGTAAGTAGACAATGCAATATGTTTATTATTTAAAGGGGTTGTCCGGGTTCAGAGCTGAACCTGGACATACCCTTATTTTCACCCAGACAGCCCCCCTGAGGCTAGCATCGGAGCATCTCATGCTCCGATGCGCTCCCCGTGCCCTGCGGTAAATGGCGCAGGGCACGGGCTCTTTTGTTTTCAATAACACACTGCCAGGCGGTAACTTCCACCCAGCAGTGTGTTCGGTGACATCACCGGCTCTGAGGGGCGGGCTTTAGCTCTGCCCTAGCCGTTTTACTGGCTAGGGCAGAGCTAAATCCCGCCCACCAGTGCCGGTGACCGGGGTTCCTGTCAGCCCCATGGAGAGCCCCGGTACATCACCGGAACTCCGGAACTCCTAAAAATGCCTTTGCCCTGTGCAATTTAGCGCAGGGCAAAGGAGAGCATCGGAGCATGAACTGCTCCGATGCTCATGTCAGGGGGGCTGCCGGGGTGAAAATGGAGGGATGTCCGGGTTCAGCTCTGAACCTGGACAACCCCTTTAATTGTTTAGTTATTAATACTACATTGGAAACTAATTCACCTCACATTAAAAGGACACTATAGACCCAGAACCAGTACAATTTAATGTAGTTGTACTGGTGTCTATAGCCTGTTCCTGCAGAGAACAGACACTGTGCAGTACTGGTGGTGAAGGAGCACTATAGTGCCAGGAAAACAAACTCATTTTCCTGGCACTATATAGTTGTTAGGAGTGGGGCACCCTCGTGTCCCCCTCCTACTGGGCTGAAGGGGTTAAAACCCCGTCAGCCACTTACCTTTCTCCAGCGCCGGCACTGGGAACTCTTCTCCCCGATCCTCCTCTCAGCTGCGAATGCGCATGCGCACACATTCAAAACTATGTTCCGCGTCTTCCCACTGTAATTTTCACAGTGAGAATTGCGGAAGCACCTCTAGCGGCTATCAGGGAGACAGCTACAAGAAGCTGGATTAACCCTAAGGGAAACATAGCTGAGAAAAGGGTGGAACATATGTGATGTCATGATATGGGCAGATGATCTGATAAGGAGGGGGGGGGGCGGCAATTTTTATCTTGCCTAGGGCGGCAAAAATCCTTGCAGACGGCACACGTATACATTTATATCAATGTGTTTATTTGCACATCCTTGTTTTTCTGCTGACTGGAAGCACGCACTACTTTGGTTCATTTTGTGGACTTTGTGAAAACCATGTCATCCGTGTGCTGTCAGTGGTCGTTACTGACCATTGGTAGATGATGCTCTGGAGATTTCCTTTTCAGCCTCGCAGTGCACATGGTAAACAGATGACACACAGGGGGCTAAAAATGGGCATACAGACCCTTCACAGACATTGTCATGGATGAAACACTGTCTTTCTAGTCATGGGCATAGACCTGTGAGTAAGGCCTAAGGTAACCGGCAAAAACCGGCAAAAAATAGTATGGCTGTGTCTGGTGAGCATATATAAAGAACACTGTAGTTCTGAGTTTTCTGACTATCAACACAGTTATTGGTATATCACATAAGTCATATCACATCACACCACATATGATCAATGTTACCAGATAATATATGACATCAATCACATCACAAAAATCATATCATACCACATGACATCACATAACACTATTCGTAAATGATCACATCATATCACATGGCATAACATCAGTTATATTTTACCTCATGATCTCCATCATACTATTCAAACCATATCGCAACAGTCATATACCATATACAGTCGTGGCCAAAAGTTTTGAGAATTACATAAATATTGGAAATTTGAAAAGTTGCTGCTTAAGTTTTTATAATAGCAATTTGCATATACTTCAGAATATTATGAAGAGTGGTCAGATGAATTGCATAGTCCTTCTTTGCCATGAAAATTAACTTAATCCCCAAAAAACCTTTCCACTGCATTTCATTGCTGTCATTAAAGGACCTGCTGAGATCATTTCAGTAATCGTCTTGTTAACTCAGGTGAGAATGTTGACGAGCACAAGGCTGGAGATCATTATGTCAGGCTGATTGGGTTAAAATGGAAGACTTGACCTGTTAAAAGGAGGGTGATGCTTGAAATCCTTGTTCTTCCATTGTTAACCATGGTGACCTGCAAAGAAACACGTGCAGCCATCGTCCAAGAAAGTCTAGCAAGCGCCAGGATCGTCTCCTAAAGAGGATTCAGCTGTGGGATCGGAGTGCCACCAGTGCAGAGCTTGCTCAGGAATGGCAACAGGCAGGTGTGAGCGGATCTGCACGCACAGTGAGGCGAAGACTTTTGGAAGATGGCCTGGTGTCAAGAAGGGCAGTAAAGAAGCCACTTCTCTCAAAAAAAAAAATTCAGGGACAGATTGATCTTCTGCAAAAAAATATGGTGAATGGACTGCTGAGGACTGGGGCAAAGTCATATACTCCGATGAAGCCTCTTTCCGATTGTTTGGGGCATCAGGAAAAAGGCTTGTCCGGAGAAGAAAAGGTGAGCGCTACCATCAGTCCTGTGTCATGCGAACAGTAAAGCATCCTGAGACCATTCATGTGTGGGGTTGCTTCTCATCCAAGGGAGTGGGCTCACTCACAATTTTGCCCAAAAACACAGCCATGAATAAAGAATAGTACCAAAACACCCTCCAACAGCAACTTCTTCCAACAATCCAACAACAATTTGTTGAAGAACAATGCATTTTCCAGCACGATGGAGAACCATGCCATAAGGCAAAAGTGATAACTAAGTGGCTCGGGGACCAAAACATTGACATTTTGGGTCCATGGCCTGGAAACTCCCCAGATCTTAATCCCATTGAGAACTTGTGGTCAATCCTCAAGAGGCGGGTGGACAAGCAAAAACCCACTAAGGCAGTGGTTATTATTATACACACTTATATAGCGCTACTAATTCCACAGCACTTTACAGACATTATCATCCAACTGTCCCCAATGGGGCTCACAATCTAAGGTCCCTATCAGTATGTCTTTGGAGTGTGGGAGGAAACTGGAGTACCCGGAGGAAACCCACGCAAACACGGGGAGAACATACAAACTCCATGCAGATGTTGCCCTTGGTCAGATTCGAACCTAGGACCCCAGCGCTGCAAGGCACCAGTGCTAACCACTGAGCCACCGTGCTGGTTCTCAACCTTTCTAAAGCCGTGACCCCTTAATACAGTTCCTCATGTTGTGGTGACCCCCAACCATTACATTTTTTTCCTTGCTAAGTCATAACTAATTTTGCTACTGTTATGAATTATAATGTAAATATCTGATATGCAGGATGTATGCCAGTCTATTACAAGGTGTTAGGTAGTTCTGTAATTGGCGCTGTGTTGTGGGGGATATGTGGAGGGCGCTGTGTTGTGGGGGATCTGTGGAGGGCGCTGTGTTGTGGGGGTTCTGTGGAGGACGCTGTTATATGGGGGATCTGTGGAGGACGCTGTTATATGGGGGATCTGTGGAGGACACTGTTATGGGGATCTGTGGAGGACGCTGTTATGGGGATCTGTGGAGGACGCTGTTATGGGGGATCTGTGGAGGACGCTGTTATGGGGGATCTGTGGAGGACGCTGTTATGGGGGATCTGTGGAGGACGCTGTTATGGGGGATCTGTGGAGGACGCTGTTATGGAGGATCAGTGGAGGACAGTGTTATGGGGGATCTGTGGAGAACACTTATGGGGGACCTGTGGATTGCACTGTTATGGGGTGGATCTGTGGAGTACGCTGTTATAGGGGATGTGTGCTATGACACATAGGGCCATGAGGGGGGCCAGCATAAGACATATAGCATCTTATGATGGTTCCCCTTATGGCCCTATGTGTCCCCTCATGTGTCCTAAACTGCGCACATAACTGTCTTTGCGTGTAAAGTATGTTACTCCTGTGTGAAACAATCTCTCTACTAGTGAGATTTCCCTACCTCCTGACTTCCTGTCGCACTGCTAATGACGTGAGGAGGCGTTCCTGAGTTTTGACGATCTGCGCATGCGCAAACCGACAGTTTATGGAAAATCTCAGCGGAGTTCAGCTTTACATCGGGACACTGCGCATGCGCAGGAGAGCCTTAGTAGGGAAATATTACGGCCCAGTGCGCAAGTGCGGCTAACTCCGGTCGGCGCATGCGCAGTGTCCCAGTGTGAAGCTGAACTCCGCTGAGATTTTCCATAAACTGTCGGTTTGCGCATGCGCAGATCGTCAAAACTCAGGAACGTCTCCTCACGTCATTAGCAGTGCGACGGGAAGTCAGGAGGTAGGGAAATCTCACGAAGTAGGGTAATGTAACGCTACAATCGTGCAGCCCTAATAGGAAACCTCAGGCGACCCCTCGGAAAGGGCCGATCGACCCCCAAAGGGGTCGCGACCCCTAGGTTGAGAACCGCTGCACTAAGGCCTCATGCACACAACCGTTTTTTTGTTTGCAGTTCGCAAAAACGGGTCCCGTAGTTCCGTGATCCGTGTCTGTTTTTTCTTCCGTGGGTCTTCCTTGATTTTTGGAGGATCCACGGACATGAAGGTAAGTAAAAAAAAAAAATTGTTTTGGTGTCCGCCTGGCCGTGCTGACCCAAACGGATCCGTCCTGACTTACAATGTAAGTCAATGGGGACGGATCCGTTTGACGTTGACACAATATGGTGCAATTGCAAACGGATCCGTCCCCCATTGACTTTCAATGTAAAGTCAGGAGTCCCTATTATACCATCGGATCTGAGTTTTCTCCAATCCGATGGTATATTTTAACTTGAAGCGTCCCCATCACCATGGGAACGCCTCTATGTTACAATATACCATCGGATTTGAGTTAGATCGTGAAACTCAGATCCGACAGTATATTCTAACACAGAGGCGTTCCCATAGTGATGGGGACGCTTCAAGTTAGAATATACTACGAACTGTGTATATGACTGCCCCCTGCTGCCTGGCAGCACCCGATCTCTTACAGGGGGCTTTAATCCGCACAATTAACCCCTCAGGTGCCGCACCTGAGGGGTTAATTGTGCTTATCATAGCCCCCTATAAGAGATCAGGTGCTGCCAGGCAGGAGGGGGCAGACCCCCCTCCCTCCCCTGTATTACATTTATTGGTGGCCAGTGCGGCCCCCCTCCCTCCCCAATATTATATTCATTGGTGGCCAGTGCGGCCTCCCCTCTCCCCCCCTAGTTAAAATCTCCTTCCCCCATCATTGGTGGCCAGTGCGGCCTCCTCTCTCTCCCCCCCCTAGTTAAAATCACCTTCCCCCATCATTGGTGGCAGCGGAGAGTTCCGATCGGAGTCCCAGTTTAATCGCTGGGGCTCCGATCAGTAACCATGGCAACTAGGGCGCTACTGCAGTCCTGGTTGCCATGGTTACTTAGCAATTTTTAGAAGCATTATACTTACCTGCGATGTCTGTGACCGGCCGGGCGCTCCTCCTACTGGTAAGTGAAAGGTCTGTGTGGCGCATTCCTTATAGCACAGACCTGTCACTTACCAGTAGTAGGAGGAACGCTCGGCCGATCACAGACATCGCAGGTAGGTATAATGCTTCTAAAAATTGCTAAGTAACCATGGCAACCAGGACTGCAGTAGCGTCCTGGTTGCCATGGTTACCGATCGGAGCCCCAGCGATTAAACTGGGACTCCAATCAGAACCCTCCGCTGCCACCAATAATGGGGGAAGGTGATTTTAACTAGGACGGGGGAGAGGGGGGCACACTGGCCACCAATGATGGGGGAAGGTGATTTTAACTAGGGGGGGAGAGGGGAGGCCGCACTGGCCACCAATGATGGGGGAAGGTGATTTTTATTAGGGGGGGGGAAGAGGGGAGGCCGCACTGGCCACCAATGATTGGGGAAGGTGATTTTTATTAGGGGGGGGGGAGAGGGGAGGCCGCACTGGCCACCAATGATGGGGGAAGGTGATTTTAACTAGGGGGGGAAAGGTGAGGCCGCACTGGCCACCAATGATGGGGGAAGGTGATTTTAACTAGGGGGGGAGAGGGGAGGCCGCACTGGCCACCAATGAATATAATATTGGGGAGGGAGGGAGGGGGGCCGCACTGGCCACCAATGAATGTAATACAGGGGAGGGAGGGGGTCTGCCCCCTCCTGCCTGGCAGCACCTGATCTCTTACAGGGGGCTATGATACGCACAATTAACCCCTCAGGTGCGGCACCTGAGGGGTTAATTGTGCAGATCACAGCCCCCTGTAAGAGATCGGGTGCTGCCAGGCAGCAGGGGGCAGACATGTACACAGTTCGTAGGATATTCTAACTTGAAGCGTCCCCATCACTATGGGAACGCCTCTGTGTTAGAATATACTATCGGATATGAGTTTTCACGAAGTGAAAACTCAGCTATGAAAAAGCTTTTATGCAGATGGATCTGCAATCCGTCTGTGTGAAAGTAGCCTACGGCCAAGGATCACGGACGTGGATGCCAATCCTGTGTGCATCCATGTTTTTTCACGGACCCATTGACTTGAATGGGTCCGTTAACCATTGTCCGTCAAAAAAATAGGACAGGTCCTATTTTTTTGACGGACAGTAAACATGGATCATGGCAGCTGAAGAACAACGGTGCATTTTCCGAGTTTTCAACGGACCCATTGAAAGTCAACGGCCACGGATGAACACAACGGTCGTGTGCATGAGGCCTAATTCTGACAAACTCCAAGAAGTGATTATGAAAGAATGGGTTGCTATCAGTCAGGAATTGGCCCCGAAGTGGATTGAGAGCATGCCCAGTCGAATTGCAGAGGTCCTGAAAAAGAAGGGCCAACACTGCAAATACTGACTCTTTGCATAAATGTAATGTAATTGTCGGTAAAAGCCTTTGAAACATATGAAGTGCGTGCAATTATATTTCACTACATCACAGAAACAACTGAAACAAAGATCTAAAAGCAGTTTAGCAGCAAACTTTGTGAAAACTTTTGGCCAGGACTGTAGACCATATACCATATAGACCATATACCATATCAGAGACATACTGTAATACCACTCTATGCATCATACTATATTGCATGCCATCATATTTTATCATATTACGTCACATGACATTATATGACCCGATGGCCTCCCTCACCCGCCGCATGCACCTTCTATGCCGTGGTCAGGGGTTAATCCGCCGTCATCGGCTTTTACAGCGATGCCGGTGGATACAGCAGGGGTCCAGCTATCAGGGACTGCTGGGCCCCTGCAGTGATCGGGAGCGCAACACTCTGGTGCCCGCCTGATCATCATGATGTAATAGTACGTCAAAATGCGATAAGACTATTATGTCCTATGTCGGGAATGGGTTAAAATATCTAGTAATGAAAGGAAATTACGAAGACAAAATAACAAACACAGAAACGGATATCAGACACACAAGGTCAAACCAAGAGATCAGGAATCAAACCAACATAGAAGACAAGCCAAAACGTACCTAGCCGAGTTCAATACCAGATGAATCCACACAGTGTCAAATCAGAAACCAGAATTCAGAAACATACCAGAAAGTCACACCAGGAAGTCTTGTCAAATCCAAAACATCAAGCAAAGGGTCAAGGACAGAAACAAGCAATGGTCCAAGAATCCAGTAGAATGTAGTATAACAGGCTAGCGCGGTAAAAACACCAAATCACAGGCTACTATGGCCAGCAGCTGCTTGTTAAAACAGGGGGACCCATCAGTCACATGGGAATACTAAAAGTGCCCCCGTTTTGTGATGGGATCCAAAATGATGGAAGGAAGGGCCAGCAATGCCATATTGTGGCACATTATACTACAAATACCACAGTCCATCACAAAATACTGTAAGCAGCACAAAATACATCCCCAAAAACTTTCACTGGCCTGCCGTAAGGAGGGCCCAGACGGCCTCCTGGGAAACTTCCCTGTAAGGTCTATGGCCAATCTGCCCCTGATCTATGTATTCTGTTACAGGTTCACCACAATGTGCATCTATAATATTGTTATGTAACTGTTATAAATGTAATTTACCTGGTTCACCAGCAGGTGGCAGCAAACACGGCAGAGCTATAGTTAGGTAGAATGGAACTCACCATTCCATTCCCCCCCTCTCTGGTCAGAAGTGGGCCAGTCCTGCTTGCTACCAGAAGGACTGTAATACACTCTCCATTGGAATTAGACATTTTAATGATATGCAAATGATAAATAACGGAAACAAAATATTGAAAACATCTCAATTTATTCTGTATTGAGTATAAGGCCACACGCAGAAACATGCATTAAATATCTTTCTATGCTATCAGTGAGGTTATTAATGGTTATCTGAGGAATGTTTTGTGACACTAAATGCACTTGGATATGCAAATCATCAAGATCTGCTGTTTGCTGCTCCCTTTGCAATTGCTGACCAATGACATCCCAGATGTGCTTGATGAGAGACAAGTCCAGAGACACTGCATGCCATGGTACCACATTTAGGCCACACAGTCTTCTCACAGAAGGTCAAGAAGAATAGAGTGGTACTGCTATTGTATATTATGCTACTCCACATCATAATACCAGGAGTAGGACTGGTGTGATATTCCCTTGCAAAGGCGTCTTTTGGTGTTGTCCATGTGGTCTGCAGACCACACTCTGGCTATCATTGCATCCAAAGTAAAAGTGGGACTCACCACTGTAGAGGATATACCTCCATTCCAGCTTCCATTGTTATGCTGTGCACCATGATAGCTTTTAGAGTAGTGACGTGAGGTCAGTGTAACACCTGTAGCTGCACATCTGGCTAGTAGCCCAAGAGCAATTGTTATGCTGTGCACCATGATAGCCTTTTAGAGTAGTGACGTGAGGCCAGTGTAACACCTGTAGCTGCACATCTGGCTAGTAGCCCAAGAGCATTTAAATGCTTTCTGATGGTTTGTGTAGACACTGTTTGTTTATTCTCAAATTGTGGATCTATATTAGATAGGAAGGTCAAGCGTGCATAGCAAAAACTACCTAAAACTAAATTTTATTTATGACATTAAAATAAGGAAAGGCTGATTAGGCCTGATCACCTAAGGATATATAACAAGGAAAGTGTAATCCTAATAAACATAAAGGAATTTCGATAACAAACGAGTAGCTAAATGATCAATATAAAAGGAGCACTGGGGATCACCATACACTGTGGAGGGAGGATGAACAGAGGTAGTAGTGAAGGAAGGGACTGGTATCCCTAACATTTTCCTAACTAATACCTCTGCATGGGGACAACTCTTGAATGTGAAATCTCCCCGTCCTCGTGTAGTGTCCCACTAGGTAGGAGTGGGCACTACACAAGGGTCAATTGGGTAGCGTGTTACTTCTACTCACAAGGGACAGTTATGTTACATTTGACTGTGCACTTTAATGCATTTTCTATGTGTTTTTGCATTTGTACATTTCCCCTGTTATATGCTTTGCAGGCCTAGTGGGGTGCAGTTTAGCATTCCAGACACTAGAGGGAGATAGGGAGCCCCTAGTATAAATGTCCAGGCCCAGACAGGGAGTGGTTAGGTCATAGTCAGGAGTCTGTGAAGACAGAAGTGAGAAGGCACCAGCCCAGGATATGCTGAGGGCCTCCTCCTGACATGCAGCTGGACAGTCCTGGTTCCTAGCTGTACCAAGAGGCTAGAAGGAGTACAGCCTGCTTGGAGACCGAGAGTGTATTCCAGGGGACTAGAGGAGTTACCTCGTCAGCCTGAAGCTCCTGAGGCTAAGCTTAGCTCAGTTGAGATACCCCAGTAGTAGGAGAGCACCTCCTGGGAGCAACCTGCAGTTTCCCTACCAAGAGAGGAGAACACAACCAAGTACAGATAAGTAACCTGATGGGCAGAAACACTATAAAGTGAAGAGCAAGGGTCTATACCGGAGGAAGGAATTTATACCAAGGATTTAAGCCAGCACTTAGGCATCCAGGCCTTGGGATCCAGCCAGCTAGAATAGCTGAGGGGATAGACCAGCATTGCACTGCAAAGCATTAACTGTTTGCCCTCCAAGTATCTTGCATGATTTCTACCTGCCAGCATTGTGAAGTAAGCCTGCTTGGGACATTGTGTTCAAGGGACTGCATCATCATCTGTAACTACTGTAATAGACTGTACAAAGTTGGACTGTTTACCGTTTACCAAGTAAAGCAACGTTTGGTTCACCATACAATCTGTGTACCTCAATTTCTATCCCTGCCAACCGGTGTGCCACCGTTACAGGCACTGGCGTCACGATCCTTAAAGGGACCTTGCCTCCGGCACTCTAAACACCTGCAACAACCAGGGCACCTCACCCAACATCAGGCCAGGTCTCTACACCCAGAGTGTGCCCCAGAGGAACTAGTGTCTGCCTCTCATTCACTGCTGCATGCCTGCCCAGGGTCCTCCAAAAAGTGAGTAAACCCTCGATTGCCCATACCGTGACCTCACTGTCGCTATACCCTGCAGGTCTGGCGTGCTGCACTCGTGCTTCCCCTAGCTTACCCTAGTAGGCCTCCAGACAGACTGGGTTTCCCTGGTATCCCAACTCGTTTCTCCCACCTGGGTTCATCAGGGGGTTGCTTAGGGAAATACAAACAATTATACTGGGCTCCTCAAACAAACAAAAAGATACCCAAAATAATTATATATTACGTTACGTGGTGGAGGCTTGTAGCATTGCTGTGCAGAGAAGGCATCACATGTGACTCCTATGATAAGGAGATGATTCATTCACCTGGGATAAAAGGCATCATTGTATCAATAAATCGCACTCATAACACACATTTGAAAAGGGGACACTGTTGCCCTAGGCTTGGGATTTGACGTCCAATTTCACTTGCAGTGCAGAATGGATCACTATGCATCATTCTTCTAATCAGACGATCCATCTGCAGATGGGTTCACCGCTGTGCAACACTTTTGTCATTCCGCTGTCATTTCAGTTCATCAGTGTTCTCCCAAACACACAAACATGCAACGTTGAACAGTGGGGACATCTCGGCTTAGGCACGTAGAAAGCATCTGGGATGATAAACCAAGGTCTCTTAGTTCTAAGATTCTGTCCCTCTCGGTTTGCTACAAGTTGAGATACCTGGCACGTTAACGAACAAGAGCCATCGCACAATCATGTCACATGACTTGATCAGATTTTTGAGGTTTCATGCAGGTAAAAAACTTTGCTTTTAATCTGACTTTTATGCCCCCTCCCATATGCCACAGATTGAAGCTACTCTAGGTGTTTGGAAATTTGATCATTTGCAGATCCTAGTGACACCTGCTACTTCCTTGATTAGTATAACCCTATGAATTGTCCTTTTTGGTTATGTAATTTCAATTTTGAGGAGTGTAGTTAAGTGAGGAATCTTATATGTAAATCGTTAATTTCTAACGATAATTTGTTTTCCCTTAGTCCTAATAGCAGCACAGATGGGGTTAACTGCCCCCTGTGGACTGGTAGGACCGGCGGAATTTTTAATGAGCCCAAGAACCAATAAACGCTCTTCAGCTCCCTGAAAGGGAGGAGATCACCCCCCAGCACACCGTGTTTTTAACAAGCATAATGTATTTAGGGTGGGATATTTGTGTGCTGCTGTTAGGACTAAGAGAAAACAAATTATCGTTAGAAATTAACGATTCCCTTAGGTCCTACCAGCAGCACAGATGGGGAGATAGCAAGAAGAATCCCCTAGGGAGGGTCCTCATGCCTGGCAGAACTAAGAACTGTCTGCCCAAAGGCCAAAAACTCTGCCATCCTAGCATCTATCCTATAATGGGAGATGAAGGTTGACTCTGAGCTCCAGGAGGCCGCCTTACAGATCAACTCTAAGGGAAGAAGTCTTCTTTCCGCAACAGAGGTGGAGACAGCCCTAGTAGAATGGGCTCTCACAAACTCCGGAGGATCTAGGGATTGGGAGACGAAGGCCTCCCTAATGGCCTCCTTGATTCAGCGACTAATGGTGGCTTTAGACGCTTTATGGCCTTTAGACTTACCGGCAAACAGGATAAGGAGATTTTCATCTATCCTGAATTCTCTGGATCTATCCACATAGACCTGGAGGCACCTTGAAATATCCAGCGGGTCTCTTGCTGGAGTATCAGAGGAGGAGGCTGAAAACAAAACTGGTAAGGAGATTACCTGGTTGATATTTTGGAAGGTAGGCACCTTAGGCCTAAAGTAGGGTAAGAACTTCAGGAGTACTCTGTCCTGTAGGAAGATAATATAGGGGTGAATCGCAGAGAACGCCTGCAATTCAGAAATCCTTTTGGCTGAGGCTACAGCCAGAAGAAAAACCATCTTTAAAGTTAGAAATCTGAAATCGACCTCCTCCAAAGGCTCGAAGGGGGGGAGATGCTAGCCCCCTGAGCACTACTGAAAGATCCCACTGGGGGATGGGTTTCAGTATAGTAGGCTTTAGTCTTTCAGCTCCCTTCAGGAAGCGTTTAATGAGTGGGTCCCGAGAATGCACAAATCTGTACCTTCAAGGTAGCTGGAGAAAGACCTTTATCTAATCCATCTTGAAGAAATTGTAATATCGCAGGAAGGGGCGGATCTGCAGACGCCACCTGTTTGGAATCACACCATGACATGAAGATTCTCATGATCCTGGAGTAGGCCTTCTTCGTAGACTCTGCTCGGGAATGCGACAAAGTTCTCAGGACCGACTCGGAAAGCCCTTCTATGTTGGGAAGGGACTGATCAACCTCCAGGCTGTCAGGTTGAACCTGTGCAGATCTGGGCAGAGATGAGTGTCCCACGACACCAGGGTCTGCTCCGGGGGGAGTCTCCAGTATTGTCCCTGACTCATCTGAATGAGCTGGGTAAACCAGGATCTCCTGGGCCAGAACGGTATGATGGCTATTACCAAGGCCTGATCCTGACGGATTTTCATCAATACCCTCGGTATCATGGAAAACGGAGGGAAGATGTAAGCCAGCCTGAACCTCCACGATATCGACAGAGCATCTATCGCCAGGGGGTTGTCTTCCCTGTAGAGGGAACAGAACCTCAGCACCTTGGCGTTGAACCTGGTTGCCATGAGATCCACCTCTGGCATACCCCACCTGTGAACTAACTGCCTGAAGATCTCCGGATGCAGAGACCACTCCATGGTCGGTAATCCTCGACTTAAGCGGTCCGCTATCATATTGAGGGAGCCTCGAATATGAGTGGCAGATAGATGGAAAAGGTTTATCTCTGCCCACCGAAGAATTACCCCGATCTCTGATAGAAGGGGCAATGATCTTGTGCCTCCCTGCTTGTTTATATAGAGAACCGCAGTCATATTGTCTGACTGGACTTTCACTGCCTTGCCCCGAATCTGAGGGGCGAAGTGAAGGAGGGCTACCCGGATAGCTCGCATCTCGCGAAGATTGGAAGAAAGATGCCGCTCCAGAGGAGACCAAGATCCCTGTACTGGGGATCCGTCCAGGTGAGCGCCCCAGCCTACAAGGGACGCGTCTGTAGTCAATATGACCCAAGCTGGTTGGGTCATAGACTTCCCTGCTGGCAGATGGAACCACCATCTGAGGGAATTCCGGGTTTGACCGGACAGGGAGCACAGAGAATCTAGCCCCGCAGGGCTGCCGTTCCATAAGCGTAGGACCTCCGACTGAAGAGGACGGAGGTGCCATAGTGCCCAAGGAACTGCGTCCGCAGCCGCTGACATGAGCCCCAGCATCTTCATGAGAGTCCGGATAGAGACTCGACGAGGGACATAAAGGACCCTTGCCAGGTCCTGAACCCGCGCTCTCCTTTCTGGAGTCAACTGGAGGGACATCTCCACAGAGTCGACCACGAATCCTAAATAATGGATTGAAGTCGATGGGCTTACATTCGACTTCTGCCAGTTGATGATCCAGCCTAGGCGGAAGAGAAAGGAGAATGCGATCTGAAGATGGTGGGTAAGGATCGGAACTGAAGAGGCTATGAAAAGCCAATCATCCAGATAGGGAATAATAGTCAGTCCTTGAAGTCTCAAAGCTGCCACCACCGACACCACCACCTTGGTGAAGATAAGGGGGGCAGAAGAGATTCCGAAGGGAAGCGCGGCGAACTGAAAGTGCCTGCGAACCCCTAAAATCTGGACCTCGATCTTGAGGAACTTCCCGGAAGTGGAATGGATCGGGATGTGAAGATACGCATCCTTGAGGTCCAGAGTGGCCATGACGTCCCCAGTGTTGAGGATATGGCTGACTGACCTTATGGTTTCCATGCGAAACCTGGTTTTCCTTATAAATCGATTGAGGAATCTCAAGTCGATGATCATCCGGAGATCTCCCGTCTTCTTGGGAACCAGGAACACTGGAGAATAAATCCCTAGGCCTCTCTCCCCTGCCGGCACCTCCTCCAGGGCTCCCTTGGAGATATAATCCTGAATATAGGATTCTAGGATCCTTTGTTTGGCAGGCCCGAAGTTTCGCATTGTGATGAATCTCTCCGGAGGGGGGGAGATGAGATCTACCCGGTAACTGGCAGAAATTATATCCTGAACCCAGGGATCTGCAATTTGCTGGGCCCAAACGTCCTTGAAGTGGGAGAGACGGCCCCCCACGGGAATTTGGGGGAGGGGTACGGGAAAACCTAGAGGAGATACTGCAGGGGCAGCAGGGCTTATCCAAGAGCCTCGGAGAGGCCCATAGTCAGGAGAATCTACGAGACGGCCCCCCCCAATTTCTGCGCCTAGCCTGCTGCCCTGGACGGCCTCCATCCTTCTTATCCTGCCTGGGGCGACCCCGAAAGGGCTGCTGGGGGAGACTCTTCCCTTTCTTGTCGGAGAGTCCCTCCATGATTCTGTCCAATTCGGACCCGAACAGCCTATCCGGCTCGAAAGGGAGCCCGAAAAGATTGAACTTGGACGCGTTGTCCGCGATCCATGGCTTCAGCCAAAGCAGTCTGCGGGCAGCTGAAACCCGAGCCATAGTCTTGGCGGCCAGCTTCAGCTGCATTTGGGTGGAATCGACCAAGAAATCCATGGCCAGATTGGCTGACTTAAAGGCTGCCAAGATGTCGTCTCTAGATACGCTCTGGTCCACGTCCGTCTGGATCTGGTTAAGCTTGGAGCGTAAAAAGGAGGCTACCTCAGTGGCCGCAATTGATGTTGATGCGGAGGCAGCAGCCGCCGTGTAACCCCTTCTAAGGGTGCACTCTGCCCTCCGGTCTAGAGGGTCCTGCAGGCTAGACCCATCGTCTGCAGGGACCAGAGTGCGCCTGGACAACTTGGCTATTGCCATGTCCACCTTGGGAACGGAACCCCACGATTCCACCAAGGGTTTAGCCATCGGATACATGAGCTTAAACTTCCTGGTAAGGACTGGGCCTTTCTCAGGCTTTCTCCACTCTGTACGCATCACAGAGAGGAGGGTCTCATCCGCTCTAAAGACACGCTGTGTCTGTCCGGCGGGATCGGAGGACTCCCCCATGTCAACATCCTGGTCCCCCGACCTGATGGACTTCAGCAACTTCTGCGTTTTCTCTGGGGGAAAAAAGCAAGAAGTTAATTCTTCTTCCTCGGAAGAAGACCCCACCGAACAGGGAGTAGGTCTCTCGACCGGTGCAGCCACTTCCATGGGAGTCTGAGAGGATCCTGGTAGCCTCTCATTCAGCAGGCGCACTACTCCCTTAATGGAATCATCCACGTAGGTTTTTGTCCATTGAAACATCTCCTGCATCGTGGGTTCCGTGGATGACTGTGTGCGGCAACTCTCGCACCTTGAGTAAGGGTAATTGTCCTCCAGAGGAGTGTTACACTCATAACAGGCCAAATGTTTCCTTTTGGCCGCAGACTTCCGCTGATCAGGATTCTTAGGGGAAGCCATAACTGTAAGAAAAAGAACAAACAGGTCATAACACCTACAAACATCAAGTGGAGGTGAAAACGAGACCATATGGGCGCCCACCAGCACTGAAGAAATTAGTAGCTGTGAAGAAAAAACAAGCCAAGCGATATACTAGAATAGATATCAAGCACAGGGAACTCTGGAGCTAGCTTGTGAAAGCGACGCAACCAGAGCACTAAATGACAGGCTCGGGGCCTCCCTCGAAACCAGCCCAGAGAAGTAATAGGGCCTATACCAGGCTCAAATTGACCGATGGGACTCCCCAGGTATCCTGAACCTTCAGGGTTCTGATAAGGAGAGAAAGAAACGAGCGGTGAGCCTTAAACTAAAGCTCACCGCATCAGACGAACAAACCGGAAGTGACGTAGCGCACTAAGTGCGCGTCACTTCCGGAAGATGGCGGCGCCTATGGTGCCGCACACCTGTCGGCAAGGAGAGGAGGAGACACCGTAAGACACCGCATCAAGCGGAAAAAGAGAGGGGGAGAACCCCTCTCCCCCGACGGTAACCTGTATCCGCAATGACGCCTAAAATAAAGGCGATAAAGGCAAATAAAAAAAAAGGGCAATTTCCTATAAGATGGAAAAAGGAGCCCCTAAACTCTCTTCAGCTCCCAGAAGGGGAGCGATCCGCCAGTCCACCTGTCCAAAGGACAGAAAAAAACACGGTGGGCTGGGGGGTGATCTCCTCCCTTTTAGGGAGCTAAAGATCGTTTATTGGTTCTTGGGCTCATTAAAAATTCCGTCGGTCCTACCAGTCCACAGGGGGCAGTTAACCCCATCTGTGCTGCTGGTAGGACGTAAGGGAAGTAAGAATTCTGATTAAAGGTTTTTTCCCATTTTTAACTTCACAATCTCCTGCAACTCCCTGTGGCTCTGTTATCTTTTTCTCATGCAGAGTGTAGAAAGGCCGGTCTATTAGAAGATGTTCTGTCTTCATACACGTTCACACAGAGTGCAGTCTGACATTCAGCATAAACCATTCCTGTCTTCCAAATAAGAGGACTGTTCTTTGTAGTCTAACTTGTTTATTGAACAACATCACAAAAATATAGTGGCCAATATGGGGGAGCTGTCTCAACCACAAACACTGTAGCGTGTCTTTCATTGGGCGAGCAGTCCCACCGCATGTGAACCACAAAATACTGTGGCAAGTATGGGGGAGCTGCTCAAACCCCAAACACTGTAGCGTGTTTATCATTGGGGGAGCAATCCCACCGCATGTGGACCGCAGCAAACGACCATCCCGAGCAAGTAATGCATACAAAGGAGGACGCCAGCGCGGATCCACAGGCACCACAAAAACATCCTACACAGACAGGAGCATTGTGCGGATTAAAATACAATCATATAAATCACTGAAAAAAACACCAAACAGATATACCACTGACTATACTAGCTGGTCATACAAGCAGATAATAAAAGCTGAGACTTTTGCCAATATATTCCTGTCAGGAAGATATCGGAGCCCATCAAGCTTGGCTGTGAGCTGGATTTCATCACCTTCAGACCGTGTTCCCACCATAGTTAGTGCAGTGGTAGGACCCCTTGCCATGCTGAGTGACCGTGACGTGGTGCATGATGGGCTCCGATATCTTCCTGACAGGAATATATTGGCAAAAGTCTCAGCTTTTATTATCTGCTTGTATGACCAGCTAGTATAGTCAGTGGTATATCTGTTTGGTGTTTTTTCAGTAACTTGTTTATTGGTCAACAGGTAGTACATATGTGATTGATTGACAAACACTATATGGCATTGTTCTTTGACGTCTATGGTCTTTAGGTATGCTACTGCTGCAATTGCCTTGACTGAAGCATCACAGAAGATATACAGTCTTTGCATCTTGACTTCAGTTGATGGTATGGAAGCATAGGGTCATGCAACGTGAAGGCTGGTCAAAGCTTCGAAAGACTTCACGAGATGTCTCTGTGGTGAAGTCTCTTAACATAATTTTACCTTGGATGGTAACAGGCGCTATGAATCCCAGAGGATCATATTAGATGTTTATGGTGGACAGGACTCCTCTGAGTGTTAAGGGCTTTTCTTCCTTGCTGATTTGGAAGGTGACTGTGTCTGCCTTTAAATCCCAGAGCAAACCGAGGCTCCACTGTATGGGAAGGGAGTCAGTGCTAAGATCCATATCTTTTAGATCACTTAAATGGTCTTGGGGTGAGAAGGCCTCCATTAACTCATGGCTGTTGGAGGCGATTTTGTGCAACCTCAAATTAGATCTGCGCCATTAAGACGGTGCTGCGCAAAACCAACAAGAGTGTTGCGTTTATTGATTTTGTTGTTGAGGCCCTGGATTTGGTACTCAGCAACAACGTCTTCCAATTTGATGGTCTCTGGTACCGCCAGGTACTAGGTACTGCAATGGGCACTCCCGTTTCGTGCACATTTGCAAACCTGTACCTGGCGGTATTTGAAGAGACCTACATTTCTTCGACGGATAACCCCTATCTATGCCATATTCATTTATTCCTGAGGTATGTGGATGATATCTTTCTGGTCTGGCGGGGGAGTGAGGAGTTGTGTCACGCATTTGTCGACCATCTTAACGCACACAACCAGATGAACATGAGGTTCACCATCAATTTTGGTGGCGAATCTCTGGATTTCCTGGATGTGCGGGTCGACGTAAAAGAAGGCAGGGTACACACTAGTGGCTTTCGCAAACCCACTGCAACTAACTCCCTCCTCCACCAGACCAGTTTTCATCCACCCTCAGTGAAGCGTGCGGTTCCTTACGGACAGTTTGTCCGACTCCGCAGAATTAATGACACCGATGAAGGTTTCTTCAGGCAAGCTGGAGAACTTCGTAACAGGCTTTTGGATAGGGGTTATCCATCGAATGGTGTTTCAGCGGCCTTTCGTAAAGCCGCTAAACTCAATCGTACCTCTCTACTTAGAGAGAAAGACACTAACACCACGCAATCACGATTTGCATTCTCTTTCCTTTATAGCACTGCCGCAGATACAGTTAAACAGGTGATTAATCAAAATTGGGACCTCCTAAGAGGAGATCCTTCTCTCAAGAGTATAACGGACGAAAGACCTCTGATCGCATTCAGGAGATGCCCTACACTCAAAAATAAACTCGTCAGGAGTGTCTTTTCGACACCCAAGGGCGAGACCTGGCTAGGGAAGCCCAAGGGCAATTTTAGATGCGGTCATTGCTCTTTCTGTTCACTCAACATTTGCAGCAAGCATCTATCCCTGGGGGGGGGGGTGACACACACAGTGCGGGAGTTTATTAACTGCCGCACATCGTATGTAGTGTACGTGGTTTTTTGTCCCTGTGGGCGTTTTTACATAGGTAAGACGATTCGTCCTCTGTTTGAGCGTATTCGCGAGCATGTTGGCTCCATACGCTCGGGCAGAGGCAGTCCGCGTCTCATGGACCATGTCCGTGACGCCCACGGCGCGCATCCTCGGTGCCTCTCCTTTGCCGGGGTGGAGCATGTCGGTCCCATCGCTCGCGGGGGTGACCGGCATCGCCTACTCCTGCAGAGGGAGGCAAGGTGGATTATGCGGACGGGCGCCATGGGCCCGGCAGGCATGAATGACAGGAATGACATGTCCGTCTTCCTGTGATTGATGCCTGTCGAGCGCAATTTGATATATATTGATAAGCGCTGCACGAAATAGGACAGGTGCCCGTTAGTCCCGGTGTATTTATATTCCGTTATGACTCAGATAGGCCAACCGTTTCTGACTCAATAAAACGTGCCTATATGTACTCAATAACCGGCTGCAGCCCCATTATCATGTATTATTTTGCTATGCATAGAATTTTGTATACACTATCCTCTAATAATGTCCATGCCGTTGATTCATGATCATGCATGATATGAACTAATGCATGTTTTAATTTTTGTACCCCTAGCTGATTATATTCGCACCTGATCATCGCTGTACGCATGTTTTTAAATATGTCATTTGTATCCAGGAGCGCGCAGCTGTGGGTGACGGCGACGGCCGTCCTCTGCCCGCCCCTATAAAAGGACGCCCTGGCGTCATGACGTATTGAGCGGCCTGAGGAAGCGCGATCTTGCGCGCGAAACGGCCGTCGCCGCTGCAACACTGTGTCCGCCCCTGGACCTCCGATGTATCCACTTCTAAGGAAGTCTCAATAAAGACTGGCTTTTTGTATCCTGGTGAGTGCCGCAACTTTGTTGCTTTCTTCTTTCCTTCTCGTCAAATTAGATAGAGCAAGCATCTCTTGAGCAATTTTCAGGAGACTGATTGCGATCTCGTTTGTGGGTGTGGATTTCAAGCAGTCGTCCACGTAGAAATCTTTTTCCCCAAAGGATCTGACATCTGACCCATGCTTTGCTTCACCCTTGTGAGAGATGAAAATCCATTTTCTATAAACATGTCCTCCATCTTGTGTATATGGGAGATTTAGGTCAGGTCCTAAATGGAGCTTACAGGGTTAAATAGACAGATAATAATCATGTCTAAGAACAAGGTCAAAAAGTCAGTTTATGTGTGTGATAGAACCCACCCCCACCCCACAGTTTCCTCTCTATCAGAGTTATCCTGTCTGTGTCTCAATAAGGAGGGGGGGGGGGGGGGGGAGAGAAGAGAGGAATGGAAACCTACGTATGATCTGGTATGGTCTTATGATTCATATCTTATAACCGCAAATGTCATGTTTATCATGTAATGGTCTTTTCCTATATGTTGTGAGCTTGTCTTTGAAATAAAGAGAAATCAGATACAATTATTTCCAATACTTGTGTCAGTTTCCCGAGCGCTCATATCATATCCTTTTAATTTGGATTCCAACAATCATAGGGGAAGGGATAACTCCGGTGGTAGGTCGGCCATAAATGCTACGGAATCTCTGCGGAAGCAGAGAAGTACCTCCAGAAGTATGTTGTTGAGTTTTGGACCAGACAATAAGACATCATTTAGCAAGATGCCTTCGCACCTGGCGCTGTAGTCGAATACTACTCGTATCTGCCCTGTTTTTTTAGGATGATACACGCTGAATATGGGTAAGTACCAACACTCCTTGGAGTCTTGGAGCGTGGGTCTCATTTCTGCATGGTTGTTCTGGAATATTCTTTCCATGAAGGTAAAGAAATGTTCTCTCGTCTCCGGTGTCCTCTGAAGTTTGTGCTTGAGGGAGATGAATTGACTGTAGACAAGTTCTTTGTTAGGTAAGCGACCCAGCTTTTTTTCCTTGATCCATGATATTCAAGAACAGCCTGTCTTCTATTGACATTGCGACCCTACTGTCTTCTCTTGTGCTGTGGAAGACTGTGCCTCCTAAAGGATCTTGCTCACCATCGCAGACATGGTCTTCAAAGAAGGGATCTGTGAAAGGACAAGGCACAGGAGCTCTGTGTGGCAATTCTTTTATCAGGAAAATGCTCTCACATGGCTGAAATAGGGAAGGATGTCCATTTTCAAGTGTGTTGGTGAGCATACTGTTGACTGAGGTCAGCTTGTGTGCTCCTCCTAGGCAGACGTCTCCTATAATGACCCATCCTAGGTCAAGTCTTTGGGTGTATGGAGCGTTTTGGGAACCGATAATCTGTCCTCTAGCCTTATGAACTCATAGTATGTCTCTTCCAAGGAGTAAGACTATCAGGGCTTCTGTGTCCAGTTCCGGTATCAGGTGAGCTATACGCTTCAGGTGGGGGTGGTATGCAGCTACCTCTGGTGAAGGTATCTCAGACCGGTTGTCAGGAATGTGATTGCACACTAGTATGGTTGGCAGGGACAAGCAGGTCTGACCATCTATGGACTCTACCTTGTATGGAGTTGCTTTCCTCCCCACCGTCTCAACGGTACCAGCACATGTCCTTAAGGAGTAGGGAGAACCGGGCCCTACGATGTTGAAGGTGTCGAAGAAGGTGGATTTAGCTAAAGATCTGTTGCTTTGATCATCTAAGATTGCATATACCTTGATCGCCTTATCTCGGTGGCCGACCGGATAAACTGACAATGCAGATTTTTTAGCAGGACTTCCCTCCTGGGAGTCCTTTACAGATCTCTGTACACTGAGAAGTGACTACTTGGATATCTATGTTGGTGTCTATCTGCTTTCCGTCATGCTCCTGTGCTTGGGATGATACCTGAGAGGTTGGTCCAGGGTGTTAAGCCGTGTTGTGTTCTGTGCTACCGCATTCTGTGCCTATCACACTGACCTTACAGTTCCTGGCGAAGTGAGATGTTGTTGTGCAGCACCTGAAGCAGATGTTGTTTTCTTTGAGGATTTATTTGCGGTCCTCTAAAGACTTCTCCCTGAAGGCTCTGCATTTTAGTAGAGGATGTGGTTTCTTGTGCAGGGGGCATTGTTTGGTAAGATCTTTGGGTATGTTCTCTTCTTGAGAAGACTTAAATGGACTGTAAGGAGAACCTGTGGAAGCAACATTAGTTTTGTGGACTGCCACTGGTGTTTTATGAGGTTTGACACCAGGAGTAGTGGGACATGACAATGTAAAGTCAAAACTGGGATCATTTCTAACCTTGCCTGTTGAGTAACAAAGTCTACAAACACCATGAAGAGGGGGGAATGGTAAATTTTGAACCTGTTTATATTGGGAACCATATGTGATCCACTTCTCCAGTAGATTTTAAAGGGGTTTTTTGGGCAATCGAATTTACACCTCTGGCGGTGTCCAGTAATGCTAGCCCTCCTAGCCAGATCTCATTCTGCGAGTAACCTGTAGCTCTATCAACAAGTCACTGAGTTCCCTGAACTTTGGTAATCCCTACCCTCTATTCTGGGATAATTATCAATTCTCTTGTAAAGCATTTTCTATGGCTTCTATTGACCCATAACACAAGTCTTTTCCCCACACTGGATAGTTTATGTTAATGTCTCTAAATCTTTTGGCATGTTCAGAAGAGTTGCTTCCAAGCTACTTTACCAAGAGATCTAACTCCTCACTACAGGAAAGATCTAAGTCCCTTATGGCATTCTGGAAGGAGGCTCGCCATGCCCTGTAGTTTTCGGGCGATCAGTGAACTTTATAAGTCCTTTGGTAACCAGCTCCCGTTTAGCAAAGAACTTAGCGAAGTCTATGGCAGCCTGGTTAGCGCCAATACTAATCGGTGTGCTGTTGTTATGCTGCGTGTGTGGTGTATCACCATACCTTTTAGGGGTTTCTGGCTTAGGGAAGTCTGTATAATACCGTTCTGATGCAAAGGTTGTCCCTTTAAGTCAAAGCGAAGGTTGTAGCTTTGTTCTGTAGGGCAGTAGTTGTGGTCAGCACTGCTTTGTTGCATACCATCCTGCTCGAGGTACTGCGGTTCAAAGTAGGATCTTTTGCACTCTGTATAAGCTGGCTGATACAGCCAGGTCCATAAGTATTGGGACATAGACACAATTCTAAAATTTTGGGCTCTACACACCACCACAATGGATTGGAAATGAAACAAACAAGATGTGCTTTAACTGCAGACTGTCAGCTTTAATTTAAGGGTATTTACATCCATATCAGGTGAACGGTGTAGGAATTACAACAGTTTTCATATGTGACTCCCACTTGTCAAGGGACCAAAAGTAATGGGACAGAAAAATAAACATGAATCAAACTTTCACTTTTTAATACTTGGTTGCAAATCCTTTGCAGTCAATTACAGCCTGAAGTCTGGAACACATAGACATCACCAAATGGTGGGTTTTATCCCTGGTGATGCTCTGCCAGGCCTCTACTGCAACTGTCTTCAGTTCCTGCTTGTTCTTGGGGCATTTTCCCTTCAGTTTTGTCTTCAGCAAGTGAAATACATGCTCAATCAGATTCAGGTCAGGTGATTGATTTGGCCATTGCATAACATTCCACTTCTTTTCCTTAAAAAACTCTTTGGTAGCTTTTGCAGTATGCTTTGGGTCATTGTCCATCTGCACTGTGAAGCGCCGTCCAATGAGTTCTGAAGCATTTGGCTGAATATGAGCAGATAATATTGCCCGAAACACTTCAAAATTCATCCTGCTGCTTTTGTCAGCAGTCACATCAACAATAAATGCAAGAGAACTAGTTCCATTGGCAGCTATACATGCCCACGCCATGACACTACCACCACCGTGCTTCACTGATGAGGTGGTATGCTTAGGATCATGAGCTCTCTTCCCATCACTCTGGTACAAGTTGATCTTGGTCTCATCTGTCCAAAGGATGTTGTTCCAGAACTGTGAAGGCTTTTTTAGATGTCGTTTGGCAAACTCTAATCTGGCCTTCCTGTTTTTGAGGCTCATTAATGGTTTACATCTTGTGGTGAACCCTCTGTATTCACTCTGGTGAAGTCTTCTCTTGATTGTTAACTTTGACACACATACACCTACCTCCTGGAGAGTGTTCTTGATCTGGCCAACTGTTGTGAAAGGTGTTTTCTTCACCAGGGAAAGAATTCTTCGGTCATCCACCACAGTTGTTTTCCGTGGTCTTCCGGGTCTTTTGGTGTTGCTGAGCTCACCGGTGCGTTCCTTCTTTTTAAGAATGTTCCAAACTGTTGTTTTGGCCACGCATATGCTGTGAAGATACGAGATGTGCAGCACCTGAAACTACGGATACTGGAAGCCTGTGCTAGCATTTCTCCTGCGGTGTTGCTATCAGTGTGTGAAGAGTGGGAGAAGAGGGTTGCATTGACAATCCAACACAATGGGCAGCACATTGAACATATTTTATAGGTGGTCAGAAACTTGTAAATAGCTCATGAAAGAATAAAGTTACGTTAAAACCAAGCACACCATTGTTTTTCTTGTGAAATTCCCAATAAGTTTGATGTGTCACATGACCCTTTTCCTATTGAAAAAAACAAAAGTTGGATTCAAAATGGTCGACTTCAAAATGGCCACCATGGTCACCACGCATCTTGAAAAGTTTCCCCCCTCACATATACTAATGTGCCACAAACAGGAAGTTAATATCACCAACCATTCCCATTTTATTAAGGTGTATCCATATAAATGGCCCACCCTGTACATCTTGTTCATTTCATTTTAAATCCATTGTGGTGGTGGATAGAGCCAAAAATGTTAGAATTGTGTCGTTGTCCCAATATTTATGGACCTGACTGTATACTGGATCATAGTCGTCATCTGTCTTATGATGCTGATGGACGTATTCTGAGACACGCTGTGTTGGATCTTGTTCATCTTCGTCTGGACCAAATACTTGGCTGTATTTCTCGGATTCGGGGAACTCCAAGGCTTCTAGGAATTCTGCTTTGGCTACTGCGGCTGCCGCTTCTTTCTCTGTGGCGAGTTTTTCCAGTGACTCTTGCAGGCATACTCTCTCCTTTTCCATTGACGCTTTCAGGCATGATCTCTCTGTTTCTTGATCTACGGTACTTGCCTTAGCTTTAGTTGCATCTCTTGTGCAGCAAAGAAAGACCTTACTTTTGCTGCCTCAACTTCTGCAAGGGCGAGAGCACTAATTTCTTTTATCGAGGACTTGCTTGAGCAGCTTGCTCGTGACCTGGCCTGAACGATGATGCCTGGCTAGTGGACATTGTGTACCTGTTTGCTGGCTGCTTAATGTCTCTGTGCGGACTCAGTCTATGTAGAAAAGGACTTCAGCGTGGTCTGGATCGTACTGCTCTTGCTAGGGGCTTCATTCTCACCTCTTGTGACTGTATGGCAGCCGCTGCAACCTTGTACACAGGACCTCGTGTATGATGACGGCTCCGTATAGTCAGATCCACTATCGCTGGTGACTAGCATCTGTTTTACTGTTCTGTCTTCATACACGTCCACACAGTGTGCAGTCTGACATTCAGCATAAACCATTCCTGTCTTCCAAATAAGAGGACTGTTCTTTGTAGTCTAACTTGTTTATTGGTCAACAGGTCGTACATATGTGATTTATTATATACGATGGATTGATTGATTGGTAAAACAGGATTGTTTGGTAAAACTACAAAACTACAAATAACATGTATAAGTATTAAGCATGGATAGCATGTACTATAACATGAAATTAACACTGAAGCACATGGTAGAATCACTGCATGTACATAGGATTACATGTCTAACATCTAACAGTTTTAACTCCCTGAACAATTACAACTGACTAAACAGCTCTGCATAACATTATGTCCCTGAAACAAAGGTAGATCTCTCACAAGATATGATTTTACAAGGGTGGTGAATAGTGATGGACAAACATCGGCCGGGACGATTCACGAACGCGCATTCGCGATCAAATATTCATGAACCGCACGTTCGTAGTGGACCCCATTGACTTTAATGGCAGACAAACCTAAAAATACTTCAGGTCATATTTGCAGCCACCAAATACTTACTAGAAGTGCACAAATAGTCCCACAACATGGACAGTGACATAACAAAGGGGGACCAATGGCAAAAATTCCCACAAAAAATATGTATTTTAAGTAGGGGCCATTTTTATGCATCTTAAAGGGAAACTCTCAAAAATTTGCCATGCTGGAGCCTAGAAGATTTCATTTTAGGCCACGGGAGTACAGGCCCCAAAAATTAGGCTTTCACCTGCCAGAAAAGAACAAGTGATTATGTGGCTGGAGGTACATTAGGCGGTCACCGAATAACAATTTAACTGTAGGCCAGTGGAGTACAGGCTCCAAAAATTAGGCATTCACCGAACAGAAAAGAACAAGTGATTATGTGGCTGGAGGTACATTAGGCGGTCACTGAATAACAATTTTACTGTACGCCAGTGGGGTACAGGCCCCAAAAATTAGACATTCACCTGATAGAAAAGGCCTTTTATGCCGCTGTATATACATAAGACAAGGACCATTCTTTTTTCTGGGTGGTGGCGGATATGTGTGGGCTGGCATGAGGAAATTCAATTACACGTGGTCGTCACAGGTGTTGAATTCCTCTGAGATCCATGCCTCATTAATTTTGAGAAATGTGAGGTAGTCCACACTGTCGTGAGCTAGGCGAGTGCGCTTATTTTTTACGATCCCCCCTGCTGTGCTGAACGTCCTTTCTGAGAGGACACTCGACGAGGGCGAAGCCAAGAGGTCCATGGCAAATTGTGCCAGCTCTGACCACAGGTCAAGCCTGCACACCCGAAGTCCAGGGGTTCCTCGCTTCTCAGAGCGTCCACATCGGCCGTTAACCCGATGTAGTCGGACACATGTTGGTCTAGCCGTTCCCTGAGGCTGGATCTGGAGGGCAGCTGTCGATGGGTTGGCTGCAAGAATGATCTCATATCCAAAGTGACCAACACATCTTCAAATCGCTCTCTTCTTGCAGGCGCGGTAGGATTGGTACCCGCACCTGTTTCGCTGTGGCACTCTATGATGCTGGTAACATGTCTGCTATTTTGTGTTTGTACCGGGGGTCTAAGTATGCTGCCACCCAGTACTGGTCCTTGCCCTTTATGATTTTTATACAGGGTCCCTCTTCAAATACTGGAGCATGAAGGTCCACGTTTGCACAAAATTGGAAGCGGTGGAGCCCTGGCTTCTGCTCATCGCCCAGCAGAATGTCGTCCTCGGTCTCATCCACCCAGCCATGGACAACACCAAGGATCCCCAAAAAGTTTAAAGCCTGCTCTTCTTGCTCCTCCTCCCCCCCCTGGCCACCATCTTCCTCTAACTCTTCAGACTCCTGCTGACTTGTCTCAGATGTAGTATCCCCCCCTGGGAATTCATTCAGCATTGAGACTTCCTCATCTTCCAGCTCCTGCACTTCGACGGCTTGATCAATGACACAACACAATGCACGCTCCAGAAAGAAGGTGTAAGGTACGATGTCACTGATAGTGCCCTGGCTGCGACTGACCAGTTTGGTGATCTCATCAAATGGCCGCAGAAGTCTGAATGTGTCGTGCATGAGCAGTCACTGGCGCGGTGAAAAGAAACCAAGCCGGGGTATTTGGCAACGAATTGCTGCATCGCAGTTTCAGCGAGCTCAGCAGATTGGCACCGTTGTCGCACACCACTTTACCAACTGTCAAATTGAGCGGGGTTAGCCACTGAGCTTTTGTGGAGCTTTTCTCATCAGGAGTATAGTGAATATAATATTTTATTCTGCCATATTCTGCTCTTAAGTGCCCAAGGCAGTGCTCCACTGTAAAGTGCTCTCTACAATGAGCTACTGTACTTAAAAGCCCTCCTTTCTGCTCATGGCTGTAGTAGTCTCCTGGTTGTATGTTATAGCTGTCACTCAGAGCAGAGAGGAAGGGCTGTGAAGCAGCTCAATGCTGAGAGAAAATAATATTTCACAGTGAGCTCTGCCCTGGGCACTTGCAGGAGCAGAATCTGGCAGAATAAAAATTCCTATTATCACTACTCCTGATAAGAAAAGCTGCACAACATGTGTGATTGCACTCCTCTCCCCAGCCCCTTCATAATACTGTCCACAGTTTAGATTGAGCAAAACTACTGATAGACTCCCTATATGTTGTCCAAAATTCATACTTTTTTATCTATAGATAACTCATAATTTTACAGAAGAGCTCTTAAGTCGGTTAAAAGAAATAGCAAAGTTCTGAGATAGCTAAATGAGACAGAAATAAAAAAACAATAGAGGGTATTTATCAAGCCATGAAATACCAAACAGTGTCTTAAAAGTAGCAAATTGCGCTTTGCAATCTTTTGGACTTCTTTGTGCAATAATTTTGCACAATTTTGCATTTTTACACTACTCATTCTAGCTTTGAAAGTGGTTGGGAAAGTGGACATGGTTTGGTATGTTAATTAGTTTTACTCCATATTTATCACTGCCACCAAATATTGCAAAAAAAAATTGCTAAATCTCTCCAGTAGGGGGGTGTCATAAGAAAATTTTAGTAACATGTCAAACTAATTTAATTAGTTGCTATGAGGAGGTAAGTTCTTGACTGGACTACGGCGAATCAATAGATGACGTATATCTTGACTTCTCCAAAGCATTTGATACTGTACCACATAAAAGGTTAGTATATAAAATGAGAATGCTCGGACTGGAGGAAAATGTCTATATGTGAAAACAGAGGGTGGTTATTAACGGTACACACTCAGATTGGGTCACTGTCACTAGTGGGGTACCTCAGGGGTCAGTATTGGGCCCTATTCTCTTCAATATATTTATTAATGATCTTGTAGAAGGCTTGCAAAGTAAAATATAAATTTTTGCAGATGACACTAAACTGTGTAAAGTAATTAACACTGAAGAGGACAGTAAACTGCTACAGATGGATCTGGATAGATTAGAGGCTTGGGCAGAGAAGTGGCAGATGAGGTTTAACTCTGACAAATGTAAAGTTATGCACATGGGAAGGAATAATGCAAGTCACCTGCACATACTAAATGGTAAAACACTGGGTAAAACTGACATGTAAAAGGATCTAGGAATTTTATTGAACAGCAAACTAAGCTGTAGAAATCAGTGTCAGGCAGCTGCTGCCGAGGCCAATAAGATAATTGGTTGCATCAAAAGGGGCATAGATGCCCGGGATAAGAACATAGTCCTACCACTTTACAAATCACTAGTCAGACCACACATGGAGTACTGTGTACAGTTTTGGGCTCCTGTAAACAAGACAGACATAGCAGAGCTGGAGAGGGTTCAGAGGTGGGCAACTAAAGTAATAACTGGAATGGGTGGACTACAGTGCCCAGAAAGATCTAAATTAGGGTTATTCACTTAAGAAAAAATGACTAAGGGGAGATCTAATAACTATGTATAAATATATCAGGGGGCAGTACAGAGATCTCTCCCATCATCTATTTATCCGCAGGACTGTGACGAGGGGACATCCTCTGCGTCTGGAGGAAAGAAGGTTTGTAGACAAACATAGAAGAGGATTCTTTACGGTAAGAGCAGTGAGACTATGGAACTCTCTGCCTGAGGAGATGGTGATGGTGAGTTCACTAAAAGAGTTCAAGAGGGGCCAGGATGTATTTCTGGAGTGTAATAATATTACAGGCTATAGCTACTAGAGAGGGGTCGTTGATCCAGGGAGTTATTCTGATTGCCTGATTAGAGTCAGGAAGGATTTTTTTTCCCCTAAAGTGAGGAAAATTGTCTTCTACCTCACATTTTCTTTTTTTTGCCTTCCTCTGGATCAACTTGCAGGATAACAGACTGAACTGGGTGGACGGATGTCTTTTTTCAGCCTTATAAAATATCTTACTAACTATGTAACATGCCTAGACACAACTTTAAGAATTAAAGGGGTTCTCTGGGAATCAATAAAATAAAATTAAAGAATATACCCATATTATACTTTATTATAAACACATTCCCAAATAGCTTTTTTTAAATACATAATGACTCCTTTACTCTAAAGGGGCAAGCATCAGGGGAAATAAGATGGCCACTGTCTTATTCGTTTACAGAAAACCATCCTAATAGTCCTACTGTCACTGCTGGATGGGTTACTTCAAATCAGTTAACTAAAGAGCTGTCTCAGCCCTTCTCCTATAAGATACCAGCAGTGTGTAGTAATGGAGCAAAGTGAAAGTACAGAGAGGGCGGACCAGACAGACTGTTGTGGTAATATAGCAGAGTCCATATAAGTCCTGTTACTCATTAGTCACATCCCTCACCTGTCCTCCTCTGTACTTTTCACTCCGTTACTGCAAAACTGACTTCACATACTTCCCTCATGATAAATTCCCACCGGTGTTCTGATTCACTAATCAAAACGCAACAGACTTCTGGTTCAATTGAAATAAAATAGTGTCTAGATACTGATGACCTCTCTTATCTAGTCTTCACCTACCAGCTCAGCAAAAGTAAGGCCTTGTTAATACATGAAAAATGGCCGTGTGACGTTTTCAGAACCAATTAAAGTCTATGGGGCTATTCATGTGGCTGTTTTCAAGGCTAGGCGCACCCCATTGATAACAACAGGCGTGGTTATAATGGCCTCATAGACAAGAGTGCACCTGTTGGGATTCGAACCCGTGACCAGCCACATCCCAGGCAGTAGCCCTGCTTACTAGGCTACCATCCTCTCTGGACATTCCTCCCTGAAACCTATTAGTTAACCTCAGTTTTGCCAAGCCTTGCTCATCACCCTTGATTCCCCACACCTGGTACTTCCCTATATAAGTCCAGCCCCTTGCACTCTAGCTTGCTGATTATTGAGCTCCTGAGCCTTGATCAAGCTTCTCCTCATCTGTTGCTCTTGCTACTGCTGGAAGTCCGCTGCTGACCAGGAATTGCCTACCGACTACTCTTCTGCCTTATCCCTACCTACTGAACTGCTACCACCGTTGCCATCCGGATTGTCTGACCACGCTTACTGCCGCCTGCCCTGACCCACCGCCTGCCTACCGACTACTCTTCTGCCTTATCCCTACCTACTGAACTGCTACCACCGTTGCCATCCGGATTGTCTGACCACGCTTACTACCTGCCTGCGGTCCTTGCCACTGGGCTCCACTCCTACCTCCAGCCAGCGGTCCTCTGACACAGGTGAGCCTGTAGGACTGTTACAGAATAATCAGCCGCACTATGGAGTCCGCAATGGCCACTCTGCGTAAGCAGGTCTCTGAACTTCAAGAATTTGGTACTACATATCAGGAGAAATTTGCCCAGCTCCAAGTCGTAGTCCAAAGCCAACAGAGCGAGATTATTGAACTACAGAGGCAACTCCTGGACGTCCGCGGCACGGCTGCAGACACCCGCATGCCACTCCCACCAAGATTCGTGTATCGTCAGTATCGGGGGTTTCTAAACCAATGCCGCATCTATTTTCAGATGTACCCGGCCCCCTTCACCACCGAGAAGAAGAAGGTGCTATTCATGATCAATCTCCTGACGGATGAAGCATTAGCATGGGCATCACCATACGTGGAGACTAACAGTCAGCTCCTGAACAACCTAAACAACTTCATCACCGCAATGAGCCAAGTCTTCGACGACCCCAACCGCTGTGCGACAGCCGAGGCGCGACTACATAGTCTGCGGCAAGGGAGACGCTCCGTCGCCGAATACACCGCTGAGTTTCGCCGTTGGGTCACGGACACCACCTGGAACCCAGCGGCACAGAGGAGCCAATTCCGGCGAGGCCTGTCCGAATTAATAAAGGACGAACTCGCCAGAGTTGAGGCCCTGGACGATCTGGATGACTTCATTCAGTTATGCATCCGGATAGATCAAAGACTCTCCGAGAGGAAGAAAGAAAGACTCTGGTCCTTGGACCACAGACCCACTTATTCCTTCTCTTCCACCGCCCAGCGCGACCCCCGGTCAGCAACTGAACCTATGCAGGTCGACGCTCTACGTAGGTCTCTATCCACAGCTGAGAAGGAGAGACGGCTGGCCGAAAACCTCTGCCTCTACTGTGGGGAGCCGGGTCATTTTGCCATCAAATGTCCTCATAAGATCCGAAAAACTATTGCCGTCACGGAACTAAAGGAGCAACCACAGACTCCAACCCCACCAGCAGCCCCTGAAAATAACAACACGGCGGCTCATGGATCCCATCCCACTTCATCGTCCCCATCCTCATCGAGATTGAGGGGCGACAACTCCCCTGTTCAGCGATGTTAGACTCCGGGGCGGGAGGCAACTTCATGGACCTAACCTTCGCCCGCGAAAAGAATATTCCACTGACAATCAAGGCAGCCCCCGTTGACCTGGAAACCGTCGACGGATCCCCACTCTCCTCGGGGCCGGCCACTCACGAGACCACCGAACTACAACTCCTCATAGAACCAGATCACCGTGAAAAGATCCACTTCTCTCTGATCGCCTCCCCGAAGTTCCCAGTGATCTTGGGCATCCCATGGTTGGCCACCCACAACCCCTCGGTGGACTGGGAAACCCGCTGCATACGATTCCCGTCCGAGTTCTGCACGCTAAATTGCTCCCACAAACCCGTCCTTCCACCCGAAGACACCACCATCTCAAAACTATCTGTCAAGGATCTGCTACCCCCTCAATACAGCGAGTTCCAGGATGTCTGCGACAAGAAAAACGCAGACAAGCTGCCACCACACCGACCCTACGACTGCCCTATAGAACTGTTGCCCGGGGCCGAAATACCCTTTGGCAGTATCTACTCCCTCTCAGAGCCTGAACTCAAGGCTCTGAAAGAGTACCTGGATGAGGACCTGAGGAAGGGGTTCATCCGGCCCTCCACCTCTCCCGCGGGAGCCCCCTTTTTTCTTCGTAGAGAAAAAAGACTCCTCCCTGCGTCCCTGCATAGACTACAGAAAGCTTAATGACATAACCGTAAAAAACCGGTACCCGCTCCCACTGATTTCCGAACTCCTTGAGAGACTCCGGGAAGCGAAGATCTTCACCAAACTCGACCTTCGAGGGGCCTACAACCTCGTCCGAATCCGCCCTGGGGACGAATGGAAGACCGCCTTCCGGACACGTTATGGTCATTTTGAGTACCTGGTCATGCCTTTCGGACTCTGCAATTCTCCCGCCACCTTCCAGCACTTCATTAACGACGTCCTCAGGGACATGCTGGATCTGTTTGTAGTCGTTTACCTGGACGACATCTTGATCTTCTCTGAAGACCTCGAGAAGCACCGCGAACACGTCCGCAGGGTACTGCAGAGGCTCAGACAGAACTCTCTCTATATCAAGCTAGAGAAATGCGAGTTTGAGCGAACCACCACTCAGTTCCTCGGATACATCATCTCCCCAGAGGGCCTAAGTATGGACCCGGGGAAGGTCCAAGCTGTGATGAACTGGCCCGTTCCGAAAAACGAGAAGGAGATACAAAGATTCATTGGCTTCGCCAACTTCTATCGGAAGTTTATCCGGAACTTCTCCAAGGTCATAGCACCAATCGCCCAACTCACCAAGAAGGCAGTCCCCTTCTCCTGGACACCCGAGGCCCAGGAGGCCTTCACCAAGTTGAAACTCCTCTTCACTTCTGCCCCAATCCTAATCCACCCGAGCTCCCATTTACAGTCGAAGTGGATGCATCAGACTCTGCGGTGGGGGCAGTTTTGTCACAACGGACAGGGGAGAGGATGCTATTACACCCGTGCGCATATTTCTCCCGCCAGATGTCCCCCTCTGAGAAGAACTATGACATCGGGAACAAAGAACTACTGGCGATCAAGGATGCCTTCTCCGAGTGGAGACACCTGCTGGAGGGAGCCACCAACCCCATAATCGTACTAACTGACCACAAGAACCTCGAGTTCATCCGCAGCGCTAAGAGACTCTCAGCCAGACAGGCCAGATGGAGCCTATTCTTTTCCCGCTTACAACTATCTCATCACCTATCGCCCTGGATCAAAAAACGGCAAGGCTGACGCCCTCTCCAGAATGTTTTCCGAGCCCTCACAGAGTAACAAGGGCCAAAATAACATCTTGCCCGAGAGAAGGGTCGTAGGGGCCACCTACTCTAAAGAACTCCTGGGCACAATCAAAGAAGGATATGAAAATGACCCCTTCCTCTCCCACCCCACAGGCAATGTCAGCCTTACGTTTAAGAACGGTCATTGGTTTCATCAGGACCTACAACTATATGTACCAGAAATCGCACGGCTCGAAGTGCTCAAACTCAACCATGACTCCAAGGTGGCCGGCCATTTTGGCACAAGAAAGACCCAGGAGCTTCTCTCCCGCTCCTTCTGGTGGCCAACATACAGGGAGGACATCAAGAGGTACATCTCCTCGTGCACGGTCTGTGCCCGCAATAAGACTCCTCGTTCCTCTCCCGTGGGTCTGTTACAACCTCTCCCGATTCCCTCCCGCCCCTGGGGCTCGATCTCCATGGACTTTGTGGTAGACCTTCCTCCTTCAAAAGGGATGAACACCATCCTGGTCGTGGTCGACCGTCTCACCAAGATGGCCCATTTCATCCCCTACAAAGGCCTACCCACAGCCAAACAGACGGCCGATCTTATTCTCAGAGAGGTCTTCAGGCTGCATGGGATCCCGGACGACGTGGTCTCCGACCGAGGTGTACAATTTGCCTCAAAGTTCTGGAAGAACTTCTGCCTGGCGCTCGGGGTTAAAGTGAACCTGTCCTCTGCTTTCCACCCTCAGTCAAACGGGCAGACGGAGAGAACTAATCAGACCCTAGAGCAATACCTACGCTGTTTCAGCTCCCACCTGCAGGATGACTGGCTCGATCATCTCCCCACGGCCGAGTTCGCCTACAACAATGCTGAGCACAGCTCAACCAAGCACAGCCCCTTCTTTGCTAACACAGGCTCACACCCGGTGTTCATTCCCCACCTACCCGTTGCCTCCACCCTCCCAGCAGTGGCCGAACGCCTAACAACCCTACAGGAGGCACAAGAGAACATTATAGACAACCTCCAGCTTGCCCAGAGGCGCTTTAAACAGGGAGCAGACAGACGTCGCAAACCCACCCCGGGCTTCCATGTGGGAGACAAGGTATGGCTGTCCACCAGGAACCTCAGATTGAAGGTCCCCTCCAAAAAATTTGCCCAAAGATACATGGGTCCGTTCCGGATCACCGCACAAATCAACGAGGTCACGTTCCGGCTCGACCTTCCGGACTCCATTAGGGTGCACCCTGTCTTCCATTGCTCTCTCCTCAAGCCATACGTGGAGAACACCTTCACAGGCCGCCACTCGCCCCCACCACCACCCGTGAGGGTACAGGGTGAAGAAGAATACGTTGTCGCAAAGATCCTCGACTCCAGGATCCACCGGGGAAGACTACAATACCTAATTGGGTGGGAGGGTTACCCTCCCGAGGATAACTCCTGGGAGCCAGAGGAGAATGTCCACGCCCCCAGACTGGTAAAAGAGTTCCACCAACGGCACCCCGGTAAGCCCGCCCCTGCGGTGCCCGGAGGTCACCTTGGAAGGGGGGGAGTACTGTCGGGATTCGAACCCGTGACCAGCCACATCCCAGGCAGTAGCCCTGCTTACTAGGCTACCATCCTCTCTGGACATTCCTCCCTGAAACCTATTAGTTAACCTCAGTTTTGCCAAGCCTTGCTCATCACCCTTGATTCCCCACACCTGGTACTTCCCTATATAAGTCCAGCCCCTTGCACTCTAGCTTGCTGATTATTGAGCTCCTGAGCCTTGATCAAGCTTCTCCTCATCTGTTGCTCTTGCTGCTGCTGGAAGTCCACTGCTGACCAGGAATTGCCTACCGACTACTCTTCTGCCTTATCCCTACCTACTGAACTGCTACCACCGTTGCCATCCGGATTGTCTGACCACGCTTACTGCCGCCTGCCCTGACCCACCGCCTGCCTACCGACTACTCTTCTGCCTTATCCCTACCTACTGAACTGCTACCACCGTTGCCATCCGGATTGTCTGACCACGCTTACTACCTGCCTGCGGTCCTTGCCACTGGGCTCCACTCCTACCTCCAGCCAGCAGTCCTCTGACACAGGTGAGCCTGTAGGACTGTTACAGCACCTGTCTAAAGACCATTATATATGGCTACAACGGCCTTTTATAAAAAAATACGTCATCCACTTGAATGTGCGGGGACAAGCGTCCAAAACATGCCAGTGGTATCTGTGCTATACATGTAGTGTTATCTGGATTTTAACCTAGATTAACAAAGGATATATTTATACTTTTTGCTGCTCGTGTTGCTGGATAATGCATTCATTTTAGAACATAACAGTCTTCTTAAGGTTTGACATGAGAACCCATATACGGCATGATCAATATAAATTGGGTGAGGCTGGTAGAGCAAGCTTACCATGCCTCATTCATTTGCTGAGCATAATTTGCGCCATATTGTTTAGAGACATACAGTATGAGGTAATATGGGCAATAACATAAGTATGGATAGACAATGTTACAGATGTAGTAGAGTTAACACACGTGCTTTATTACACGTGTTATCTAAACTAAATGCGTTAAGCAAACACCTTCATATGCTTTTCAATGCGATGAGTTAAGAAATTTCAGTTAAGAGTTTGTGTGTTAACCCTGCTACATCCATATATCTAATAAGCACTGATCTCAGTAGCTGTAGAAACTTTCTTTTCTGCCTGCCATATTTAAACACGAGGTAAAGCTGTATTAATGGCTTGTAAATACTAATCACCCATTCTCTCCTCCTGCTGCTTTCACTGTTTCTTTCCCTGTATATCCATATGGTGCTGGCTTCTCCTACTGCTCCACCAAAGTGCCTGCCTGCTGTACAGTCCTGTGAAATAATGACTTACATTAGCTGTACTGCACTATGAATAGCCTGTAATAACCCTATGCCCTGAATATGTCCTTTGCCGATCTTTAAATGCTTGTTTTTATCCTCATTTAGGCATTAATGTACTGTATATATTCTCTAATGGGGTGTCATGAAGTGGTATGAGGATGATTACATCCATACATTTACCATTCTCGCTCTAGAGTCTCATATACGCTTAAAGGAAAGGTAAATGATATATCACATATTATCATAACACGGCATATTATCATAGGTACATGGTACAATTAAGTGCTTGCTGTTATACAACAGCTTGCATAAATATACAAAATTAACAGTGCTGGCATGTTCTACCAACAGTCATTGGGTCGAGGACTTTCAACCTTCTTACACATAGACCACAGACTAAACCTCATAACTTAAAACCCAGAAAAGATCCTATATTTCAGACACCCGATTTCCAATATTCAGACCACAGACTAGACCCCATAATACAGATTCCAAACCAAACTTCAACATTTAGACTTCAAACCAGACCACAGATCACAACCCACTATTTACTTACTGCTCCTCATTTCCAACAGCTCTGGTTCCACTTCAAGCATAACCATACACAGAGTTCTGAAACTGTTGAGATTCCCTTTAAAAAAAAAACAAGGACAGTCCTGGCAAATTTCGGACTGTTGGCAAGTGGCAACTATGTAGATGTTTTGAAGAGTTGTTTCTTGCTCTGTTATGATTCTTATTGTCTTTGTTTAACATATAGCTGGCCCCAAGTGCATTTGCATTTATTTTTTAGATTTTGATTGCATAAAAACTACCAAATAGTTCACACTGTACTTAATGAGTGTTTTATAATTTTAAACTTAGCTTTTTTGTTCATACTATAGTATAAGGTCTTTTTTACAGTGTACAGATTTGGTCAGTATTTTACATTTGTATTTTGAAGGCAAAATTATAAGTATAAATCTTAAAATTTCCACTGTGTTTAGCATTAACTATTTTGTTAAAGTTTTGTTAAATTCTAACAGTATTAGATTAAGTATCAAATACTGCTAGCTTAGGTGTGCAGTAGACCACTGCTAAGAGTTCATTTATTGCTAAAAGGTTTAATATATATCATTAAAGGTTATTTTACTTTCCATGCTTTGAGTGTGATCCCAAGAGCTGTAAATAGATGGTGCAGTTTAGTTATTGTGCCCTACTCAGCAGAGGGAAGGCTGGACCTGCTCCCTTTGATGAAGCAGCTAGTTTAGTCTGATTGCATCAGCCAGTTAGTCTGGTCTAAGCATCTGAGGTGTGAGGAGCTGAATCGAACTGTGCAGTGTGAGGTCTATTACAAGATGTTCTCTATCCATACATGCTGAGGACAAGCGCTGGACCTCCCAAAAAAAAGGAAAAAAGAATCTATAGACTGTCTAGGATTATAGGATTGTGTGGATTTTGTGGGGCTGTGCGCTTATGTGATAGGGGGGCTCTGTGTTTAGGGGGGCTGTGCGCTTGTGTGGATAGGGGGATCTGTGCGCTTATGTGATAGGGGTGCTCTGTGTTTAGGGGGGCTGTGCGCTTATGTGATAGGGGGGCTCTGTGCTTAGGGGGGCTGTGCGCTTATGTGATAGGGGGGTTCTGTGCTTCGGGGGTCTGTGCGCTTATGTGATAGGGGGGCTCTGTGTTTAGGGGGGCTGTGCGCTCATGTGATAGGGGGGCTCTGTGTTTAGGGGGGCTGTGCGCTTGTGTGGATAGGGGGATCTGTGCGCTTATGTGATAGGGGTGCTCTGTGTTTAGGGGGGCTGTGCGCTTATGTGATAGGGGGGCTCTGTGCTTAGGGGGGCTGTGCGCTTATGTGATAGGGGGGTTCTGTGCTTCGGGGGTCTGTGCGCTTATGTGATAGGGGGGCTCTGTGTTTAGGGGGGCTGTGCGCTCATGTGATAGGGGGGCTCTGTGTTTAGGGGGGCTGTGTGCTCATGTAATGGGGGGCTCTGTGCTTAGGGGTGCTATGAGCTTATGTGGATAGGGGGCTTAGTGCTTAGGGGGGCTGTGCGCTTATATGGATAGGGGGGCTCTGTGCTTGGGGGCTCTGTGCGCTTATGTATGTGATATGGGGACTGTGTTTAGGGGGCTATGTGCTTATGTGGATAGGGGGGCTCTCTGCTTAGGTGCGCTTATGTGATAGGGGGGCTCTGTGTTTATGGGGGCTTTGCGCTCATGTGATAGGGAAATCCATTCTTCTCATGTTACTGCCACTTCTGTGAGAAGGTCTGTTAGATGTTCTTCTCTACCTGCATGAAGGTTTGGTTTCACTTTGTAATCTCCTTTCCTTCTCCCAGCTGTCACCTATTTACACTAATTGTCTCCCTTTATATTCCCTCCCATACTGCCTCACTTTGCGGTTTATACTTCTTTTTGGATTGTTTTCACTGCTGGATGCTGCTTCTGCTGATTCCTCACTTAAGTCTGTTTCCTTTTTTTGTGTTTCCTTGCTGGCTTGATTCTAGGTGACCTTGACTCCGTCCATATTAAGTGCAGGGAGCCGGTGGTCGTGTCCCCTCACTATTATAGGGTTTTCAGGTGTCACATAGTATGAGGTACGTGGACATGCAATCGTCTACCATAAGGACCTTTGCATGGGCATAGCAGTCAGGGAGAGCTCTAGGGGTTTTATAGGGCTCACCCATATGCTCCTTAGTTTGGGATCAAGCCAGTCGGATGTTTATTTAGAAGTTCCAGCTTTCTGCAACACCATCTGTGACATCTCATCTCAGTGTCCTGTGTGTGGAAAACTGCTGTATCAAGCTAGTAGGTGAGGGAGATACGAGGGGGAGTGGGGATTTGTTGTCCTAGGTGAGAGATGAGGGGGAGTGGGGATTTGTTGTCCTAGGTGAGAGATGAGGGGGAAGGGGACTTTGTGTAATGCTTTCTATAGAAATCCATTCTTCTCATATCAGTGTCCGGTATGTGGAAAACTGCTGTATCAAGCTAGTATTCCCAGGTGAGAGAGAGAGAGAGACGAGGGGGAGGTGGGCTTTGTGTGGTTTAGGGGGCTGTGCGCTCATGTGATAGGGAGGCTCTGTGTGTTTAGGGGGGCTGTGCGCTAATGTGATGGGGGGCTCTGTGCTTAGGGGCGCTGTGAGCTTATGTGGATAGGGGGGCTTAGTGCTTAGGGGGGCTGTCTGCACTTATTGTGGCCAAAATATGCTTATTTATGGGCAGTCTTCGCTTTTAGGGAGCTGTCTGCGCTTATGGGCGATGTTGGCATATCGTAACCCTGAAACAGCTCTGGGCTTTACGGCAAGGAGGCTAGTATACTAGTTTTCTTTTGAAATATTCAGTTTCTCCATTGGCAGGTGCAGTGTTATTGCTGGACACATTTGGAATGCCCACCATGCCTTGTATCTGAGGAGGACCATTTTACATGTGTGCCCTGCTCCTTCATGTACTGTTAAGATGACTATTGAAAACATAGACAAAATAAAATGTTTCATTATTGTAATTAAATTATGATTATACATTATGAATTGAATAATACTCCCTATGTTTATCACCCATTTATAGTCGACATTATTTGCCCAAATTCCAAACAAAAGCCTTATTATGCATGGGTTAATTCTTTAAAAATGATTTATTTTATTTTTTATTTTTAAAGTAGAGTCCCCGCTGCACCTCTTCCTCCTATAAAATTCTGGGATTCTCTGAATAGGTAAACCGCAGAAATATCAGGAGAAGGGAGATTTGCTGTAGGGGCTCACGGCGGGGACTCTGTCTTCCTCTCGCTCAGGGTGATCGGGGACTCATCGCAGCGGGTTTAAGCAGTATGCAGTGCGGGTCCTTCTCCTCCTCCTCCTTCTGCCAACATCTGAACATGTCAAAAGTTTGCAGAGGGAGAAGGACCCGCACGGCACACTGCATACAAAGGTTGCAATGAGTCACCACAGCCTTTGTATGCCTCTTTGTACTTAAACTTTTCCTCAGACACCTGGATGTTCATGTTCGACAGGTTCGTCCGAACTTCACAAAAAAGTTTGAGTTCGGCACCTGAACCCCATAGAAATCAATGGGGACACAAACTTTGAAGCACTAAAATGGCTGTAATAAAGTCATGGAAAGAGCTAGAGGGCTGCAAATGGCAGCAAAATGTGGTTAAGAGCATGGCAAGTGCTCTGCAAACAAATGTGGATAGGGAAATGAATAAAAAAAAAATATATAATAATCTTGATCTTGGAGGACGAGGTCCATATAGAGTAGGAGGTTGAGGAGGTGGTGGTGTAGGTGGAAGCGGCGGTGGAGGATGAGGAGGTAGCCTACACTGCTTTTTGTTTTTATTTTATTTATTTTTTTGTTTAAATTAGGGTACACCCCAAAACATTGGGAAATATAACCTCTTATAACCACCTCCAGCCGTGCTAAACAAACTTTCAGAAAATACACTGACTGCAGGGCAGACCAACACCTACAAGGTGTAAATGGCAAGCTCAGGCCATGTGCCCAATTTGGAGACCCAGAAGTTGAAGGGGGCAGACCCGTTATTCAGTACATGTAGGTGTCTGCTCCACCATGTTGGTGAAATGCTGCCTGCTGCTAAGACGTTCCATATCAGCTGATGGTGCTGGTTGTTGTGGCGTGCTGACAAAGCTTTTACACATTTCGGCCATGCTAACCCTGCCTTCCGAGGTGCTGGCGGAGTCCCGGCTGCATTGGCGACCTTTTCCTCCTCCTCTGCCTTCGCCTTGTGATTCCACTGTGCCCCCGCTGTCAGGTGGGAATGCCACCAGCAGCGCATTTACCAGCATGCGCTTGTACTCGCGGATCTTACGACCACGCTCCAGTGACGGAATTAAGGACAGTACATTGTCCTTGTAACGGGGATCCAGCAGCGTGGCCACCCAGTAATCAGCACAAGTTAGAATGTGGGCAACTCAGCGGTCGTGAAGACACTGCAGCATGTAATCGCTCATGTATGCCAGGCTTCCCAGAGGCAACGAGAAGCTGTCCTCTGTGGGCGGTGTATCGTCTGTGTCCTCTGTATCCCCCAGCGATGGCCATGAGCTGGTCTGGGTGCCACCCTGCTGTGAACACAGTTCCTACTCCTCCATCTCCTCCTCTTCATTCTCCAATCTCCACCTCGTCATCCTCCAGAACTGTGCCCTGGCTGGACAATTGTGTACCTGGCGTTTGTGGGGACAGGAAACCCCCCTCGAAGCCACTTGTGAATGACTGGCCTGAAACCCTATGAAATGATCCCTCTTCCTCCTCCTTCTCCTGTGCCACATCCTCTTCCATCATCTCCGGAAGCCTTTTTTCAAGGAGGCATAGAAGTGGGATAGTAACGCTGAGAACTGCGTCATCGGCACTGGCCATGTTGTTGGAGTACTCGAAACAGCGGAACAAGGCACACAGGTCTCGCATGGAGGCCCACTCATTGGTGGTGAAGTGGTGCTGTTCTGCTGAGCGAATCCCCCGTGCGTGCTGCAGCTGGAACTTCACTATCGCCTGTGGCTGCTCGCACAGTCTGTCCAGCATGTGCAAGGTGGAGTTCCACCTTGTAGGCACGTCGCATATTAGGCAGTGAGCGGGAAGGCCAAAGTTAAGCTGCAGCGTTGACAGGCAGCAGCAGCCAGGAGTGAGAACGCAGAAAGCGCGCACAGACGGCCCACACTTTCTTCAGCAGCTTTGAAATATCGGGGGTAATTTTTAAGGAACCACCAAATTCAGCACATGCGTCCGGCAAGGGGTGTGCGTCAAACGAGCTAGGCCGAGATCTGCTACGAGATTCCGCCCATTATCACACACCACCAGGCCGGGCTTGAGGCTTACTGGCACCAACCACTCTTCGGTCTGCTGTTTCATGCCCATCCACAGCTCCTGCGCGGTGTGGGGTTTGTCCCACAAACAGATACGTTTTAAAACTGCCTGCTCTTGTTTACCCCTGGCTGTGCTGAAGTTGGTGGGGAAGGTGTTACGCTGACCGGATGAGCAGTCGGTAGAGGATGAAGAAGCGGAGTAGGAGGAGGAAGCAACAGGAGGCAAACTGAAGCGCCCTGCAATCCTTGGTGGCGGAAGGACATGCGCCAAACTGCAATCTGCCTCAGGCCCAGCCGCCACTGCATTTACCCAGTGTGCTGTTATGGAGATATAACGTCCCTGACCATGCTTACTGGTCCACGTATCTGTAGTGAGGTGGACCTTGCCACAGATGGCGTTGTGCAGTGCACACCTGATTTTGGCCCCCACTTGGTTGTGCAGGAAAAGGATGGCTCGCATGGAAAAGTAGTGGTGGCTGGGCATGACATACTGTGGGACAGCTACCGCCATAAGACTTTTAAAACTGTCCGTCTCCATCAGATGGAATAACAGCATTTCAAAGGCCAGTAATTTTTAAATGCTGGCATTCAGGGCCAGGGATCTCGGGTGGGTAGGGGGGTACTTCCTCGTCCTCTCCAGTGTTTGGGACATGGAGAGCTGAACGCTTCCGTGGGACATTGTGGAGATGCTTGGTGACCCAGGTGGTGGCGTTGATGGCAGATTCTCTATTTGCGTGGTGGAAGATGCCACTGTCACTCCAGAGTTGGATGAAGAGGCCAATGCAGCATACGGGTAGGCTACCCGAAACTGCTAGATTTGAATGTGTATTTCCCTTTAAGCCAGTCAGGCCGGTTACCGGCAATCCTTGTCACAGCCAGCAGAGGGAGCCCCCAGTTCAGTATAAATAGGCTAGGGCCTAGCTCAGGAAGGCAGAAGTTTCTAGACTCAGTGCTGAGAGGGTAGAGTAAGCCCTGTAACCGGATTCCAGTTCTGAGGAGAAGGTTCCCCTCCTGAGTCCGTATTCATAGAAGCAAGAAGGGCATAGTTAAACAGCCTGAAGACCCAGAATACAACAGAAGGCGAGTCTAATCAGCAAGAGGTACTCAAGGTAACAGAGGAGGTACTTGATAAAGACAGATTCAAGGATACGCCAGAGTTAGGGCATCAGACCTTGGAGAATAAGTCACATGTTTCAGGATCAGTCAGGAATAGAGTGCAAGCCTCCTGTACCACAAGTCCTGTGTTTAACCCTCTGAAAATCACCTTGCTATTTCCGGCCTGTCTGTAACTTATGCAAACCCACTGTCTTCATATGCAAATCAACTGTCTTCAATGGAACTGCGTTTCCACCTATGTCCATGCATGATTACTACTGAAAACCAGTAAAGTTCCAGTTTTGGTTGGCTATCACGTGGTTACTCCATTATTCCACATAACATTACACGGCGTGTCACCGTTTAATTGACACTGGCGTCACGAACATTTATGAACTGCCTGTTCCAGTCGCTGCCCAGATTGAAGACGACAGTGAATCCCAGGTAGTTGCCCTGCACTACAAAGCCCAGCATATCTAAGGCTACACTACTGACCCCCTGGGACACTGCATCGCTCTTTTTGGCGTCACGAACAGGATCCGCATACTTCTGAAGTGCAGAGAAGTGTGAACTGTGTGCTTTAACTATTCCACCACCGTATTGCAAAGACTGTAACCTTTATTCCCAAATCTGTGGATTATAGTTGTGCCTGGGAGGAATCGGAGGCGCTGTGCTGTGCTGCGCTACCCCCAGAGAGAAAATCGTGGTTGTGGATTATAATTCATTAACTCCTCAACAACCCTGCTTGCTGTCAGGGAATGGTGATCAAGATGGCCACCGGCCGCCTGGAGTAAAGTTTCCCGCGCTGCTGAGGACCTCCGTGGGCGGATCCCTTCAAAGACACAGAGAATCCCGCCCCTCTTCATCATCGCACCGCCGCGGCCCTGCTTTTCCTGCGTCAGCAACGTCACCGCGGTCGCAGGAAGTCCGGAGTCTCTCGAGATTTGGCCTGCTTCACACCCGGCGATACCGGTAAGAACTTGTATCCGGAGGGAAGGGGATTGTTCCGGCCCTTTTAGTCGCCAGCGGCCGCATCTTATTAAACTAATATGTCAGATCCGGGAGTTGCCGAGCGGCCGACCCCGGGAGAGCCTGTGGCTTCTCATCCTCCTATAGCCCCCAGCATGATGCCCTTTACCATGCCTTACTATTTTGGGGCCCCATGGTTTCCCCGCTATAACGGAGAGGCTCATACCCTTAGAGACTTTAAAGAAAAGTTGCTGGCATTATTCAAACTGTACCCCATAAATGCCGATCAGCAAATGGAAATCTTGCTAGCACAACTGGAGGGGGCTGCCCGCAGAGAGGTATTATCCTGGCCTGCTGCGGAACGGAGTACTCTAGAGCAGATATTCACCCGCCTCAGGGCCACTTTTGAAACGAGGACTGCCTCAGAGATAAAGATGCACTTCTTTGGCAAGAAACAGAAGTCCGGTGAGTCCCTCCGTGACTATGCCCTATCACTTCAGGAGGCTTTTATTACCGGAGTGTCTAGTGAGCAAATAAGGACCCAATTAAAGATGCTGTCCGCCCAACACCCTAACAGTACCTTTCTGGAGTTTAAAGAACTGGCTATAAAAATTCTGGGGTCAGCAGTATCTACAGAGTTGAGCACACCACCTGAGTTATCAGCCTGCAGGTCAAAACCGTTTATCATTAACCGAGCTGAGGCCGGTCAAGCTGTTCAAGCTACAGCTACCGATACTATCGCCATGCTGACAGAGCAAGTAAATCACCTCACTAAAAGTCTAGAGAGAGTGTGCAGAAAAATAGAGGAATGGGAAAAACCCATAATGTCAGAAGAAGAGTTCCTGTCACCTCCTAGGCCGTTCCCACCTCCATACCAAGAGACTCACCCCAGGGATCCTGGGAGGCGTAATAGGGATCGCAAGCGGCCCGTGTGTACATACTGCAAAAAGGTGGGACACACAGAATCCACGTGCTGGCAGTTAAACGGGCAACCCCTGAGGCTGAGAACCACCCCTCGGGAGGTAGAACACTAGGTCCAAAAGATCCAAATTGGATGCCACGGTATGTAGGATCCCATCCTAAAATCAATGTAGAGATTAACTGGGTCCCCTTTGAAGCCCTATTAGATACTGGGTCTCAGGTCACTACTATTCAGCTGCCCGCCTTTGAAAGATTCTGGGACACCAACCAATTGACCCAGCCGCCTGAATCCTGGGTAGAGATTATCGCCAGCAATGGCAAACCGGTAAAGATTCATGGATACTGGGAACCCACCCTGCAGGTGGGAGAAGTAACCTTGCCTCAACAGGGGGTGATAGTAGTACAGGCCGGCGACAGAGGAGGACATCCTGTCATTCTAGGCACCAATGTCTTCAGAAACTGTTATGCAGAAATACTTGCCGTATTACACCAGACTCTGCCCACTGCTTCCTCTGCATCCAAGAGGGTGATTCAAAAGACTATCACTGTGTTAAGTGCCCAGCAGAGGTTTGCTAATGGGAAAGGAGAAATTTGTACTGCCAGGATCCGTGATAATAAGCCTGTGACTTTGCCTCCTAATTCCCAAACTCTCTTATGGTGTCGTGCTGTCCTCGGAGTCCAAGGCCAAGATTATCCAGCCCTGGTGGAACCAATCCAGATGGAGAACTACCCTTATGTGAGAGCTGCCAAGTGCCTGGTGAATGTCTCCCAAGGTAAAGTACCTGTCCGTCTGATTAACCTGAGTGATCATCCTGTTGCGCTTACTAAGCATTACCCTGTTGCCCAGCTTTCTCAGGTGTTCTTCCAAGACATCATCCGTCTTCCAGTGGCAGAAAAGCCGCCAGCTGCAGTCAGCGGATGTCCGCTGGTGCCCCAGTCACAAGTACCCTGGTGGGAAGAGCTACATGTCGGGGACGAGACTACCCCCCAATGTCAACAAGGGATACTACAGCTTGTCAAAGAGCACCACCAGGCCTTCAGTAAACATGCTACTGATTATGGAGAGGTTAGTGCCATACAACACACCATACCTACTGGCTCTCATCCTCCTATCAAGGAGAGATACAGACCCTTACCGCCTACTTCATATCAGACTGTAAAAGAAATGATCCAAGAGATGAAAGACTCTAATGTAATTCGGGACAGTCGTAGCCCGTGGGCAGCACCCCTGGTCCTTGTAAAGAAGAAGGATGGTGGTATCCGTTTCTGCGTGGACTATAGAAAAATTAATCAAATAACCCACAAAGACGCGTACCCACTGCCCCGCATTGAGGAGTCACTAACTGCTCTGGGCTCCGCTGCCTATTTCTCCACATTGGACTTGACCAGTGGCTACTGGCAAGTACCCATGGCCCCGGCAGATAGGGAAAAGACTGCTTTCACCACTCCCATGGGCCTGTTCGAATTCAATTGTATGCCGTTCGGGTTATGTAATGCCCCAGGAACTTTCCAGAGACTAATGGAGCGGTGTTTGGGTCACAAAAACTTCGAAACAGTGCTGCTGTATCTAGATGACGTCATTGTGTACTCAAAAACATATGAAGACCATCTGAAACACTTAGCAGAGGTCTTTGAAATCCTTATCAAATATGGCCTGAAGGTAAAGCCATCCAAGTGCCACTTGCTCAAACCTGCGGTAAAATACCTGGGGCATGTGGTAAGCGGAGAGGGCGTACAACCTGACCCTGATAAGTTAGCGGCTGTCCGTAACTGGCCGGTCCCCACTACCGTCAAAGAGGTGAGGGGTTTCCTTGGTTTTGCCGGCTACTATAGACGTTTTATCCCCCATTTTGCTCAAATAGCCGATCCTATCCAGGAACTCTTGAGGGGGCAGCCCAAGAAAAGTCCTAGAACTCCAGTGCCCATTGAGTGGAATGAAGAAAGAGAGATAGCGTTCCAGTTGTTAAAAAAGAAACTGACCGAGCCTCCCGTGTTAGGTTATCCAGACTACAGCAAGCCCTTCCATCTGTTTACTGATGCTAGCAAGCGAGGCCTGGGGGCTGTGTTAGCCCAGATTCAAGAGGGAAAAGAAAGAGTGATAGCTTATGCAAGCCGCTCCCTGAAAGGAGCTGAGAAAAATGACCAGAATTATAGTTCCTTCAAACTAGAGTTCCTGGCATTAGTGTGGGCAGTGACGGAGAAATTCAAAGATTATCTAGCCGCTACCCCATTCATTGCATTCACTGATAATAACCCTCTGGCACATCTAAATACAGCTAAATTGGGGGCTTTGGAGCAAAGATGGGCCTCTCGCCTCGCCAACTACGATTTCTCTGTAAAATATCGTGCTGGACGTACTAATGACAATGCTGATGCTTTATCCAGGCTTCCCACAGAGACAGCTCCTGATGATGTGCGAGATGCTTGGGAAGATGTAGAAATGCCGGCCTTCTACCATAAATTTGCTCAACAGGATCAGGCTCGGGCTACCAGTGACAGAGCTGCAGTTCCTTCACCCTCCAGTAGGCCTGAACTCAAAGAAGAAAGGTGGGTGAAACTACAGTCTGAAAGTAGAGTGCTGGGTGAATTGTTGGACTTCATTACCAGTGGCAGAGCCCCTGAGAGGATTCGGCGTAAGAGTACAGATCCTGAGCTCATCAAACTGTGGAGACAGCGTCATCAGCTCTTCATACAAAAGGGCCTGTTGCTACGGAGAAGCCTAGACCCAGTGTCCAACGAAAGAGTGCATCAGATTCTCATACCCCGACGAGATGCAGGTATGGTGTTGGAGATGTACCACAATCAATCCGGTCACTTTGGGGTCCAAAAGACTGAGGCAAATATCCGCCAGCGGTTTTACTGGGTGGGCATGAGAGAAGACATGGAGAAGTGGTGTCGGGAGTGTGTAGCCTGTGCCTTGAAACGAGGTGAACACCATGATCAGAGGGCACCACTGAGACCCATTGTAAGTACTCGTCCTCTTGAACTTGTCGCCATCGACCATGTGAAACTGGAGCCTAGTCGCTCAGGGTATGTGTACGCTATGACTATTATTGACCATTTCACTAAGTTTGTTGTAGCGGTGCCTGTGAGAGACCAGACGGCCAAGACTACAGCCGAACTGTTCTGGAAACACTTCCTCCTGCCCTACGGTTGTCCAGAAAAGATCCTCACCGATCAAGGTCCTGCTTTTGAGTCCCATCTGTTCCATGAACTGTGCCGCCTGCACAACTGTAAGAAGATCCGGACGACGGCCTACCATCCGCAAGGTAATGGATTATGTGAAAAAATGAATCAGACCTTGATAGAGATGCTGAGGACCGTGCCTCCTGAAACCAGGGGAGATTGGCCTAATCTGTTGCCACAGCTCATGTTCACGTACAATCATACCATACACTGTTCCACCGGGTATACCCCCTTTTATTTGATGTTTGGGCGCCAAGGGTTATTGCCTGCTGACCACTCCTTGGACGTACTCGTACCTGATTGCATCAACCCATTACCTAATACCGACTGGGTTGCTGAACACCAAAGGCGATTGAATACGGCCCAAGCTATTGTTCAGGAACGTATGGACTATACTAGAGACCGGCAGCAGAGAGACTATGACCAAGCAGCCCATGCAGCACCCTTGACAATAGGGGCTGTGGTATGGTTAAAAAATAACCGCCGTACCAGTAAACTGGACAGTAAATGGGAGCAAAGTCCCTATGTTGCCACTGCAATCCCAAATGTTGGAACTCACACTTATGAGATCACCCGGGAAGGCAGGGGATCCCAAATTGTACACCGAAACCGGTTAAAGCTCTGCCTGACACCAGAACCCAGTGCCGAGAGTTCTATATCTGAACCCCCTGTGTCAGAGTCATCAATACAACCCGAGGATCCTATGCAGGCTGTCCGTAATCTAAGGTATGACGCTGATCCCATGCATTGGCTTCTGACACCATGGTTGAACTTGCTGGTGCCCGCTCCGGCACCTACTGTACCTTTACTTCCAGAAGAGCCGGTTCAAGATGCCCCGGATCCAGTTCTCCCTCTAGTGGATCCTGTTGTTCCGGTTGTTCCTGTTGTTCCTGACCAAGGTCTCACGGATGGAGATCCTCCTGTTGCTCCTCCCTCTTCTACCTCGGTGCTAAGGGAAGAGGAAACCCCTGTGTTGAGAAGGTCCACCCGGATGACCAGGGGACGTCCGCCAGTCCATTTAGGAGACTTTGACTATGCTGGTGGTGTCTCCTCCCGAACAGTTGTTACTAGAAATAGCCTGCTTGACGTGTGTGCGCAAGAATGGACTCCTCCACGTGAGCCCTTGCCTGTTCTACACCCGCAGGAAAATCCTGTGTAGTTCTTTATTATACTTCAGTCAAGGAAAAAAATAGACTAACCTGGTTCACCTTAAGTCCGCTGTGCCAGGTCAGCGGCCGTGCCTAAGAAGAAAGAAGACGCCCCTTTTTCTTGCATCATTTGTTGCAAATGTTATATTTTTGTGTGAAATAGTTGTTTATTATATTTATAATGTAATGTTTAAATTATGCATCAGCTTATGTTGGTTCAGGCATGTGTGTGAGTACGAGGCCTTACTCACGTTAAAGTCTGGGGGTGTGCAGCATACGGGTAGGCTACCCGACACTGCTAGATTTGAATGTGTATTTCCCTTTAAGCCAGTCAGGCCGGTTACCGGCAATCCTTGTCACAGCCAGCAGAGGGAGCCCCCAGTTCAGTATAAATAGGCTAGGGCCTAGCTCAGGAAGGCAGAAGTTTCTAGACTCAGTGCTGAGAGGGTAGAGTAAGCCCTGTAACCGGATTCCAGTTCTGAGGAGAAGGTTCCCCTCCTGAGTCCGTATTCATAAAAGCAAGAAGGGCATAGTTAAACAGCCTGAAGACCCAGAATACAACAGAAGGCGAGTCTAATCAGCAAGAGGTACTCAAGGTAACAGAGGAGGTACTTGATAAAGACAGATTCAAGGATACGCCAGAGTTAGGGCATCAGACCTTGGAGAATAAGTCACATGTTTCAGGATCAGTCAGGAATAGAGTGCAAGCCTCCTGTACCACAAGTCCTGTGTTTAACCCTCTGAAAATCACCTTGCTATTTCCGGCCTGTCTGTAACTTATGCAAACCCACTGTCTTCATATGCAAATCAACTGTCTTCAATGGAACTGCGTTTCCACCTATGTCCATGCATGATTACTACTGAAAACCAGTAAAGTTCCAGTTTTGGTTGGCTATCACGTGGTTACTCCATTATTCCACATAACATTACACGGCGTGTCACCGTTTAATTGACACTGGCGTCACGAACATTTATGAACTGCCTGTTCCAGTCGCTGCCCAGATTGAAGACGACAGTGAATCCCAGGTTAGTGGGTTGCCCTGCACTACAAAGCCCAGCATATCTAAGGCTACACTACTGACCCCCTGGGACACTGCACCAAGACTGCAGCAGAAGAGGAAACAGGAGTTGCCAGAGACCTTTCTTGGTTTTTGAGGTGTCTACTACACTGCAGCTTGTGCTTTGCACTTAGATGCCTGGTCATGCAGGTTGTGCTCAGGTTGAGAACGTTTATGCCTCACTTCAGGCTCTGATTGTACAGCGTGCAAACCACTCGTGTCTTGTCATCAGCACATTGTCTGAAGAACTGTCACGCCAGGGAACTCTTTGGAGCTGGCTTTGGTGTGCTCGGTCCCTTGGTGCGGTGGGCAGTAGCAGGCATACTGTCTAGGGGACGGATGCTCCGCTTTTGCACCCTGCTCCCTCTCCTGCTGTGCTGGTGGCTTTATGCGACCACCGCCTCTTCCTCCGAACTAAACAGGTCACTCGCATGACCTTGATTCAATCGTCCTCAACATCATCTTCCACCCAGTCTTCACCCCTGCCATTCTTGTCGGTCTGCACACTGCAGAAAGCCACAGCAGTTGGAACCTGTGTTTCGTCATCATCCGAGACATGCTGCGGTGGTCCTCCTATGTACTCATCTTGAAACATAAGTGGTTGGGCATCGGTGCACTCAATCACTTCCACTTCTGGGGCAGGGCTATGTGCATGGCCCACAAAAACCCTGCTAGCAGAGTCATCAAAAAGCAGAAGAGACTGCTGCATGACTTGGGGCTTAGACTGCTTGGCTGATTTGCAAGGGAGTGAGGTGAAAGACTGATGGACATCGGCTGCAGCTGCCAACTCTGATCTTTCAGCAGGAGACTGGGTGGGAAACAATGTGAAGGAACTGGAGGCACTGTCAGCAACCCAATCTACTATCGCCTGTACTTGTTCTGGCCTCACTGCATTAGGCCCAACCAAATACCGCTGAAGGTTCTGTCGCCTACTCGCACCGGAGGAAGATGTTTCACTTGTGCGTGTAGCTGGCACAGATCGACCACGTCCTCTCCCTGCAACAAGATCTCCACCAGCAGCACCACGACCGGGGCCACTTCTCTTATTTGACGCTCTCCTCATTCTCCGCAAATTTAGGATCTTGCCCAAAATGAGTGTTTTCATAATAACAGAATATAACAGCAGTATGTACGCATGTATTTCACACTGAGAGATGCAGCAAAGGCTGCAATATTAGTATTTTGCACAAAATGTTTTTTTTTTAAACCCAAAATATAATTGCAGTATTGCAATCTTATATTTGACTGTTACAAATGCACATGTGCTGGTGCACTGAACTTGCATAAAATCGCCGCCGCCGCCCATCTAAATAACAAACTGATAAAAGTTATTTTTCTGGGTCACTGGGCTCAGGGCAGGGTAAAAAGATTGTGCACTGCACCCACAAAACAAATTCTATGTAGATCGCTGAGTTAACAAGCACTTCAGATTTAAGATTCTGTCCTATTCTCTCCCTCACAGCAGCAGCATCCTCTCCCTACACTAATCAGAGCAGAGTGATGTGCAGCGCTACGTGACTCCAGCTTATATAGAGCCCGGGTCACATGCTGCACTGGCCAATCACATCCATTCCATTAGTAGGCATGGCTGTGATGGCTTCTAAGGGCACACAAGTTAAATGCTAGTTGATTGGCTGCTCTGCAGCCTTTCAAAAAGCGCCATTAACTTGCCGAACCCAGAACTTACTAAAAATTTCTGGTTCGGATCCGGGGTTCAAAAATCATAAAGTTCGGTACAAAACCGAACTTTACAGTTCGGGTTCGCTCAACCATACTTAGAATAGTATATTCTAATTAAAAACAAGAAATATCATATAGTGAAGTATGTTCTTAGTGTAAAAGAAAATTAGCGCACGCCTGCCTTGAGCCTAGACAACTACGTGTAATGATGTCCGATCCTACAGTTCAAAGAATGGGGGCATATCCAACAATAAAAAAGGAAGAGTGCCGGCTCACGGTATGCAATACATAATGAAGCAAAAAAAAGAAAAAGAATACAGAGACAAGAGCCGCACATCTAAAATATAACACATTTATTTGAGAAAACCGACACAACACAAAAGAATTAAAATCGTTGTATACAACAAATCAAGGCCATGTGAACCATGTATCAGTACATGCCATCCTGACTCACCACAAATACATAGACAAACCCCCACATCCATAAGCATATAACATTATAAAGTGCATGTAATCCATCAACAATGAATAAGGCTCAAATACTTATCATAAAAATGGCATGATGGGGGGCAAGCGTGGTGGTCAGGAAAAAAGCCCAACGTGTATCGCCAGACTTGCTGGCTTCCTCAGGAGTGCCTGATCCTCAATGACCCATAATCGAATATAAATACACTGAATAATCAAATCATAATGGCTTTTACCTGCGTCTCAGGTCCCCATACAAGAGGAGGGGGCGGTAACCACCTCATTGGCATGGAGGAGGAGAGAGGGGTGGTGGAGACATAGAACTTTGGGCCTGACAAAAAAGCCCCAATTGAAGCTCATGAAATATACATTGTACCTAATAGATGATGCCACGAGCGAACGGCGTCCGGATGTGCCGTCTGCGCATGCGTCCCGCCTCTGAGCCGGCGCCTGCTGTGTTCCATGAACTGGATACAGCAGCCAGCGCCGGCTCGTGAGGCACCCCCGGCGTGTCAACAGCCGGAAGTGCCGCGACACGCAGAAGCTCAGGGTATACAGTGGCGTCGGGCGCTGTGGGCGTGCACAAAGCGACGGAAAAATGAAAGAGAAATCAATATAGTATAAGATAGCATTTAGATACAAGAACAATAAAGAATAAGTGAAGTCCCTTGTCTTGTTGAAAGATCCAGCCCTGGCGCAGGTTCAGCTTTGTCACTGATTCCTGGGCATTGGTCTCCAGAATCTGCTGATACTGATTGGAATCCATGCGTCCCTCAACTTTGACAAGATTCCCAGTCCCTGCACTGGCCACACAGCCCCACAGCATGATGGAACCACCACCATATTTTACTGTAGGTAGCAGGTGTTTTTCTTGGAATGCTGTGTTCTTTTTCCTCCATTGCATAACGCCCCTTGTTATGGCCAAATAACTCAATTTTAGTTTCATCAGTCCACAGCACCTTATTCCAAAATGAAGCTGGCTTGTCCAAATGTGCTTTAGCCCACTTCAGGCAGCACTTTTTGTGCTGTGGGTGGAGAAAAGGCTTCCTCTGCATCACTCTCGCATACAGCATCTCCTTGTGTAAAGTGTGCCGAATGGTTGAACGATGCACAGTGACTCCATCTGCAGCAAGATGATGTTGTAGGTCTTTGGTGCTGGTCTGTGGGTTGACTCTGACTGTTCTCACCATTCGTCGCTTCTGTCTATCCGAGATTTTTCTTGGTCTGCCACTTCGAGCCTTAACTTGAACTGAGCCTGTGGTCTTCCATTTCCTCAATATGTTCCTAACTGTGGAAACAGACAGCTGAAATCTCTTAGACAGCTTTCTGTATCCTTCCCCTAAACCATGATGGTGAACAATCTTTGTCTTCAGGTTATTTGAGAGTTGTTTTGAGACTGTTGCTACTCTTCAGAGAAAATTAAAAAAGAGGATGGAAACTTACAACTGACCCCTTTAAAAACTCTTTCTCATAATTGGATTCACCTGTGTATGTATTCACTGAGCTTGCCAAGCCAATTTGAGTTCCAATAATTAGTTCTAAAGGTTTTAGAATCAATAAAATGACAACAGTGCCCACCTGCCTAATTTTGTTTAAATAATTATAGCACACTTTCTGTAAATCCAATAAACTTCATTTCACTTCTCAAATATCACTGTGTGTGTCTCCTATATGATATATTTAACTGACATTTTTTATCGTAACAACCAACGATTTATACAGGAAAATCATGACGATTAAGGCTACTTTCACACTTGCGTTCGGGGCTCCGCTTGTGAGTTCCGTTTAAAGGCTCTCACAAGCGGCCCCGAACGGATCCGTCCAGCCCTAATGCATTCTGAGTGGATGCGGATCCGCTCAGAATGCATCAGTCTGGCACCGTTTGTCCTCCGCTCCGCTCAGCAGGCGGACACCTGAACGCTGCTTGCAGCGTTCGGGTGTCCGCCTGGCCGTGCGGAGGCAAACGGATCCGTCCAGACTTACAATGTAAGTCAATGGGGACGGATCCATTTGAAGTTGACACAGTATGGCTCAATTTTCAAATGGATCCGTCCCCCATTGACTTTCAATGTAAAATCAAAACGGATCCGTTTGCACTATCATGAACAAAAAAAAAAAAAAAAAAATTTATTTTTTTTGTTCATGGTAATGCAAACGGATCCGTTCTGAACGGATCTAAGCGTTTGCATTATAGGTGCGGATCCGTCTGTGCAGACACCAGACGGATCCGCTCCGAACGCAAGTGTGAAAGTAGCCTTACAAGGTTGCCCAAACTTTCGCATCCCACTGTAAATAAATAGCATATTCTCAAAGTAGGGCAGTTCTTTTCAATGTCCAGTTATTAGTAATGTTTTCCCATATGATCAGGGACACATAAGGGTAATTTATTCTTCCCCCAATTTGGCATAGGAGTGCAAACAGTGCAAAAAGTGCAAGAATTATATATAAAAATATATAAATATATTAAGTATTGTGTATAGTCTGTTTGATAGACAGATTTTTGTGGATGTAAAAACGTTTGTTTTATGAGCAGGTTGTTCTGATGGACATAAGGCGTCCTATGTAATTCAAAGAACGGGGGCACATCAAAATTAAGGTAAGAGTGGCGGCACACGGTATATAATGCACAATGTAATTTAAAGAAAAAGAATACCGAGATGGAAGCCGCACATCTAAAAAGTATCGAATTTATTTAAAGCAACAGACACAACAAGAAATGGGTTAAAAACATTGCATACAATGAATCCGGGCCATGTGGACCAATCGTGTGCACATGCCCCCCTGACTCACCACTGAAACATGAACATTCCCCCGCATATACAAATGTACAACAGATTAAAATGCATGAGATCCATCAACAATGAAATAATGGAAAGCTATAATACTTATCATTTGAAATAGCGTAGTGGGGGTATGCGTGGTGGTCAGGAAACAAGCCCAACGCGTATTGCCAGGCTCTGCTGGCTTCCTTAGAGAAAATACCCCCTTGTAATGCCCCCAGGTGAGCTAATGTCCCCATAGTGCCCCCATAATGTGCCAGTATAAAATACCCCTATATAATGCCCCCAGTAAATTCCCCCATAGTGCTCCTCTCCCCCATTCCTGCTAGTGCCCCCTAAAATGTACCAGTATAAAATGCCCCATATATAGTGCCCCAGTAGATGCCCTCAGTGTCCGGCCTCTGATAGACTGCCGGCCTAGTGTCCCCCATAATGCCCCCCAATAATGTGCCAGTAAGTGTCCCCATAGATGCCCCCTATCATGTGCCAGTATCAAGTGCCTCTCTCCTCCCCCCACATGTCCCAGTATCATAGTGCCATCTCCCCCCCAATGTGCCAGTATCAAGTGCCTCTCTCCTTCCCACCCTCCATGTGCCAGTATCATAGTGCCAAACCCCCCCATGTGCCAGTATCAAGTGCCTCTCTCCTCCACCCCATGTTAGAGTATCATAGTGCCATCTCCCCCCCAATGTGGCAGTATCAAGAGCCTCTCTCCCCCTAACATGTCCCAGTATCATAGTGCCACCCCCCCAATGTGCCAGTATCAAGTGCCTCTCTCCTTCCCACCCCCCAATGTGCCAGTATCATAGTGCCAAACACCCCCATGTGCCAATATCAAGTGCCAAACCCCCCCATCTGCCAGTATCAAGTGCCTCTCTCCCCCCCATGTCCCAGTTTCATAGTGCCATCTCCCCCCAAAAAGTGCCAGTATCAAGTGCCTCTCCCCCACCTCCCCCATGTGCCAGTATCAAGTGCCTCTCCCCCACCTCCCCCATGTGCCAGTATCAGGTGCCAAACCCCCCCATGTGCCAGTATCATAGTGCCATCTCCCCCCAAAAGTGCCGGTATCAAGTGCCTCTCTCCTTCCCACCCCCCATGTACCAGTATCATAGTGCCATCTCCCCCCCGAAAAGTGCCAGTATCAAGTGCCTCTCTCCTTCCCACCCCCCATGTGCCAGTATCATATTGCCAAACCCCCCATGTGCCAGTATCAAGTGCCAACCCCCCCATGTTCCAGTATCAAGTGCCTCTCTCCTCCCCCCCATGTCCCAGTATCATAGTGCCATCTCCCCCCCAAAAGTGCCAGTATCAAGTGCCTCTCTCCCCCCTCCCCCATATGCCAGTATGAAGTGCCTCTCTCCTTCTCCCCATGTGCCAATATCATAGTGCCAACCCCCCATGTGCCAGTATCAGGTGCCAACCCCCCTCCCCCCCATGTGCCAGTATCAGGTGCCAACCCCCCTCCCCCCCATGTGCCAGTATCAGGTGCCTCTCTCCTTCCCCCCATGTGCCAGTATCATAGTGCCAAACCCCCCTCCCCCATGTGCCAGTATCAGGTGCCTCTCTCCTTCCCCCCATGTGCCAGTATCATAGTGCCAACCCCCCCATGTGCCAGTATCAGGTGCCAACCCCCCTCCCCCCAATGTGCCAGTATCAGGTGCCAACCCCCCTCCCCCATGAGCCAGTATCATAGTGCCAAACACCCCCATGCGCCAGTATCAAGAGCCAAACCCCCCATGTGCCAGTATCAAGTGCCTCTCTCCCCCATGTCCCAGTATCATAGTGTCATCTCTCCCCCCCAAAAGTGCCAGTATCAAGTGCCTCTCCCCCCTCCCCCATGTGCCAGTATCAGGTGCCAACCCCCCCATGTGCCAGTATCATAGTGCCATCTCCCCCCCAAAAGTGCCAGTATCAAGTGCCTCTCTCCTTCCCACCCCCATGTGCCAGTATCATAGTGCCATCTCCCTCCAAAAAGTGCCAGTATCAAGTGCCTCTCTCCTTCCCACCCCCATGTGCCAGTATCATAGTGCCAAACCCCCCCATGTGCCAGTATCATAGTGCCATCTCCCCCCAAAAGTGCCGGTATCAAGTGCCTCTCTCCTTCCCACCCCCCATGTACCAGTATCATAGTGCCATCTCCCCCCCGAAAAGTGCCAGTATCAAGTGCCTCTCTCCTTCCCACCCCCCATGTGCCAGTATCATAGTGCCAAACCCCCCCATGTGCCAGTATCAGGTGCCAAACCCCCCCATGTGCCAGTATCATAGTGCCATCTCCCCCCAAAAGTGCCGGTATCAAGTGCCTCTCTCCTTCCCACCCCCCATGTACCAGTATCATAGTGCCATCTCCCCCCCGAAAAGTTCCAGTATCAAGTGCCTCTCTCCTTCCCACCCCCCATGTGCCAGTATCATATTGCCAAACCCCCCATGTGCCAGTATCAAGTGCCAACCCCCCCATGTTCCAGTATCAAGTGCCTCTCTCCTCCCCCCCATGTCCCAGTATCATAGTGCCATCTCCCCCCCAAAAGTGCCAGTATCAAGTGCCTCTCTCCCCCCTCCCCCATATGCCAGTATGAAGTGCCTCTCTCCTTCTCCCCATGTGCCAATATCATAGTGCCAACCCCCCATGTGCCAGTATCAGGTGCCAACCCCCCTCCCCCCCATGTGCCAGTATCAGGTGCCAACCCCCCTCCCCCCCATGTGCCAGTATCAGGTGCCTCTCTCCTTCCCCCCATGTGCCAGTATCATAGTGCCAAACCCCCCTCCCCCATGTGCCAGTATCAGGTGCCTCTCTCCTTCCCCCCATGTGCCAGTATCATAGTGCCAACCCCCCCATGTGCCAGTATCAGGTGCCAACCCCCCTCCCCCCAATGTGCCAGTATCAGGTGCCAGCCCCCCTCCCCCATGAGCCAGTATCATAGTGCCAAACACCCCCATGCGCCAGTATCAAGAGCCAAACCCCCCATGTGCCAGTATCAAGTGCCTCTCTCCCCCATGTCCCAGTATCATAGTGTCATCTCTCCCCCCCAAAAGTGCCAGTATCAAGTGCCTCTCCCCCCTCCCCCATGTGCCAGTATCAGGTGCCAACCCCCCCATGTGCCAGTATCATAGTGCCATCTCCCCCCCAAAAGTGCCAGTATCAAGTGCCTCTCTCCTTCCCACCCCCATGTGCCAGTATCATAGTGCCATCTCCCTCCAAAAAGTGCCAGTATCAAGTGCCTCTCTCCTTCCCACCCCCATGTGCCAGTATCATAGTGCCAAACCCCCCCATGTGCCAGTATCATAGTGCCATCTCCCCCCAAAAGTGCCGGTATCAAGTGCCTCTCTCCTTCCCACCCCCCATGTACCAGTATCATAGTGCCATCTCCCCCCCGAAAAGTGCCAGTATCAAGTGCCTCTCTCCTTCCCACCCCCCATGTGCCAGTATCATAGTGCCAAACCCCCCCATGTGCCAGTATCAAGTGCCAAACCCCCCCCATGTTCCAGTATCAAGTGCCTCTCTCCTCCTTCCATGTCCCAGTATCATAGTGCCATCCCCCCCAAAAGTGCCAGTATCAAGTGCCTCTCTCCCCCCTCCCCCATGTGCCAGTATCAAGTGCCTCTCTCCTTCTCCCCCATGTGCCAATATCATAGTGCCAACCCCCCATGTGCCAGTATCAGGTGCCAACCCCCCTCCCCCCATGTGCCAGTATCAGGTGCATCTCTCCTTCCCCCATGTGCTAGTATCATAGTGCCAAACCCCCCTCCGCCATGTGCCAGTATCAGGTGCCTCTCTCCTTCCCCCCATGTGCCAGTATGTATAGTGCCAATCCCCCCCATGTGCCAGTATCAGGTGCCAACCCCCCTCCCCCCAATGTGCCAGTATCAGGTGCCAACCCCCCTCCCCCCATGTGCCAGTATCATAGTGCCAAACACCCCCATGTGCCAGTATCAAGTGCCAAACCCCCCCATGTGCCAGTATCAAGTGCCTCTCTCCCCCATGTCCCAGTATCATAGTGCCATCCCCCCCAAAAGTGCCAGTATAAAGTGCCTCTCCCCCCTCCCCCATGTGCCAGTATCAGGTGCCAAACCCCCCATGTGCCAGTATCATAGTGCCATCTCCCCCCAAAAGTGCCAGTATCAAGTGCCTCTCCTTCCCACCCCCCATATGCCAGTATCATAGTGCCATCTCCGCCCCAAAAGTGCCAGTATCAAGTGCGTCTCTCCTTCCCACCCCCCAATGTGCCAGTATCATAGTGCCAAACACCCCCATGTGCCAATATCAAGTGCCAAACCCCCCCATCTGCCAGTATCAAGTGCCTCTCTCCCCCCCATGTCCCAGTATCATAGTGCCATCTCCCCCCAAAAAGTGCCAGTATCAAGTGCCTCTCCCCCACCTCCCCCATGTGCCAGTATCAAGTGCCTCTCCCCCACCTCCCCCATGTGCCAGTATCAGGTGCCAAACCCCCCCATGTGCCAGTATCATAGTGCCATCTCCCCCCAAAAGTGCCGGTATCAAGTGCCTCTCTCCTTCCCACCCCCCATGTACCAGTATCATAGTGCCATCTCCCCCCCGAAAAGTGCCAGTATCAAGTGCCTCTCTCCTTCCCACCCCCCATGTGCCAGTATCATATTGCCAAACCCCCCATGTGCCAGTATCAAGTGCCAACCCCCCCATGTTCCAGTATCAAGTGCCTCTCTCCTCCCCCCCATGTCCCAGTATCATAGTGCCATCTCCCCCCCAAAAGTGCCAGTATCAAGTGCCTCTCTCCCCCCTCCCCCATATGCCAGTATGAAGTGCCTCTCTCCTTCTCCCCATGTGCCAATATCATAGTGCCAACCCCCCATGTGCCAGTATCAGGTGCCAACCCCCCTCCCCCCCATGTGCCAGTATCAGGTGCCAACCCCCCTCCCCCCCATGTGCCAGTATCAGGTGCCTCTCTCCTTCCCCCCATGTGCCAGTATCATAGTGCCAAACCCCCCTCCCCCATGTGCCAGTATCAGGTGCCTCTCTCCTTCCCCCCATGTGCCAGTATCATAGTGCCAACCCCCCCATGTGCCAGTATCAGGTGCCAACCCCCCTCCCCCCAATGTGCCAGTATCAGGTGCCAACCCCCCTCCCCCATGAGCCAGTATCATAGTGCCAAACACCCCCATGCGCCAGTATCAAGAGCCAAACCCCCTATGTGCCAGTATCAAGTGCCTCTCTCCCCCATGTCCCAGTATCATAGTGTCATCTCTCCCCCCCAAAAGTGCCAGTATCAAGTGCCTCTCCCCCCTCCCCCATGTGCCAGTATCAGGTGCCAACCCCCCCATGTGCCAGTATCATAGTGCCATCTCCCCCCCAAAAGTGCCAGTATCAAGTGCCTCTCTCCTTCCCACCCCCATGTGCCAGTATCAAGTGCCATCTCCCTCCAAAAAGTGCCAGTATCAAGTGCCTCTCTCCTTCCCACCCCCATGTGCCAGTATCATAGTGCCAAACCCCCCCATGTGCCAGTATCATAGTGCCATCTCCCCCCAAAAGTGCCGGTATCAAGTGCCTCTCTCCTTCCCACCCCCCATGTACCAGTATCATAGTGCCATCTCCCCCCCGAAAAGTGCCAGTATCAAGTGCCTCTCTCCTTCCCACCCCCCATGTGCCAGTATCATAGTGCCAAACCCCCCCATGTGCCAGTATCAAGTGCCAAACCCCCCCCCCATGTTCCAGTATCAAGTGCCTCTCTCCTCCTTCCATGTCCCAGTATCATAGTGCCATCCCCCCCAAAAGTGCCAGTATCAAGTGCCTCTCTCCCCCCTCCCCCATGTGCCAGTATCAAGTGCCTCTCTCCTTCTCCCCCATGTGCCAATATCATAGTGCCAACCCCCCATGTGCCAGTATCAGGTGCCAACCCCCCTCCCCCCATGTGCCAGTATCAGGTGCATCTCTCCTTCCCCCATGTGCTAGTATCATAGTGCCAAACCCCCCTCCGCCATGTGCCAGTATCAGGTGCCTCTCTCCTTCCCCCCATGTGCCAGTATGTATAGTGCCAACCCCCCCATGTGCCAGTATCAGGTGCCAACCCCCCTCCCCCCAATGTGCCAGTATCAGGTGCCAACCCCCCTCCCCCCATGTGCCAGTATCATAGTGCCAAACACCCCCATGTGCCAGTATCAAGTGCCAAACCCCCCCATGTGCCAGTATCAAGTGCCTCTCTCCCCCATGTCCCAGTATCATAGTGCCATCCCCCCCAAAAGTGCCAGTATAAAGTGCCTCTCCCCCCTCCCCCATGTGCCAGTATCAGGTGCCAAACCCCCCATGTGCCAGTATCATAGTGCCATCTCCCCCCAAAAGTGCCAGTATCAAGTGCCTCTCCTTCCCACCCCCCATATGCCAGTATCATAGTGCCATCTCCGCCCCAAAAGTGCCAGTATCAAGTGCGTCTCTCCTTCCCACCCCCCATGTGCCAGTATCATAGTGCCAAACCTCCCCATGTGCCAGTATCAAGTGCCAAACCCCCCCATGTTCCAGTATCAAGTGCCTCTTTCCTCCCCCCATGTCCCAGTATCATAGTGCCATCTCCCCCCCAAAAGTGCCAGTATCAAGTGCCTCTCTCCCCCCTCCCCCATGTGCCAGTATCAAGTGCCTCTCTACTTCTCCCCATGTGCCAATATCATAGTGCCAACCCCCGATGTGCCAGTATCAGGCGCAAACCCCCCTCCCCCCTGTGCCAGTATCAGGTGCCAACCCCCCTCCCCCCCATGTGCCAGTATCAGGTGCCTCTCTCCTTCCCCCCCATGTGCCAGTATCATAGTGCCAAACCCCCCTCCCCCCATGTGCCAGTATCAGGCGCCTCTCTCCTTCCCCCCATGTGCCAGTATCATAGTGGCAAACCACCCCCATGTGCCAGTATCAGGTGCCAACCCCCCTCCCCCCAATGTGCCAGTATCAGGTGCCAACCCCCCTCCCCCCATGTGCCAGTATCATAGTGCCAACCCCCCCATGTGCCAGTAGCAGGTGCCAACCCCCCTCCCCCAATGTGCCAGTATCAGGTGCCAACCCCCTCCCCCCATGTGCCAGTATCAAGTGCCTCCCGCTCCCCCCATGGCAGTAACAATCGGGTATTAAAAAAAAAAAAAACACTCAGTGATGCAGCCTCTTCCTGTGTCCCGCCCATGTCCATATAGGGAGTCGGTGCTTGTGTATTCTAATTTAGCCTGTATTTCTGAAAAGTTTCTGCTGGGATTTGAACCCACAACCTTCTGTATCTGAGGCACAGCACTTTCCCACACAGCCATAAGAGCTGCCTTGCCACTGACTGAAAAAATATGAGACTTCTACTGTTATAGCTGGCGAAGTGTACATCTATACACATGACAGATGCCCTAAGACACCCAGCACTGCTATATCTCTATATGACAGCTGTCCCAGCACACTCAGCTCTGCTATATCTCTATATATGATGTACACTTAGCCAGCTATAACAGTGGAAGTCTCATATTTTTTAAGTTAGTGGCAAGGCAGCTTTTATGGCTGTGTGGGTAAGTGCTTTGCCTCTGATACAGAAGGTCGTGGGTTTGAATCCCAGCAGAAGTATTTCTGAAATACAAAGATACAGAAGGTCATGGATTCTGAATCCCAGACACATCCTCTCCTGAGATAACTATCCCTGGGATTCGTAAATGAGAAGTGTGCAAGTTGCCAGCCCTGCTGGTGTCACCCGGTACGGCCCGCACCCCCCTTGCAATGCCACTGGGTTAATAAACTTAAATTTTGTTGCGATAACGCAGCTTTTTTTATTTCCCTCCTTTTCTCTCTTTTACTTGCATTTTTGGTTTAGGGGGGATTAGTACTATTATATTAAGAATTCATGTTACAAATACATACAAAACGATTATAATGAATTAATATTGTATATGGTTATATAAGAATTATATGTGGGATTGTTCTCATAGTACACACGGGGGCCTATGTATCTGTGTATCTTTTTGCAATGATATCTTCAGATAGCTTGGATGTTTGATAGGAGGGGAAGGGTAGGGGGCCTCCTACCGAGGGAGGGTCGGGGTGCTGATAAGCAGCCAGACGTCGACTCTCCATCAGCCAGGGGCGCCCACCCCAGTGGGTTTATAGGAAGCCAAACAACTCAAAATCTGCATTCAGTCCTGTCGGTATGAGTGTGTTAAGTGCCTCTCTCCTCCACCCCATGTTAGAGTATCATAGTGCCATCTCCCCCCTAATGTGGCAGTATCAAGTGCCTCTCTCCTTCCCACCCCACATGTGCCAGTATCATAGTGCCATCTCCCCCCAAAAGTGCCAGTATCAAGTGCCTCTCTCCTTCCCAACCCCCATGTGCCAGTATCATATTGCCAAACCCCCCCATGTGCCAGTATCAAGTGCCAAACCCCCCCATGTGCCAGTATCAAGTGCCTCTCTCCCCCCATGTCCCAGTATCATAGTGCCATCCCCCCCAAAAGTGCCAGTATCAAGTGCCTCCCCCCCTCCCCCATGTGCCAGTATCAGGTGCCAAACCCCCCCATGTGCCAGTATCATAGTGCCATCTCCCCCCCAAAAGTGCCAGTATCAAGTGCCTCTCTCCTTCCCACCCCCCATGTGCCAGTATCATAGTGCCATCTCCCCCCCCAAAAGTGCCAGTATCGGGTGCCTCTCTCCTTCCCACCCTCCATGTGCCAGTATCATAGTGCCACCCCCCCATGTGCCAGTATCAAGTGCCAAACCCCCCCATGTGCCAGTATCAAGTGCCAAACCCCCCCATGTGCCAGTATGAAGTGCCTCTTTCCTCCCCCCATGTCCCAGTATCATAGTGCCATCTCCCCCCTCCCCCATGTGCCAGTATCAAGTGCCTCTCTCCGTCTCCTCCATGTGCCAATATCATAGTGCCAACCCCCCATGTACCAGTATCAGGTGCCAACCCCCCTCCCCCCCATGTGCCAGTATCAGGAGCCAACCCCCCCATGTGCAAGTATCAGGTGCCTCTCTCCTTCCCCCCATGTGCCAGTATCATAGTGCCAAACCCCCCTCCCCCCATGTGCCAGTATCAGGAGCCAACCCCCCATGTGCAAGTATCAGGTGCCTCTCTCCTTCCCCCCCATGTGCCAGTATCATAGTGCCAAACCCCCCTCCCCCCATGTGCCAGTATCAGGTGCCTCTCTCCTTCCCCCCATGTGCCAGTATCAGGTGCCAACCCCCTTCCCCCCATGTGCCAGTGTCAAGTGCCTCCCGCTCCACCCATGGCAGTAACAGTAGGGTATAAAAAAAAAACACTCAGCGATGCAGCCTCTTCCTGTGTCCCGCCCATGTCCATATAGGGAGTCAGTGCTTGTGTATTCTAATTTAGCCTGTATTTCAGAAAAGAGCTGCCTTGCCACTGACTGAAAAAATATGAGACTTCTACTTTTATAGCTGGCTAAGTGTACATCTATACACATGACAGATGCCCTAACACACCCAGCACTGCTATATCTCTATATGACAGCTGTCCCAGCACACTCAGCTCTGCTATAGCTCTATATATGATGTACACTTAGCCAACTATAACAGTAGAAGTCTCATATTTTTTCAGTTAGTGGCAAGGCAGCTTTTATGGCTGTGTGGGTAAGTGCTTTGCCTCTGATACAGAAGGTTGTGGGTTTGAATCCCAGCAGAAATTTTTCTGAAATACAAAGATACAGAAGGTCTTGGATTCAAATCCCAGACACATCCTCTCCTGAGATGACTATCCCTGGGATTCGTAAATGAGAAGTGTGCAAGTTGCCGGCCATGCTGGTGTCACCCGGTACTGCCCGCACCCCCCTTGCAATGCCACTGGGTTAATAAACTTAAAATTTGTTGTGTTTTTGTTGCAATAACACAGCGTTTTTTTTATTTTTCTCCTTTTCTCTCTTTCCCTTGCATTTTTGGTTTAGGGGGGATTAGATTGTACTATTATATTAAAAATTCATGTTACAAATACATACAAAACGATTATAATGAATTAAAAATGTATATGTTTGTATAAGAATTATATGTGGGATTGTTCTCATAGTACCCACGGGGCCTATGTATCTGTGTATCTTTTTGCAATGATCTCTTCAGATAGCTTGGATGTTTGATAGGAGGGGAAAGGTAGGGGGCCTCCTACCGAGGGAGGGTCGGGGTGCCAGACGTCGACTCTCCATCGGCCAGGGGCGCCCACCCCAGTGGGTTTATAGGAAGCCAAACAACTCAAAATCTGCATTCAGTCCTGTCGGTATGAGTGTGTTAAATTTGAATATATATTTCGATTGTATGCGAGACATCTTCATAATGTGGTTTCCTCCTCTCCAGTGTTCCTCAACTCTTTCAATTGCCGCAAAAGATAGACCCTTAGGATCTTGGTTAAGAAATACCTTGAAATGTTTTGACAGTGAGTGTTGTTCATATCCATTCTTTATATTATTGATGTGTTCTGATATCCGCCTTTTCAATGTCCTTTTAGTTCTCTCTACATGTTGTTTTTTACAGAGGCATTGCACTATATAGATCACATTCGTGCTGTTGCAGGTGAGAAATTCTTTAATTTCGTACTCAAAAGGGGTTGTAGTTGAGTGTAGTTTTTCTGTCTTCTTTCGAATAGTGGTTGTTTTACAATTGCCGCATTTGTTACATCTGTAAAACCCCTTTAATTCTAACTACCCACTGATTGGGTGTTTTTGTTTCTTGCTGGGTGCTTTAATGGATGGGGCAACTTTTAATCCCAAGTTTGGGGCCTTTGTATAGATTATGTGTGGATTCCTGGCAATGTAGGGGCCTATCAATTTATCTTTTTGAATGTGATGCCAATGTGTTTGGATAATCCGTTCTACTTTTTTATGTTGGGCACTAAAGGGTATTATGATACATGGAGTTTCTTCTTTTTCAGATGTATTGTCATCGTAGTTTTCTCATCAGTGAAAAAGGTTTTTCTATTGAGATTCTTCACTTTGGATAAGGATCAGGGGATATTCTGTAGAGATAAATTGATCTTTCAATAATTGTGCTTCGTATTCAAACCTTTCCTCACTTGTACAACTGCGTTTTAAGCGTCTAAATTGACCCTCTGGAATACCAGCCAGCTAGCTAGGTAGATGGCACTGGTGTAGCTGCATGAATGTTTCTTGCTATCGGCTTTTGGATTATACAACAGGTAAGTTTATTGTTTTCTACTTTGATGTTAAGGTCTAAAAATTCTATCTGTACTCTATTTATGTTGTCGTTAATTTCCTCAAAAAACATTTGGAGTTCTGATTCTGCCAAATAAAGATAACATCATCAATGTACCTTTGCCATAGCAATTTAGTTATTGTGCCCTACTCAGCAGAGGGAAGGCTGGACCTGTCCCCTCTGATGGAGCAGCTAGTTTAGTCTGATTGCATCAGCCAGTGAGTCTGGCCTAAGCAGCTGAGGTGTGAGGAGCTGCATGGAACTGTGCAGTGTGGGGTCTATTACAAGATGTTCTCTATCCATACATGCTGAGGACAAGTGCTGGGCCTCTAAGAAAAGGAAAAAAGAATATATAGACTGTCTAGGATTATAGGATTGTGTGGATTGTGTGTTATTAAAGGTTATGCTCATTTATGGCTAATGACTTTGCTGCTTGTGGAGAGGGTATATTGTTTCAGTGCCCACCACGCTTATATAATGGAGCAGCTGTTCTTTTGAAGATCTGCACCCCACTGTGGAACTGTAGTACTGATTGTGAGAGTTATGCACACATGTGGTCTATTTGGAAAGAAGGCAAAGTGCTTAGAAAGAGACTTAGGGGCTACTACCATCCTTGTTGCTGCCTATACACAGCCCTTGGGAAAAACAACTTTGTGAAATACGTCAAAATTGTGCCTGATATAGGCTTGTACTAAATGACCCATCATCTGCAGTACAAAGACTGTCGCTACATCTACCCTTCTGCCTTAAACCCTGCCAACCATTCACCATCAAGGGCACCCCCAACTATCACCAGGCATGATCCCCAGAAAGATCCAGAGTGTTCCCCAAGGGAAGAAAAGGATAGATTGCCACTGTGAACTGCAAGTAGTACTATACATCTCAGGGCCACAAACATCACTCCCATGGTTGCTTACAGAAAACTTTTTTTGTGGCTCTCGAGTGGTATGCATTACTTCTCACTGGAGGATGGTGTAAGAAAACAGGCAGACACATGTACAAAACAGGAACAGTGCCTTTTACCTCTAGACTGGAAGCAACAAGTTTGGTAGTTACAAGAGTTCTTACTAAAGGCAACAGACTTCATGCAGCAGTTTTTTTTCCAGCCAAGTCCTGGATCTAGAGAGCTTGGACAGACTTGGACAGGCTGTTCTCTGCCACAACAGCCTGCCAAAACTACTGCTGGCAGTGTGAAACAGGCCTTAATGGCTACAGTCTAATATGTAGCAACATGCTTAATGGTTACAGTCTCACATGTAGAATATGGATGCAATATTTCAGTTACAGCACAGTCTTAGAAAGGGGCAACAAATGTAACATTAGTAACATTTCTTGAAGTTGAACCAGCTTAATCTCTCCCTTGACTTGCGGTGCATTTCCCTAGCCATTAATGCTTTGGCCCAGTTCTCCGGCAATCCAAACCCCTCCTTCCTACACCAGTTCTTGCTGGTGTAGGAACAATTACAACTAGCTGAACAGCTCTGCATAACATCATGTCCCTGATACAAAGGTAGATTTCTCACTAGATATGCTTATACAAAGATGATGGAGTTTAAGAAGGAGATATGCAAAAGGACAGCTCTGCTGATGTGTCCTGGAGACTGGAGGCTTCTCTTTCCCAGGATGCTTTTCAGTCCCACAATGCAGTGCACCACCCACAATGCAGCAGTCTTTGTAACAGAAAAACAAAGTGTAATACAACTTAACACTACTAGATGGTGCTATAACCACACTAACCACTTTAGAAATACCAGGACTCTGGCAGACGTGATCTGTAATGATACTCTAACTCAACTGGGCAGAACAGTGCCACTGAAGTAACATCCAACGTATCTGCCAACTTGTTATACTTGATAGGGTGTGCCAGATCAGGACTAGTCTCCCTGACACTTTTCACTCTACCCGACCTTCTGTCATCCAGCTAGCTGCCTCATTTTACTGCCTCTTCCTGCTACCATTCTCCCCTGCCCCAGCGAGTGCCTCCCCAGTGAGCATCAAACTCCTTTCTAGATTATCAATGGATCTCAATGTCTCAAGGTGCTCATTTAGAGCCAGGATCTGTATTTTCAGATGTGCAACATGCTCAAAGGCTACTCAAGAACTGTATACATTGCACAAGATGTACAGTTGTGGCCAAAAGTTTTAAGAATGACACAAATATTAGTTTTCACAAAGTTTGCTGCTAAACTGCTTTTAGATCTTTATTTCAGTTGTTTCCATAATGTAGTGAAATATAATTACACGCACTTCATACGTTTCAAAGACTTTTATCGACAATTACATGACATTTATGCAAAGAGTCAGTATTTGCAGTGTTGGCCCTTCTTTTTCAGGACCTCTGCAATTCGACTAAGCATGCTCTCAATCAACTTCTGGGCCAATTCATGACTGATAGCAACCCATTCTTTCATAATCGCTTCTTGGAGTTTGTCAGAATTAGTGGGTTTTTGTTTCGTCCACCCGCCTCTTGAGGATTGACCACAAGTTCTCAATGGGATTAAGATCTGGGGAGTTTCCAGGCCATGGACCCAAAATGTCAACGTTTTGGTCCCCGAGCCACTTAGTTATCACTTTTGCCTTATGGCACGGTGCTCTATCGTGCTGTAAAATGCATTGTTCTTCACCAAACTGTTGTTGGATTGTTGGAAGAAGTTGCTGTTGGAGGGTGTTTTGTTACCATTCTTTATTCATGGCTGTGTTTTTGGGGAAAATTGTGAGTGAGCCCACTCCCTTGGATGAGAAGCAACCCCACACATGAATGGTCTCAGGATGCTTTACTGTTGGCATGACACAGGACTGATGGTAGCGCTCACCTTTTCTTCTCTGGACAAGCCTTTTTCCTGATGCCCCAAACAATAGGAAAGAGGCTTCATCGGAGAATATGACTTTGCCCCAGTCCTCAGCAGTCCATTCACCATATTTTCTGCAGAAGATCAATCTGTCCCTGATGTGTTTTTTTTGGAGAGAAGTGGCTTCTTTGCTGCCCTTCTTGACACCAGGCCATCTTCCAAAAGTCTTTGCCTCACTGTGCGTGCAGATGTGCTTACACCTGCCTGCTGCCATTCCTGAGCAACCTCTGCACTGGTGGCACTCCGATCCCGCAGCTGAATCCTCTTTAGGAGACGATCCTGGTGCTTGCTGGACTTTCTTGGACGCCCTGAAGCCTTCTTAACAAGAATTGAACCTCTTTCCTTGACGTTCTTGATGATCCTATAAATTGTTGATTGAGGTGCAATCTTAGTAGCCACAATATCCTTGCCTGTGAAGCCATTTTTATGCAACGCAATGATGGCTGCACGCGTTTCTTTGCAGGTCACCATGGTTAACAATGGAAGAACAATGATTTCAAGCATCACCCTCCTTTTAACAGGTCAAGTTTGCCATTTTTAACCCAATCAGCCTAACATAATGATCTCCAGCCTTGTGCTCGTCAACATTCTCACCTGAGTTAACAAGACGATTACTGAAATGATCTCAGCATGTCCTTTAATGACAGCAATGAAATGCAGTGGAAAATTCTTTTGGGGATTAAGTTAATTTTCATGGCAAAGAAGGACTATGCAATTCATCTGATCACTCTTCATAACATTCTGGAGTATATGCAAATTGCTATTATAAAAACTTAAGCAGCAACTTTTCTAATTTCCTATATTTATGTAATTCGTAAAACTTTTGGCCACGACTGTACACTAGACCACATTGCTAATCTTGGAGTACATATTTGGTAATGGGAATAACACGGCAATCAAAAAATGGATGGTAAATTATTCAAATTTAATAAAACAAATGAATAAATGCAGTTGATTCCCATCGAAAGTCTCTAAATCTAAAGTCACTTAATCTGAAGTCACACACTGAAGAATGAAACACTTTTAAGCAAAACATGATTGTAAGCGCCCACTCTCGCTTTTCAAATTGCTTTTACAACTGCTTTCTTCCATTTAGCTGCAGAACAGGCAGCAGATGGTTTATGTGGAGAGTTCTCACACGAGCCACAGTAGTGCACAAAATTAGTGACATTTCCTATTCTTTGTAGCTTAAGTTAAGTTTTGCTATGTAGACTGGGATAGGCTTGAAAGTCATCTCATCAGCAGAAAGTTTTTAATAGTACTGTCAATTGTACCTTTCATTGGCAAGATTATAAATAGTGTTGAGCGCGAATATTCGAATTGCGAATATTTTTCTCGAATATCACGATTTCGAGATTTCGCGAATATTTAGAATATAGTGCTATATATTCGCGAAATCGAATATTCGTTTTTTTTTTTTTTTTAATGCTCCATTCAGGGCCCGTTGCCGTGCTCATGGAGCATCCCCATCACCATGGGGACGCTCCATATACTAGAATGTACTGTCGGATTAGAGAATTACGTTGAAATCACCATGCGATTTTTTCGTGTTATATTAATCGCATCGCAATTTCAGCTTCGCACTGCTATATTCCATACATGTGTATTTTACGAAATTTCGTACTATTGCTCTAACTTCGTCTTTTAGAATATTACGAATATTCTAAAAGACGAAGTTAGAGCAATATTACGAAATTTCGTAAAATACACATATATATTGTAATTTAGCTAATATAGTGCTATAATCATTTTTTTTTCTTTCATTTTTTTTCCCTCTTCTGAACTTAAGCTTTGTAAAATATGTACACTGTTAAAAAAATTAATATAGCAGTATATTAGCTAAATTACAATATATATGTGTATTTTACGAAATTTCGTAATATTGCTCTAACTTCGTCTTTTAGAATATTCGTAATATTCTAAAAGACGAAGTTAGAGCAATAGAACGAAATTTCGTAAAATACACATATATGGAATATAGCAGTGCGAAGCTGAAATTGCGATGCGATTAATATAACACGAAATAATCACATGGTGATTTCTACTTATTACTGCTATAGTCCATCAGTTGAAATCGCCATGCGATGAATATAACTCGAAGAATAGTACTGCTATATTCCATATTCGCCGAATATGGACTATAGCAGTACTAAGTAGAAATCACCATGCGATTATTTCGTGTTATATTAATCGCATCGCAATTTCAGCTTCGCACTGCTATATTCCATATATGTGTATTTTACGAAATTTCGTACTATTGCTCTAACTTCGTCTTTTAGAATAATACGAATATTCTAAAAGACGAAGTTAGAGCAATATTACGAAATTTCGTAAAATACACATATATATTGTAATTTAGCTAATATACTGCTATATTAACTTTTTTTAACAGTGTACATATTTTACAAAGCTTAAGTTCAGAAGAGGGAAAAAAAATGAAAGAAAAAAAAAAATGATTATAGCACTATATTAGCTAAATTACAATATATATGTGTATTTTACGAAATTTCGTAATATTGCTCTAACTTCGTCTTTTAGAATATTCGTAATATTCTAAAAGACGAAGTTAGAGCAATAGTACGAAATTTCGTAAAATACCATTGCCTTATACTAATATACTAGAAAAATCGCAACATGCGATTAAAATAATCGCATATTATTCGCGAAAATTGAAATAATTACGAATATTCGATTTCGACGAATATAACACGAATATTCACTCGAATATTCGCGATATATCGCGAAATCGAATATGGCACCTCTCGCTCATCACTAATTATAAAGTACATAAAACTTATTAATTTTGAACTTTTTTTTGAAGCTGATGAAAATATACAATATTGCAATTGTTCTTTTGTTTGTACCTGAACCTCTAATTGCAAATCGCTGCAGAATATGTTGACGCTATATAAATAAAGATTATAATTATTTTAATTTCATTTTTTTATTTTAATGTCCTTATGTTTGCGATTGCAGTGATAATAAATATGTATTTTCTTTAAGCTTTTTTCCAATAAAACACTTTTTTAAGGGGAAAAATGGTTGTAGAATTTTTTGGGGCTCAGTTCACAAGCGGCAGATTTGATGCAGAAGTCAATTCAATTTTTCTGAATGATATTGTTTTGGTAACATGAATGGGAAAGTTGTAAAAATTTATGCAACAAATCTACCATGTGTAAATTCACACCTACCTTTCTACATCTGCATGTAAATTTAATTGAAAAAAATTAACGCAGATTTGACATGGAATTTGTGGTGAAATCCCCTGCTAATTCTGCATGTCTTTTTTTATGTATAGCAAAGGGTGAAATCCAAGGTGAAAATCTGAAACATAAATTGACATGCTATCTATTTAAAATCCATGCGTACTGTATGTCAGTTTCAGATTTTTTTCCAGCAGTGTGTGGATGAGATTTGTTAGAATCTGTTTGCAGCTACTGTAATATGCTGTGGATTTTTCCCCACAAATCTGAATGGAAAATCCGCAGCATATCTGCCAGATGTGAACATACCCATGAAACGAGCTAAACAATGCAAAAAGCATGTGTGTGCCTCCAATTACATACAATACACAACAACACTTTAAGATACAGTACTTGTTGGTAAAACCATGGCTTGATTTAATATTACTTTTAAAATAATAGAATATATTATGCATTCCAAGGATAATATGAAATAAAATATTATAATAATATTAAAGAAAACTTGAATGAATTAACCCAATATTCTGGCTTTCAGAAAAGGCCATCTAAATAATTACTGATTTCATCTGAAACTTTTTTTTCTGTAAGGAATCTTAATAAGTATCTATGGACGTTTGCAAAAATTGTGCCAGAAATGAACTGCATTGATTTACTTGTTATATCAAAATGACAGATGTAACCAGACGAAAGGACAGAAATGCTAACAGAATAGCTTTCATTTTCTCAAAGGTCAACCTAAATTTTACATAAATTGCGTAACCTCTCCGTGTCAGCAGGGGTCAGCATGACCTTAAATATGGAACTTAAAGTGATCTGCTGCTATACATGGAAATTGTGATTAGAATAGGATATATTATAACTATATTGATTATGTCAGTTGTCTTCTATATTTGCTAAAGGTTTTAGACAACAAAGATATTTAAAAAGTAACATATTTCTTTATACTCTATCGATTATTTATTTGAATTTATTTCACTACATTTATTAACACTTGCCAATATTTTTTGCGATAACCAGGGGTGACCTAGCCTTTCTGCTGCCTGAGTTGAAAACTGAAATGCCGTCCCTCTCATATCAAAATTCTCAATCCAACCCCTCCCCTCCCGCCCTACTGTTAAAGACATACTTGTAAAACATTACATACAGCGCTACAACACATACAAGGCAATACTGCACTATATACCTATTATAGCCAGTGATGTCTCCTCTATCCTTATCTTCTTCATTCAGACCAGATTACTTTTTTTAGTACTTCTCATGTTTTCAGAGTTTTCAACACATGCATACTTACTTTTCTATCATCCTTCCCGGTGCCCCAACATTGTTATCCTGCTACTATGTCCGCTGTGCTCCACTATACGGCAAAAATAGTGCCATAGTTCCCCATAGTAATTCCCAGACTGCTCTTAATAGTAATAGCGCTACCTACAATACCCCCAATACTGATAATACTCCCCAAGAGTGGCCACATTAGTAGCAATTCCTTTTATATTGTGCCCAATAATATTGTCCCAAGAGTACCTCCAGTAGTAATAATGCCCCACAGCACCCCCAGTAGAAATAAGGCTCACCTATAGTGCCCCTAGCAGTAACAAGACTCCTCTATAAGGCACCCCTCTAGAGCCCACAGTAGTAATAAGGCCCCTATAGTGTCCCCAGTAGTGATGGCCTTGCGGTTCGCCTGGCGGTCGGTTTGCGGCGAACTTTGCGCGTTCGCGATCCACTGAACATGCGAACATATGGCGATGTCCGCGCGCGCCATATTCTTTTGCATTACGCTGAACTTTGACCCATAACACATCCATCAGGTGGGACAGGACAGCCAATTGAGACATTTCAGCACATGGACATACCCCCTACCTTATAACAGAACCTGATCTGGCAGCCATTTTGCATTCTGTGTTTTGCCAATGTAGGGAGAGGTTACATTTTGGAGCAGGGACAGTTAGGGACACAAAATGCTAGCTAATATTCAAGATAATTTTTTTGTATATTTGAGTATTTTTCATATTCTTACTAACTAATGTAATATTTCAAAAGAGTGAAATATTTTTTCTTGACAGTTAAATGCATTGTATGAGAAGTCTCAGCTCAGAAAGTCTTTGGGAAGCAGATGCATATGCAAATGAATCATTTTTTAGGATGTCGCAACTATCCATATTTCAGCTTTTGATATCTAGAAAAGCCCGTGGCTTCAGTGATTAACTAATACTTGCATCTGGAGCGTTGTATACATAAAACTTTTACTAATTGTCTGTTTGTTGCATATGTGCCGTTTCTGCCTGTCAGAAAACAGATGTCCAAAGAAAACCGATATAAATGAACATATGTGGTGGTATAACGTTTTTGTGTTCATAGTTGCATAAAAGTGCAGTGCAGATTTTATTTTTTTAGGTCCCATTAGTGGATAGCGTAAGGGCCCATGAATGCCAGCAGTGTTTGATTTCACCCTCTGGGTTTTGGTGATTAAGAAGTTAATTGGGGAGGGTGACAATTTCCCATGCTATGTCAGGATTATCCAGTGGTGAGTGGTATAAAACATGGCAACGAAGGATTTGGGGCCAGATAACAAGTTTCCAGCTTACCCAGGGGCGCATCATTCATGAGGCAAACTGGTCCTCTGGGCACTCTGATAGGACTGTAGGGGGGTGACCATTTAACTTCCAGCCCCACACTCCTGCACAGCCCTGCACACATGTATGCACACATGTATGCCAATTTTGTTGTGGTTTTTGCCATAAAGCTGATCTACAATAATTGCTACACATACAAGTGTGCAGGAAAGGACCTTTGGAGTCCAAATCTACAGGTCCCATGATCAATCATCTTAAAGGTCCATAACCACCTTAAAAGGGTTGTCCGAGTGATGGAAAAAAAAAGATATAGCACTGTAAATCTGATGGTCAGCGATGTATAACTAAGCTAAGCAAGTTTTAGGCAAAAACATATCTATTTCATAATTTCCCTGGTTCTCTTCTGGCACTTTGTTTACTTGCAATAACAACAATCTCTGCCCCTCCCACTGTACTGCTAAGGGAGTGAATACAAGAGCTGCCCTGAGTGACATGTGTGCCTGCTGGGATACTGAGCAGCATGTTATATGTGTAGGACTACAAGTCCCAGCTGTATAATGACACTGCTAAGGGAGTGAATACAAGTGCTGCCCTGAGTGACATGTCTGCCTGCTGGGATACTGAGCAGCATGTTATATGTGTAGGACTACAAGTCCCAGCTGTATAATGACATTGCTAAGGGAGTGAATACAAGTGCTGCCCTGAGTGACATGTGTGCCTGCTGGGATACTGAGCAGCATGTTGCATGTGTAGGACTACAAGTCCCAGCTGTATAATGACATTGCTAAGGGAGTGAATACAAGTGCTGCCCTGATTGACATGTCTGCCTGCTGGGAGACTCAGCAGTATGTTTTATGTGTAGGACTACAAGTCCCAGCTGTATAATGACACTGCTAAGGGAGCGAATACAAAGCTGCCCTGAGTGACATGTCTGCCTGCTGGGAGGCTCAGCAGCATGTTGCATGTGTAGGACTACAAGTCCCAGCTGTATAATGACATTGCTAAGGGAGTGAATACAAGTGCTGCCCTGATTGACATGTCTGCCTGCTGGGAGACTCAGCAGTATGTTTTATGTGTAGGACTACAAGTCCCAGCTGTATAATGACACTGCTAAGGGAGTGAATACAAGAGCTGCCCTGAGTGACATGTCTGCCTGCTGGGAGACTCTGCAGCATGTTGCATGTGTAGGACTACAAGTCCCAGCTGTATAATGACACTGCTAAGGGAGTGAATACAAGTGCTGCCCTGAGTGACATGTCTGCCTGCTACGAGACTCTGCAGCATGTTGTATGTGTAGGACTACAAGTCCCAGCTGTATGACACTGCTAAGGGAGTGAATACAAGTGCTGCCCTGAGTGACATGTCTGTCTGCTGGGAGACTCAGCAGAATGTTGTATGTGTAGGACTACAAGTCCCAGGTGTATGACACTGCTAAGGGAGTGAATACAAGAGGTGCCCTGAGTGCTGGGAGAATCAACAGCAACTTGTAAGTGTAGGTCTACAAGTCCCAGCTGTATGACACTGCTAAGGGAGTGAATACAAGTACTGACCTGAGTGACATGTCTGCCTGCTGGGAAACTCAGCAGCATGTTGCATGTGTAGGACTACAAGTCCCAGCTGTATAATGACACTGTTAAGGGAGTGAATACAAGAGCTGCCCTGAGTTACATGTCTGCCTGCTGGGAGACTCAGCAGTATGTTTTATTTGTAGGACTACAAGTCCCAGCTGTATAATGACACTGCTAAGGGAGTGAATACAAGAGCTGCCCTGAGTGACATGTCTGCCTGCTGGGAGACTCTGCAGCATGTTGCATGTGTAGGACTACAAGTCCCAGCTGTATAATGACACTGCTAAGGGAGTGAATACAAGTGCTGCCCTGAGTGACATGTCTGCCTGCTGGGAGACTCTGCAGCATGTTGTATGTGTAGGACTACAAGTCCCAGCTGTATAATGACACTGCTAAGGGAGTGAATACAAGTGCTGCCCTGAGTGACATGTCTGCCTGCTGGGAGACTCTGCAGCATGTTGCATGTGTAGGACTACAAGTCCCAGCTGTATAATGACACTGCTAAGGGAGTGAATACAAGAGCTGCCCTGAGTGACATGTCTGCCTGCTGGGAGACTCAGCAGCATGTTGTATGTGTAGGACTAAAAGTCCCAGGTGTATAATGACACTGCTAAGGGAGTGAATACAAATGCTGCCCTCAGTGACATGTCTGCCTGCTGGGAGACTCAGCAGCATGTTTTAAGTATAGAACTACAAGTCCCAGCTGTATAATGACACTGCTAAGGGAGTGAATACAAGTGCTGCCCTGAGTGACATGTCTGCCGGCTGGGAGACTCAGCAGCAAGTTGCATGTGTAGGACTACAAGTCCCAGCTGTATAATGACACTGCTAAGGGAGTGAATACAAGTACTGCCCTGAGTGACATGTCTGCCTGCTGGGAGACTCAGCAGCAAGTTGCATATGTAGGACTACAAGTCCCAGCTGTATAATGACACTGCTAAGGGAGTGAATACAAGTGCTGCCCTGAGTGACTTGTCTGCCTGCTGGGAGACTCAGCAGCATGTTGTATGTTGTAAGAAGGAACAACCGTTCCCCACGGTTCCAGGCCGGGTTTTGGCTTGAATATAAAAAACCCAGCCAGCATGTTCAGTTGGTTTATTAGACGTCGCCAAAGAGGCGTGGGAACAACAAACCACACCGCACAAAAGTGTAGTTGAGTATGTCACCCAGATGCAGGGACGGATGGAAACAGTGTTACCTCTGGTTAGGGAGCATATGGAGGCAGCGCAGCGAGCCCAGAGTAGGGTCTATAATCGGCAGGCTCGGGTCCGAAACTTTAACCCGGGTGATCGGGTGTTGGTTCTGGTACCAACGGTAGATAGTAAGTTCCTAGCTAGGTGGCAGGGGCCCTACGAGGTACTAGAAAAAATTGGACCAGTAGATTACAAAGTACACCAGCCAGGGAGGCGAAAGCCGGAGCAGGTGTACCATGTGAATCTGCTCAAGCCGTGGAAGGAAAGGGAAACCTGTACGGAAGACAGCCCACGACCAGGGTTCCTAGGGGAAGCGGTTTTGGCCCCTCAGTCTGAAGCAGGGGAAGCGGCTGTCACAGTGAAAATTGCTGACAGCCTCTCCTCTAAACAGGCTCAGGAAGCCAGGGAGTTCATTAGTCGGAATACGGATGTGTTCTCAGACCTCCCTGGACGCACGTCCGTAATCCGGCATGACATTGTCACTGAGCCTCAGGCGAAAGTCCGGTTAAAACCTTACCGGGTACCCGAGGCTAGGCGACAAGCCATCACGGAGGAAGTGCAGCTAATGCTCCAGCTGGGTGTCATCGAGGAGTCAAAAAGTGAGTGGGCCAGTCCGATAGTATTAATACCCAAGCCAGACGGGACATTGCGGTTTTGTAATGACTTCCGCAAACTTAATGAGGTGTCCAAGTTTGACGCGTATCCCATGCCCCGAGTGGATGAGCTTATTGAAAAGTTGGGCCAAGCCCGGTATTTTTCTGTGTTGGACCTCACCAAAGGGTACTGGCAGGTACCCTTGACGGAGGCTGCCAAAGAAAAAACGGCTTTCGTCACGCCAGAGGGGCTGTATCAGTACAAGGTATTACCCTTTGGTCTACATGGCGCTCCCGCCACGTTTCAAAGGTTAATGGATATTGTACTCCATCCACATCGTCGATACGCTTCAGCGTACCTGGACGATATCGTTGTCCATAGCAACGACTGGGAAAGTCACTTACCTAAAGTCCAGGTAGTGGACTCCCTTAGGAAGGCTGGCTTAACCGCTAACCCAAAAAAGTGCTCGATAGGGTTAGAAGAGACCAAGTACCTGGGGTATGTCATTGGGCGCGGAGTGATCAAACCTCAGGTGAACAAAATTGAGGCAATTAGGAATTGGCCCCGACCTGTCTCTACTCGGCAAGTAAAGTCGTTCCTGGGTATGGTGGGGTACTATATGAGGTTTGTCTCCAATTTTGCTACAGTCGCCGCAACATTGACAGGCCTTTTGAAGGGATGCAAGTCAGTGACGGTCCACTGGAATGAGCAGGCGGAAAAGGCTTTCTCCGCTTTGAAGTCGGCTCTGTGTGGGTCCCCGGTTTTGGTGACGCCCGACTTCAAAAGGGAGTTTATAGTGCAGACCGATGCCTCAGAGGTAGGTCTCGGTGCTGTACTGTCTCAAGATATTGATGGGGAGGAGCATCCCGTTGTTTTCCTCAGCCGGAAGCTCACCCCAGCCGAGACTAGGTACAGTATAGTGGAGAGAGAGTGCCTGGCCATCAAGTGGGCACTCGAGTCTCTCCGCTACTACCTTTTGGGGAGAAGGTTCCGTCTGGTGACCGACCACTCCCCTTTGAAATGAATGAGCCAGGCCAAAGAAAGGAATGCTCGGGTCACCAGGTGGTTCTTATCTTTGCAAAATTTTAAGTTTTCCGTGGAACACAGGGCAGGCAGGTTACAGGGAAACGCGGATGCCCTATCCCGCGTACACTGTCTGGCAAGTGTTCACCCCCTCAGGGTTGAACAAAGGGGGGAGGTATGTAAGAAGGAACAAGGAGCCGTCTTTGACGGAAGACACGTGTCACCGAGGTTCCTGGCCTCGGTGAGGTAAGAACCGGGTTTTTTCCTGAAGTGTCAGGTCTGTAGTGCAATCTGACACTTCAACTGTTAGAATGGCTGTAAAGCCAATCCGGGCCGGTTCTTATTGGGAGCAGCCAAAGAGCAGGGTGGGTGGCTGTTCCCCAGGGTTCCAGGCCGGGTTTTGGCTTGAATATAAAAAACCCAGCCAGCATGTTCAGGTGTGGATTATCCTCCATGACAGAGGAGCTGAGGAGTCTGTGGTTTGAGACACTGAGGGATCTGTTTGTGTGAGCCATAGGCTGGGGAAACAGGCCACTAAAGACTGCTGCGGACTCTGGGTGAAAATCATCTGCTGACCAGGTGACGTCTTTTTGCACTGTAAACTTTGTGTGGTGTGAACAGGCACCAAACCTGAACACTTTCTTTTGGCTTGTTTTCTGGCTATGTGTGAATAAACACTGAACTTTGATTTAAACCTTGTTTTTTGCCTCTGTACTGCGTCCGCTTACCCTGCCTACCAAAGCGAATCCCCACAATGTGTAGAACTACAAGTCCCAGCTGTATAATGACACTGCTAATGGAGTGAATACAAGTGCTACCCTGAGTGACATGTGTGTCTGCTGGGAGACTCAGCAGCATGTTGTATGTGTAGAACTACAAGTCCCAGCTGTATAATGACACTGCTAAGGGAGTGGCTACAAGTACTGCCCTGAGTGACATGTCTGCCTGCTGGGAGACGACTCAGCAGCAAGTTGCATGTGTAGGACTGCAAGTCCCAGCTGTATAATGACACTGCTAAGGGAGTGAATACAAGTGCTGCCCTGAGTGACATGTCTGCCTGCTAGGAGACTCAGCAGCATGTTGTATGTGTAGGACTACAAGTCCCAGCTGTATAATGACACTGCTAAGGGAGTGAATACAAGTGCTGCCCTGAGTGACATGTCTGTCTGCTGGGAGACTCAGCAGAATGTTGTATGTGTAGGACTACAAGTCCCAGGTGTATGACACTGCTAAGGGAATGAATACAAGAGGTGCCCTGAGTGCTGGGAGAATCAACAGCAACTTGTAAGTGTAGGACTACAAGTCCCAGCTGTATGACACTGCTAAGGGAGTGAATACAAGTACTGACCTGAGTGACATGTCTGCCTGCTGGGAGACTCAGCAGCAAGTTGCATGTGTAGGACTACAAGTCCCAGCTGTATAATGACACTGCTAAGGGAGTGAATACAAGTGCTGCCCTGAGTGACTTGTCTGCCTGCTGGGAGACTCAGCAGCATGTTGTATGTGTAGAACTACAAGTCCCAGCTGTATAATGACACTGCTAAGGGAGTGAATACAAGTGCTACCCTGAGTGACATGTGTGTCTGCTGGGAGACTCAGCAGCATGTTGTATGTGTAGAACTACAAGTCCCAGCTGTATAATGACACTGCTAAGGGAGTGGCTACAAGTACTGCCCTGAGTGACATCTCTGCCTGCTGGGAGACTCAGCAGCATGTTGTATGTGTAGAACTACAAGTCCCAGCTGTATAATGACACTGCTAAGGGAGTGAATGCAAGTGCTGCCCTGAGTGACATATCTGCCTGTTGGAGACTCAGCAGCATGTTGTATGAGTAGGACTACAAGTCCCAGGTGTATAATGACACTGCTAAGGGAGTGAATACAAGTGCTGCCCTGAGTGACATGTCTGCCTGCTGGGAGACTCTGCAGCATGTTGTATGTGTAGAACAACAAGTCCCAGGTGTATAATGACACTGCTAAGGGAGTGAATACAAGTGCTGCCCTGAGTGACATGTCTGCCTGCTGGGAGACTCTGCAGCATGTTGTATGTGTAGGACTACAAGTCCCAGCTGTATAATGACACTGCTAAGGGAGTGAATACAAGTACTGGCCTGAGTGACATATCTGCCTGCTGGGAGACTCAGCAGCATGTTGTATGTATAGAACTACAAGTCCCAGCTGTATAATGACACTGCTAAGGGAGTGAATACAAGTAGGGCCCTGAGTTACGTGTCTGCCTGCTGGGAGACTCTGCAGCATGTTGTATGTATAGAACTACAAGTCCCAGCTGTACAATGACATTGCTGATACACACATGATTTTTCCCTACCTGCAATGCTCTGCAGAACTTCTCTTTCACCTCCTGTGCCCAGCATTTGTCTCCTCACTTCAGCCCTGAGTCTGTGCAGCTGAAGGGGTTAAGAATCCTGGGAGAGAGCAATAAGCAGCAGCTAGCAGTGCAGTGGGGCGTGGCCATCACAGTGACCTCTTGTGTACAAATTGCTCAGGCTTGTGCAGGAACATTATCAGAGCAGGGAGAGAAGCTGACATCACAGGTAATGTGACCCTCAGTGAAATCTGAGAAAACAGCCACTGGAGATAAAGTGAAAACATAGAAAGAATAAAAAAATAACTCTGACAACCCCTTAAAAACTCGACAGAGGAGAGCATGGAAAAGCAGTGGCAGTGTGAGTGTTTAAAGGGTTCTGTCATGAGAAATAACGTTATGTAGCTGACTGACACTAGCGAAGTGCTAATGTCAGCAGTACATAACAGTATGCTTTATAACTCCCGCCGTTTTCTTAAAATAAAGACTTTTAAAATATGCTAATTAGCCTCTAGGTGCTATTAGGGCGTTGCTTCAGCACCTAGAGGCTCGGTCTATGCACCCTTTGACACGCCCAGGTCCAGTTGATTGACTTTCGAGTTCTCCTCTGTGTCCCGTAAATCCCGCGCCTGCGCTGTCTCGTTTAGTATTCGGCACAGGAGCAGTGAGTGAAGTACGTTTGGTCTCCTAGAGAGAGAGACAGTAAGGTAACCCACCTTAAGGAGATTCAGACCTTGTTGTTGCAGAATAGTTGCCACTGTAGTCATGGTTGCCAGAGCACACCTATTAGCCAGGGATCCCTATAGCAAATATTTTAGCTAGAGTAATCTGAGGGCCAATGCCGTATTCATTAGCTTTAAGGTCTCATGCACACGACTGTTCAATTTTTTGGGGTCCGCAAATTGCGGATCCGAAAAACACGGAAGCCGCATGTGTGTCTTCCGCAATTTGCAGAACGGAACAGGCGGCCCATTGTAGAAATGCCTATTCTTGTCCGCCAAACGGACAAAAATAGGACATGTTCTATTTTTTTTGCGGGGCAACGGATGCGGACAGCACACGGAGTGCTGTCCGCATCTTTTGCGGCCCTATTGAAGTGAATGGGTCCGCACCCCAGCCACAAAAACTGCGGCTTGGATACGGACCAGAACAACGGTCGTGTGCATGAGGCTTAAGGGTCCAGTCACACATCTGCAAAACACGGACACCGGCAATATGCATTCTTCATTTTGCGGACCACACATCGCCGGCACTAATAGAAGATGCCTATTCTTGTCCGCACATGCGGACAAAAATAGGACAGGTTCTATTTTTTCGGGAACGGTATTGCGGACACGGAAGTGCGGGTCCGTAATTCCGTATCCGGGCAGCACATTGTGCGGCCCTATAGAAATGAATGGGTCCGCAATTCCATTCCGCAAAATGCGGAACAAAATTGCGGACGTGTGAATGGGGCCTAACTCATGCTGGGACATCTGGGAGGACTTTGCATTGTGTAAAAACTACTACTGGATGTACTATACTACAACCGTAATCCTGCATACAGTAAAGATAGACTCTTGCTAAGTTTTATCTGGCCTGGTCTCTAACTCTCTTAACACCACATGCTATTTCATCTCCTACACATACTCTGCCTAGCACCCACATGGACATTAACACTATGGTCACTCCCAAAATACCATCAGGCAGGGAGCCCACAGCAACAGAGACTGCCCGAAGGGAACGACCTGAGGGAGGGAGTATATCATCATCATCAGGGCCTCTACCACTGTCATCCTCTGTTCCGGCTCCTCAGGGGCTCACTGCATTTAGAGGAATGGCTGTCTGCAATCTAGCTGTGCACTCCTTAATAACTCAGCTTTTCCACAGGATGATTTTAATACAGTGTAGTATAGAGCTAGCATCTACTCTGCCAGTATATATTGGAAGCTTTCTAGCACCAAGAAAGGTACAGTAGCAGACAGAGTGGGCCCAGAACGTACTGCATGTGGCATCTGCTTGCGCTGAATTCACTGGAGTCTGGTAGGCATCAGAAATACATAAATCACTGTGAAAGGTGCACCACAATGATATGCAACTGACAACACTGGCTAACCTCTCAAGCTGATGTTAAGACTGAGACTTTAGCCAATGTATTCCAGTCAGAAATACATCGGAGCCCTTTTGCACCACCGTCAAGGTATCTCAGCGTGGCACGGGTTCCTACCACTAAGCTACCTACGGAGTGTATACAACGGTCTCAGAGGTGCCAAGATACAACTTACAGCCAGACTCCCACATACCTCCATAGTGAGATCACTCAGACAGTGGGAGAGATAAGGCTGTAAGCCCCACCTATAACAGGCCTTGTGACACAGGCTACCAGGTGCAACAGAATGCTACCAGCAGTACGCAATGGCACATTCTAAACATATCAAGAAAAATAACTGAAATAAAGTGGCCATGGGAGGAAATGCTCAAAAACACCAAACACTGTAGCGTGTTTATAACCGGGGGAACAATTGCTCTGCATGTGATACGTTGCTAACGGCAATCCCCAGAAAAAATGCATACAATGGAGGATGTCGGCAGCGGACCACATGCACTACAATGGCATCCTCCTCCGGTTATAAACATGCTACAGTGTTTGGGGTTATTGAGCATTTCCTCCCATGGCCACTTTATTTCAGTTATTTTTCTTGAATTGTTCAGAACAGTGATGCCCAACCTACGGCCCGCGGGCCAAATGCGGCCCACGCAGTGACCGGACTTTATCAGCGCCGCCTTCTAGCTAATTTATTCACTGCACTTGCCTCTGTGAAATTGAAGAGAAGCTCCGTAATCTCGCACAGACGCACTGGCAGAGGCATCGAAGTGCGCATGCACTGTCTCCCTGGCCGCCTGTGCGAGATTAGGCCGCTTCTCTTCAATTTCACAGAGGCAAGTGCAGTGAATAAATTAGCTAGGAAGCGGCTCTGAGTGGGGGGGGGGGGATATCTGTGGACGGCACTGAAGGGGGGATATCTGTGGACGGCACTGAAGGGGGATATCTGTGGACGGCACTGAAGGGGGGATATCTGTGGACGGCACTGAAGGGGGGATATCTGTGGACGGCACTGAAGGGGGGATATCTGTGGACGGCACTGAAGGGGGGATATCTGTGGACGGCACTGAAGGGGGGATATCTGTGGACGGCACTGAAGGGGGGATATCTGTGGACGGCACTGAAGGGGGGATATCTGTGGACGGCACTGAAGGGGGGATATCTGTGGACGGCACTGAAGGGGGGATATCTGTGGACGGCACTGAAGGGGGGATATCTGTGGACGGCACTGAAGGGGGGATATCTGTGGACGGCACTGAAGGGGGGATATCTGTGGACGGCACTGAAGGGGGGATATCTGTGGACGGCACTGAAGGGGGGATATCTGTGGACGGCACTGAAGGGGGGATATCTGTGGACGGCACTGAGGGGGGGATATCTGTGGACGGCACTGAGGGGGGGATATCTGTGGACGGCACTGAGGGGGGGATATCTGTGGACGGCACTGAGGGGGGGATATCTGTGGACGACACTGAAGCGGGGTCTAGGGAGGGCTGTGGGGATGTTGGGGTGGGAGCTCTGGACGGGGTGGGAGGTACGATAGGGGGCCCATAAATTCTTTTGCTATGGGGCCCAGTCATTTCGCCCCTGATTGTTAGGATTGGGCGGGCACTGGAGAGATAGAGCGCCCTGCTCTAGGAGAAGCCGGCGGGAGATAAAAGGAGGAGGGGCCAGCTCCTGGTGGTGTCAGGCACACGGCACAAGCATGGCGGTGGAGGATCTGACTGAAGGCTAAAGACCAGACAACAAGGTAGACCTGCAGAAGAAGGTGACAGCGCAGTATGTGATGTATACATGTGTGTAATGTATGTAGTGCAGTGTGTGATCATCACATACTGCACTACATACATTACACACATGTATACATCACATGCCCCCTCACAGTAATAATGCCAAGATATGTGCCCTCTTCACAGACATAATGCTCACACATGCCCCCTCACAGTAGTTATGCCCAGATATGTGCCCCCTCACAGTAATAATGCCAAGATATGTGCCCTCTTCACAGATGTAATGATCACACATGCCCCCTCCCAGTAGTTATGCCCAGATATGTGGCCCCTCACTGTAGTTATGCCCAGATATGTGCCCTCTTCACAGTAGTTATGCCCTGATGTGCCCTCCTCACAGTAGTTATACCCTGATATGTGCCCCCTCACAGTAGTTGTGCTCAGATATGTGCGCCCTCACAGTAGTTATGCCAGATATGTGCCCTCTTCACAGTAGTTATGCTCAATCGTGCCCCCTCACAGTAGTTATGCCCGGATATGTGCCCTCCTCACAGCTCACAGTAGTTATACCCTGATATGTGCCCTCCTCACGGTAGTTAAGCCCAGATATGTGCCCCCTCACAGTAGTTATGCCAGATATATGCCCTCTTCACAGTAGTAATGCTCACACGTGTCCCCTCACAGCGTTTGCATTTCTTTCTGGCAAAGCTACCTTGTTCCGGCCCGCAAAATTTATACCAAATCTAGTGCGTCCCTCAGAGGAAAAATGGTTGGGCACCACTGGTTTAGAATGTGCCATTGCGTACTGCTGGTAGCATTCTGTTGCACCTGGTAGCCTGTGTCACATGGCCTGTTATAGGTGGGGCTTACAGCCTTATCTCTCCCACTGCCTGAGTAATCTCACTATGGAGGTACTGTATGTGGGAGTCTGGCTGTAAGTTGTATCTTAGCTCCTCTCAGACCATTGTTCCCACTCCGTAGGTAGCTTAGTGGTAGGAACCCGTGCCACACCTTGACGGTGGTGCAAAAGGGCTCCAATGTCTTTCTGACTGGAATACATTGGCAAAGTCTAAATTCTTAACATCAGCTTGAGGGGTTAGCCAGTGTTATCAATTGCATATCATTGTGGTGCACCTTTCGCAGTGATTTATGTATTTTTATATTTGCATCCACACATTATCCCATCTTGTAAAGGATGCCATTGGGGTGCATGTGGTCCGCTGCTGACATCCTCCATTGTATGCATTTTTGCTGGGGATTGCCATTAGCAATGGATCATATGCGGAGGAATTGCTCCCTCGGTTATAAACACGCTACAGTGTTTAGGGTTTTTGAGCATTTCCTCCCATGGCCACTTTATTTCAGTTATTTTTCTTGATATGTTTAGAATGTGCCATTGCGTACTGCTGGTAGCATTCTGTTGCACCTGGTAACCTGTGTCACATGGCCTGTTATAGGTGGGGCTTACAGCCTTATCATCTCTCCCACTGCCTGAGTGATCTCACTGTGGAGGTACTGTATGTGGGAGTCTGGCTGTAAGTTGTATCTTACCACCTCTCAGACCGTTGTTCCCACTCCGTAGGTAGCTTAGTGGTAGGAACCCGTGCCACACTGAGATACCTTGACAGTGGTGCAAAAGGGCTCCGATGTGTTCCTGACTGGAATACATTGGCTAAAGTCTCAGTTCTTAACATCAGCTTGAGGGGTTAGACAGTGTTGTCAGTTGCATATCATTGTGGTGCACCTTTCGCAGTGATTTATGTATTTTTATATTTGCATCCACACATTATCCCTTCTTGTGTAGGATGCCATTGTGGTGCATGTGGTCCGCTGCTGACATCCTCCATTGTATGCATTTTTGCTGGGGATTGCCATTAGCAACTGATCACATGTGGAGGAATTGCTCCCCCGGTTATAAACAAACTACAGTGTTTGGCATTTTTGAGCATTTCCTCCCATGACCACTTTATTTCAGTTATTTTTCTAGGCACCAGAAAAGGTAGCATTTTGCATAGGTTCCAGCCCAATAGCGGTCACTTTGCTGTGGTGGATGGGCACAAATAATTTTGATCAAAAGGTATTTGGTAAGAACCTCAAATTTATTTATATAGTGAGTATAGCGTTGGTTTATGTGCTTTGTGATCATGCATTTTGTGTAAGCAGACTAGAACTATTTTTGCCACTTTTTAAAGAGTCACAGTTGATAAAGCTGGCTTAAATCAACTTGTGAGTCTAACAATGCCCACTTTCCCACCCACTTTCCAAACCTGAGTGAGTGGTTAAATGTCACAAAATAAGCCCAAAAACCTTTGCAGACAGCATCCTGGAGCCTTGATAAAATTCCCCCCATTGACTAGCATGCTCTGTGACCATCACTTACTGCGTTATCTATACAGAGATGTTATCGATCATTGTAATTCTGCCTGTGATGAAAATGAGATGATAACATCTCTGTATATATAACAGAGGATGCAATCTATCATTGTAATACTGCCTGTAATGACAATAAGATGACTGCTGAAATGTATGCTCTACAGAACAGGAAGACTCAACATATCATTATCACATTTGTAAGGGATCACGCTCTCTCAGGGGGTTTCAATCACAGATTTCTCACAGACAACCGGATTGAAGTCCAAACAATGCTTTATTTTCTAGCACTTTAGCACAATACAGCAACCAAAATAACTCCTGCCCGTCTAGGCACTACCTAATACATAATTCATTCCCTGACTCATCTCTAAAGAACACAGTTCCCACACGTGATCAGATGTGTCTTTCTCAGCCCAAACTGTCCAGCAGCCTCCTGGCTGTGACTGCAACAAAATCAGTACCTGTGGGAGATTGTGGCCCAGAAGTCCACCTGACTCTGGCTGTGTGATCCTCCCTCCGCAGGCGTCACTAGGTCCCCAAACTCAGGCTGCCTCAGCCTTTCTCTCTCTCTCTCAGGCCTCCTCAGCCTTTCCTTCCCCCTGACTCACACAGAGGGTTGGCTTTATGCCTCCTTGATTAGAGCAGGCCTCACCTGCGATCACCTTAGGTGAAAGGGAATACCTGTGTCGAAAGGGTGTGGACTGGCAGATCTCACTACCAAACCGATCTGCCAATCCAAGTAAAATCCAGCCTAGAAGAAAATGTATACAAAACTGTTTCAGCAAACTATACTTTGCTGAGGCCACTGCAGCTTTCCGGATTTTAGTTATCTCCCCTAGCTGAGTTATCTGGGTGGGATACAGACGCCTTCCCGCACTGTCCACATTACCATACAGTATAAATAAAAATAACATATAAACACTTACAAACACAAAACATAAACAATAACCTGGAACAAAAGTTACAGTCCCCAGATCAGTATTGTCCTTTTGCGCTGCAGTTTTTCTTGTGAGGTGGGTACCCTTCACAAATAACCAATGTATATAATATAGAAAATTGCGCTATTTCAACTTGAGTGCAGTTCACACTGAGGGAGACAAAAGTATCTATTGATGTGATTCCTCCGTTTTGGTTCCCACTAAGGTCAATGCTCAAATCTCCTAAAAGTCAAAGAAGAGATGGCCCAACATAGTGAAATACTGCCAAGTTTAAATAACGTGATTTATTGTACTCACAAGATCCAAAAAACAACACGCATATAAAATGTGCACTTTTGTGGTTCTGTGACACACCATGTTGCAACAGAATCTGCAACTTCTTCCCCACTCATGCCAGGTCTAAAAAGGGGTGCGTGGCATGGGTGGGGAATGAGATGGGCTGGCAGACCCATCTCATTATTCATTTTCTGTGCCTGGTTTAGGTGTAGAAAATGGCCTAAATGTAAGACAGCAAGGAAGCTGTCTTACATTTAGAATTGGCATTGGATATGACGAAGATATGCAGAGGCCGGCGCCTCTCCATAACTTCTGCGATACACTGCCATTACAGGGGCTTATTAAGATTGGCGAGTAAAACGGTAAACCAAGGTGTCTACAGCAACAACATGAGCTGGAGGAATAAGGGTGCCCTGACACGTGGTAGATTTTGTGGCAAAAAATTCTGCGAATGAAAATAGGTTCCATTCATTTGAATGAGGCAGAAAACACATGGATTTCTGAAAGCTCCATTAAGGTGAATGGAACTGATTTTCAGTCACAGAATTTTCTGCCACAAAATCTGCCGCGTGTGAAGGGACCCTAACAAGCTTCTCCCTGTTCATTGTAGGGGTAGTTGTAATTAGAACAGGTGGGATCAACTTATCAGTCTGTGGAACCCTGTGATGATTTGCCTGAAATTCAAGCAGATGATTAAAGGACAGAGATTCGCCTTTCCTATTCACTCCAAATCATTCTTCTTGACAATATAATAACATAAGGGTCATCTCATATTCTATTTGTGTCAGTGTGATGCATGGACACTAAGAAAGCCTGCCTCTGGATAAATACATATTGTCCTAGAAATAAATAACACTTTGTGTAGCATTTGAAAGCACTCTGATCTTTAAAGAGTTCCACAAGATTATGGTTCCTGTTTTCTTTTTCCTATCTTTTTTTAAATTTTTTAACAGATTCCATGGAAGCAGTGGCGTACATACAGGGGTCGCAGTTGCAGTCAGTGTTCCCTTCCCTCTAACTAAGCTGCACAGTTAGGAGGCTGCGCAGCCATATCACGCCACTCAAGCTGCTGGCAAAATGCCAGCGCCCAGCAGTCAGTGCAATGAGTGTCAAAAACATCTCCGTCATGCACCTCCTGCCCCGTCTGCCTGCTCCTCCCACTTTATGAATAAAGCAAGCAGGCGGGGCAGGAGTCTGCATGCCACACACCGGCAGCACAACAGCAGCAGGGCGGGTAGTGGCGCTCTAGTTCGGCTGCCCACTGCCAGCCATGTGAGGAGTGGGAGTGGTGAAGCAGCCGCCGCTCAGGAGACTTGTGTTGCAGCAGTTGCGGTGTGGTTGGGGCTTGTCTTCCAGGCTCGTGGACCCCCCGCAGTGCATTGCCCATGTGCCCGCTCTGCTGCCCTGACAGCCGCCCACTCCGCAGCCGCTGCCCCGCGCTCTGCATCTCAGCAGCAGAAGAAACGCGTGGAGGAGCTGGGCCATGACCGTGGAACAAAATGTCCTGCAGCAGCAGAACTCCCAGAAGGTAGGAGCTGCCCCGGTGTGTGCACAGCGTCGGGCACTGAATCGACCCCGCGGCAAGTGTCCCTGCCTCCACCCTCCCCACTGATAGGCACTTATGGGGATATCTATTGAGGGCACTGTTGTGGGGGGATCTGTGGACGGCACTGTTATGGGGGGATCTGTGGAGGGCACTTATGGGGGATATCTGTGGATGGCACTGTTATGGAGATATCTGTGGATGACACATATATAGCATAAGATGCTATATATGTGTCATCCACAGATATCCCCATAACAGTGTCATCCACAGATATCCCCATAACAGTGTCATCCACAGATATCCCCATAACATTATCAACCACAGATCCCCCATAACATTGTCATCCACAGATCCCCCATAACAGTGTCCTCGCAGTACAGAAGGATTGCCATCCAAAAACGGCCTGTCCTGCACAATGCCGTACTGTTGGGAGGCATGTTCGGTGAATGGTAGGGGAGGTAGTGGGGGGGGGGTGGAGGCAGGTTGGGGGGGCGGCAGTGGGTTGGCGGATGGACGGGGAGGGGCCCCATGAATCATTTTTGCATCGGGGCCCCATAGATTGTGTGTACGCCACTGCATGGAAGATTGAATATGTACCGTAACTTTTGAACAGGCTTTGATGCAAGTTGTATGAGTGGAAACTTTATTTGTGATTAGGTATGTGTAACTATGTTTTGCTGAACTACAGTGTATTTGTAGTTAGTGTTATGGGCTTGTAAAGCAGGAATTGTAGATTAACAGAAGCTAGCAGTAGTGATGGAAGTGGGAGACAGAAGGGTAGCAAGGAACGGTACTTTAGTCTGAAGCCAGCTGATGGTAGAGAGTTAAAAATGAGTGCAGTGGCGGTACAATCCAGTCAATCTACCTAGCACTCTCACTTGACTGTTCCTCTAACAGTTTTCTCAGACAGCTCTCTCTAACAGCAGCTGACTTGTCACACAGCTCAGGGACTACACACGTCTCCTGTGCCATGCTTCAACTGGCTTGGCAGAAATGGGTTTTTCTAATATGTAGTGTTGAGGGAATCAAAGCATCCAAAGTGGAATTCGAATCGAAGTTTAGGAAAAATTTGATTCACAATGAATCTGAATTTCTTTGCGCTTCGCGGTAGCAAATAGTCCCCCCCCCCCTAAAATGGCAGCTACACATGTTACAAAGTAAAAGTAAGGAACCCGGGAATGCAAGATCACACATAATGCCATGCAGTTAGCCAATCTGTAGATAGCCATCCCCTGTGATGTCACAGCTCTTAGCCCGCATGGTTTCCCCCATTTCATTGTGAGCAGATCTTAGGGAGAGGTGTAGCAAGGAACTGTTGCTACAAACAGTTAAAAAAATAATATTGGATAGGGAAACTGCAGAGACAGTGCAGGCTGAGTGCATTTGCCCTGTGCATCTTGTTCACCTGCTGTGCCATTCATACTTGATCTGTTCTGATATTGTGCTGTCCCAGCATGTATTTCTTCCATTTAGATAAATGGCTGTATTTGTATTATTATATCATTACCATGATATGTAATGCTGCCACCCTGTGGTCATTCTTGTTATAGGTTTCCTAATGTATTATGTAAATTCCATTGACTTTGCTCTCTGTTCTACTCCTCCCTTTCTGTGACATCACATCCTGTGCTCTGTTCCTGTGTCTTCCTTTCCTGCAGCAGACTCAGAGCTGGTGAGAGCATTTCGTTTTGACCTCTAATGTCCTCTAGTATCCTCGAATTTCCTCTATAAACTCAATAAATTACCAAAGCATCTCCATTGTATTCTCCTCACTGGATTTTCACATACAAATGGAACCACGACCTAGGGATATTAGTGAGTTCAGCTGTCTACCGTTGCTTGTACAGAGATTACCACTCACAACCAGTCAGAGACTTCTCTAACGTACATCTGTGGCAGAATAGATATACGTAGACTTACTGTGCATCAGGCTCAATCTCAGCAGGCAGTCTAATATATCTCTGGATTTATCTTGTACACCGGCTGCAGCATTCATTTCATACGTAATATATATATATATATATATATATAAATACAGGGATATACCACCGGCGCTAATTACAGTGGATAAGCAGCAGTGTCAGAAAAAGCTCCGCAATAACTGTTATAAAAGGGTTACACAAATCATTTGTAAAAGAGAAAAGAGACACCGCGCTCAGCCTAGTAAACCTGACCCTTATTAACCTCTGGTTCTGATCGTCTAAAACCTGTCCACCTCAGTTTGAAATAACAAGATTACCTTGGTTCTGATGTGTGGGATCAGGGGACCACCTTCTCGGGCGTTCCAATATGCATGTTTTCTTCTGCACAGAGGCAAATAGCAGGTAGAATAGGCTGTATGGAGTTCGCCCCGGCCGGTAGCGAAACTCCGCTTGTACCTACGCTTACGCGGGGAGCTGGTGACGTCACCTATTGAGCTACGGGCTGCTGTAAGCACCAAGAAACCTTCCTACGCGTTTCGAGTACTACGATACTCTTCGTCAGGGAATCAATCCAGTGCCTCCAGTGGCCTCCTTTTATTCTACCCGCTCATGGTCTTAATTGGCTCCGGCTTCAGAAATTTGACGATTTAAAATATATTCGGTTATTTTAATCGAAACCAAATAACTCGATTTCTCAGTTTAAACCATTCGGGACCAGTGTGTTCATATAAAAAATCCATTGGGTTTCTTTTTTCGACATATTTTTTAATGAAGTCGCCTCCTCGTATGTCCATTTTAACTATTTCTATCCCAAAGAAGGAGGATCCCTCAAATTTTCCATTATGCTTTACTGTATAGTGTCTCGAAAGAGGATGGCCTTCTGACTTTTTATTCATATTATATATATGCTCACTCAATTGTTTTTTTCTATTGTCTCTTTGTGCACCCAATATATAGCTTTTCGCAAGGACACTTTATTGCATAAATAACTTCTTTGGTACTACATGTTATGTAGTCCCGAATATTATATTCGTAGGTACCGTCCTCATTTGTTATTCATTTCTTTTTGATAATATTTTTATGCGATTTTTTTACACACCATGCATTTTTTGCATGGAAAAAATCCTTTTAACCTATGCTTGTCATTTTCTTTTTTACTGTTCATTATGGCTGCAAATTTTTTTCGTGGGTGCAATTATGTTCCCTATAAACAAACACTGGATCTTTAATAAATAGATGTTAATGACAAGCATAGGTTAAAAGGATTTTTTCCTTGCAAAAAATGCATGGTGTATAAAAAAATCGCTGAAAAATATTATCTAAATGAATCGAATAACAAATGAGGACGGCACCTACGAATATAATGTTCGGGACTACATAACATGTAGTACCAAAGGAATTATTTATGCAATAAAGTGTTCTTGCGAAAAGCTATATATTGGGCGCACAAAGAGAAAATTAAAAAAACGATTGAGTGAGCATATATATAATATAAATAAAAAATCAGAAGGGCATCCTCTTTCGAGACACTATACAGTAAAGCATAATGGAAAATTTGAGGGATCCTCCTTCTTTGGGATAGAAATAGTTAAAATGGACATACGAGGAGGCGACTTCATTAAAAATATGTTGAAAAAAGAAACCCAATGGATTTTTTATATGAACACACTGGTCCCGAATGGTTTAAAAGGAGAAATCGAGTTATTTGGTTTTGATTAAAATTGCCGAATATATTTTAAATCGTCGAATTTCTAAAGCCGGAGCCAATTAAGACCATGAGCGGGTAGAATAAAAGGAAGCCACTGGAGGCACTGGATTGATTCCCTGACGAAGAGTATCGTAGTACTCGAAACGCGTAGGAAGGTTTCTTGGTGCTTACAGCAGCCCGTAGCTCAATAGGTGACGTCACCAGCTCCCCGCGTGAGCGTGAGCGTAGGTACAAGCGGAGTTTCGCTACCGGCCGGGGCGAACTCCATACAGCCTATTCTACCTGCTATTTGCCTCTGTGCAGAAGAAAACCTGCATATTGGAACGCCCGAGAAGGTGGTCCCCTGAACCCACACATCAGAACCAAGGTAATCTTGTTATTTCAAACTGAGGTGGACAGGTTTTACACGATCAGAACCAGAGGTTAATAAGGGTCAGGTTTACTAGGCTGAGCGCGGTGTCTCCTTTCTCTTTTACAAATGATTTGTGTAACCCTTTTATAACAGTTATTGCGGAGCTTTTTCTGACACTGCTGCTTATCCACTGTAATTAGCGCCGGTGGTATATCCCTGTATTTCTATGTTTAGTTGTTGCATCCGTAATCCACTATAGGCAGCTTTTTACAAAGATTTCACTCATCGATAGTTTACCGATTATTAGAAGGTATATCATCGCTGCATCCGTCATTGAGTATAGGTAGCCTTTTACAAATAGTTCATTCATCGATAATTTACCGATTATTAGAAGGTGTGTTATCGTAATACACAAAAAATGTCGATATTGTGGTGGGATAGGAAGGAACGTATACAGAGGGTTCAAACATTATTTAAGATTGGAAATATTTGGCAGAGTGAAAGCCTACATAAAGAATTTTTTTTTTATCTCCCGCACATCGTAGCAACCCTGAAACAATTGGAATATTTACTTATATGCGTCCCTAGAAAAATATCTGGAATATGACATTGTACCAAGGGGGTTGAAAATAGATAAATCATTATCAGGGGATTAGGGGGAACAGAATGTTGTGGCAGAATGGAAATTAATACCACAATACCACAAATTAATACCACAATATAATGAAGAACGAGAAGAGTTATTGTCCCTAGTGAGGAAGAAACGATGAGTGAGGAGAAAACATCCGTAGAAGAAGAGGCGGAAAAGGAATCTGTAGCTTGTAGTATGAGAGAACTACTACCAACCTCATCATACAATCGGTATAGCCCCCTTGAGGAGAATAAAGAAGGAGATGAGGAAAAAAGTTGAATAAGTCTGAATAGAAGGGAGGGGTGCGAGACAGAAAGGAATGAGAATAGCGGTAATAGAATAGGAGGTACTACAGAGAATGCAGTCAGACCCAAAGAAAAACGAGACACGTCAAAAAATAAAACAAGCAGTAAAAAAACCGTAAAACAGGATTTTTTCAGGCCCCAGAGGAGGGAAATTCGCCAAAAAGAAGAAATTACTAAAAATAATGAAGCAAAGTGGTAAGGAGGGGGAAAATAACGTATTAACTAATCAAGATCTTGGGCTAAAAATGTATAATTTGAGTAAATATGTGCTAAATAAGGGCTCAAATTCGCCCCAACAACCTATTTCAATAAATTCGAGGCCTTTATAGGGGTTCGAAAATTTATGAAGCGTATAGCCCTAAAGAAATATTACATAAAAAAGAACAAAAATAGGGATCAAAAGGAAGAAACAGAAACCAATAATGACCCATTTAAACATACAAGCCTGAAACCCAGGTCTCGGTTCGACCCAATAAATGAATATTCCACAGCATTAAATACATTTATAAACCCAGTTACGAGGGATATTAAGAAAAGAAAATAATCAAAAAGATCAAAATATATGAGTAATATAACCAAAGCTGAAAAGGAAGCGATAATAAACATGCAAGAAAACAATCAGATAATCATTCGCCCGGCAGACAAGGGGGGAGGGATTGTAGTATTAAATAAAGAGGACTATGATAAGGAAGCATCAAACATATTAAGAGACAGCAAAACGTATAAATTATTAAAAAAGGATCCGACAGAAATTTTTAAAAAGGAACTAAAAGAACTGGTATATAAAGCCAGGGATAAAGGCATTCTTCACAAACAGGAAAGCTTTTACATCGACAACAGATATCCAAAAATGGCCATCTTCTATCAAAACCCCAAAATACATAAAGATGCCAATAGGCCTCCTGGTAGGCCTATAGTATCAGGGGTGGAGTGCCTAACTAGTACATTATCCAAATATGTTGACCAATACTTACAACCTTGTGCACAGTCCCTACCCACCTATCTTAAAGACACCAAGCACATACTCCAAATTTTGGAAAAAATACAGTGGAGAGAGAATTATATAATAGGTACGGTAGACGTAAAGTCATTGTATACGGTAATAGAAAATAATAAAGGCCACGAAGCTGCACAGTATTTTTTGCACCAAAAAGGAGAGCTGCCCAATGCGCAGATAGAATTTATTGGAGAATGTATTTCATTTATTTTAGAAAAAAACTTTTTTACACGATCAGAACCAGAGGTTAATAAGGGTCAGGTTTACTAGGCTGAGAGCGGTGTCTCTTTTCTCTTTTTCAAATGATTTGTATATATACATAATAAATAATGTCATTCCACTTCTTCATTTCTTGGAGGGGATGCTGACAAATCGGATTGGTGAAGGGACAAAAGACGTTACACCTACATCTCATGGCCACCTGAGGAGGATGAGGACGAGGAGGAGGACATAAATGCCCAGGAATTCTATACACAACTAGGTGGTTTATCTTCCCAAGCGACAGGAGAGGAGAAGGAGGGTGACGAAGAAGACAAGGCAGATGACCATGACAGACCGTGGCAGTATGCAGTGGAGATGGAGACAGGGAGGCCCTTCGAATCCCTTGCCTATATGGCCAGATAAATGCTTTCTTGTATGCTTACAGACAGCCGCATTGTCAGGAATCAGCAGAGGGATGACTACTGGCTCTCCACATTGTTAAACCCTTGCTACCAGTCAAAAATGGGGGCACTTTTTAGACCTTCTGAGAGTGATTAAAAAATTGACTTGCTGAGACTTGTTGTGTAGCCCTCACGAAGGTCTGACCAGGGGGACCCTCTATACTCACTCCACTGCCATTCAGGCAGAAGCAGCACCAGCTCCATATGCAGCAACTTTAGTCTGAAGTCTATGAGCAGGTTTCTTCAGCCGCCTACTGAAGAAACCAGGCAGGGCATGCAGCAGAACCTCAAACAGCAGGTGTTGGCATACTTGGACTGCACCCTGTCACCCATGATCCAAGATCCCCTAGACTACTGGGCATGAAAACTTGAATTGTGACTAGAACTGGCCGAGTTTGCCATGAGCATGTCTCCTGCCCAACCAGTAGTGTGGCATCAGAGCGGGTGTTCAGTGCTGCTGGTGATGAGGGGGTGGGAGGGGAATTCATAGTTACCCCTAATAGAACTTGCCTTTCCTCCCAAAATGATGAAAGAATAACATTCATAAATATTAATCAGGCGTGGACCAACCAGGATTTCCAGACATTAATGCCTAATGCAACAGAATAGATCATTCTGCCACTAATGATCATACTGTAGTGTGCTAGCATACTGGAATATTCTGCAAAATGGGCCATTACTTCTGTCCACGTGATACTGCCACCATCCTGATGCTGCCATCCGCCTGATGCCACCCACCTGCGCTGCCTCTACTGCCATTCCTATAAAGGTGCCTCTTGGCATACTGATATGTACATGTGAAATAGAAATGCCACTGAGCCTTGCTATCGTACTGCTATTGTTAGGTTCTGCTACTACTGTGATCTGCCACTGTATGCCACTGCTGTCGCCCTCCTCCCCACTCTGGGGCCACTATTTTCCCATGTTGACATTATAGTTTATTTTTTCCTTAATCCGTCGGGATCCTGTATTTTGAGCATCTGTATGGCCTCTTTCACACAGAAAGTATATGATCAGAATTTGTAAGCCAAAATCAGGAATGGCTCCAAAATACAAATGAGATCCAAATAATTCTATTACATTTTATCTCTGTTTTGGACCCTATCCTGTTTTTGGCTTACACATACTGATCAAATACTGGTGCAAAACACTGACCAAGGATTGACTGTCTGAAAGAGGCCATTAACCCCTTAGTGAACAGCCTGCTTTGGGTTTTACTGACCAAGTGTTTTTCTTCCTTTTTTCATCGTCGCGTTCCAAGAGCTATAACTTTTTAATTTTTCCATCTATATAGCTTTATAATGTCTTGTTTTTTGCGGGACAAGTTATAGTTTTTAATGGCGCTATTTTGGGGTAAAGCAAAACATGCAATGCAACAGCTCTCTGCAAACCACATAACGTACAAAATTGCATAATAATTGCAAGTGCTATGCTTATAAATTAGAGATGCCTGGCAAATCATTTTGTACAAAATTATTTAAGCCCGTCTGCCACACGTCAAGGCGATCTCTGTAAGACGGGTTCCTAACACTAAATTCTACCTGTTATGTGCCATGACGGCTACCATATAATTCAGCGAGTGTAGGTTCCACATGCATGCTGGGCCTGCTTTAATTTCTGTCATTTTTGGTGCCAAAATGGCCTCCATTATATCCAAGGAAAGCAGGTACCAACATGCATGCCGGGCCCACTCCACACCACTCCTGGTGCCAAATGGCCACCAAAGAATGCAATGAGAGTCCACAACTATATCTCTCCTGGTGCCAAATCCATCCTCCCTACAGCCCGTGTCCGTACCAATGAGTTCCTTGCCAAGTGGGAACAAGAATCTATTGAGGGTTCCCTCCGCCTTATGAGGTTGTTACTTGAGGAGGAGAAACGTATTTTAATTAAAAGTGAGAGTGATCTAAAAGTTTAGTGAACATACTGACTTTGCGAAAAAAGAAACTGCTGCAGCAAAACATCGAACGTTTCACCTGCTATATCAAGGAGAAGAAACATCTGTTGTACAATAGGGACATTAAAGATTTTAAGGAGGGCAACGTTTTCGATTTTGGTCCTAAGCGTCAGACCGCCTCAGAGGCTGATACAGAAGTGTCATCCTCAGAGGGGGAGACTGATATTGAACAGAGACCTAACTCGTCCAGAGGGCGAGGGGCATCTAATAGGGGTCCTTTTAGATCTCGGGGAGGGGGGGGGGGGGGGAGACAGCGAAGTAGATCAGGCAGAGGATCTAGAGTTTTTTTTTTTAGACAACACACCCCCAGTATCAGAATTTTCTGCGCCACAAAAAGACATCAGAGGCTCCCAAATAGAGGAACTCCAAGTGGTCAATCTGTCGCAGCGGTCTCTGCCCCCCTCTGAAATGGAAGTACTTAGAAAAGGCCTCTCCTTTGTCCCTCTGCAGAAATGTTATATATTTAATTGGGTTAAAGACCTGCATTTGTATGCACGTAAGCTAAAATGGAAAAAAAAAATCCTAACTCATGACAAATGCGTTTGTCAGGAGTTGGGGATCACAGTGTAAGAATTGCAGGATGTTCAGTTACTGGCTGAATTATGTGATGAGGGTGATAGAGGCATTGGTGATGGCCCGTTCACAGATTTGAGAAATCCCTCTAGAATGTTTCCTCCAATGAATGACAATACACCTATTGATACTTTTATCTAGGTTGTCACCCAGGACCTCCATAAATTGAAGGGACATACTTTGGCTCTGACAACCTCAGCCCCAATCAAAGACAAACATTGGGAGATCTGGAGAAGGACCCCAATATAGTCATAAAACCCTCAGACAAAGGGGGCAATATTGTCATCATGGATCAGGAATCATACTGTGATATGTGCCTCAGAATTCTACAAGACACCACTACATATAGACCCCTCCCCTCTGATCCGACCGCTATCTTCAGGCAACAACTGTCTGTACTTCTCAATGAAGCCCTGAAGGATAAGCTTATCAACAAAGCTGAAATTGACTTTTTGCTACCGAAATTTCCGGTTCGTGCCGTGTTTTATAGCTTACCCAAGCTTCATAAGCAGGGCAGGCCCATTCAAAGGCAGGCCCATTGTATCCGGCATTGGTAGCCTCACGGCCAATATCAGTACATATATTGACGTGATACTGAGGCCATTTGTGGCGAGTCTACCATCTTTTGCCCGTGATACAATGGATGTCCTACAGCGCCTTGAGGGTATTCAATGCGATGAAGATATGTGGCTTACTAGCCTAGATGTGGAGGCCCTGTACAGCTCCATCCCACACGACCTCGGGTGTGTAGCTGTGCGGGCCTTACTTCAACAGAGGGGTGAACATCTTCATCGACATAATGCCTTTGTGATGGAGCTGCTAGACTTTGTTTTGAGTCGTAAAGAAACCGAAAAGAAACCGAATGGATATTCAAGTTGGACACAGTACACCCTAAAGGACTAAATGAGGCAGTATAATTTTCCTGCTTCATTTAGGTGATCATGGGTTAGCAGATTTGGTCCATCACCTTGCCATGTTAAGATGCTATGGGCATGACAACTGGTGAGATTGTCCTTGAAGATGCAAGCATCGTGCAATTCACATTAGATGGCATTCACATTCCACTCTAGTTGTCTTCCTCTTATAATGCACGGCTGTCTGTATTTGTATCTGACACTTTTATTTATTTGTGTCAGTTCTCTTATTTCGGCCGCTTTCATATATCCTGTCCAGCTTTTCATAGCTATGTCACTTGTATTTATTTACCGCTTTATGATTGTCCCCAATACCATTGAGCAGATCGGTGCTCCTCCCCAGAGTGTATCATGCTGCAGTGTGCGACGGCCACGTCAGGGAGCGCGTCAGACGGACGCGCCTCTATCCCTGATTGGTGACTGACGCCGGCACACACCCTCTGGGGGCGGGCGTTAGATTATTTATATCCGGCGTGTACATGGCCGCACACGGCCATCACAGCGCCGGAGTCTGGACGCCACAGTGCATTAGTTTCATCTAATCTGACACTATCTTGTTCGCTCCTGATGACGCATTACAATTAAGAGTCATGCAGAAACGCGTAGAGCGAGTCTCTGTGTCTTGTACCGCTGCACGAGTGGGGCAGCTTTAATAAGTGCTAGTCCGTTTGCACCGGCTCCCTCATTCTGAGCGCATTGAAGCACAATACATCACTTGTCTATCAGGATAAGAGCTACCCTGGTGCACCAGAATCGAGTTTAGTAGCTCTGACCATACTGACTATCCACTGTAGGGCTCAATACTCAAGGGCTCAACACATGAGCTAACTAAAGTGGCAAGTGGATTAGTTCAGTATCGTTAGTTCCTGTATAGAGTGTGGTGTCAAATACACCTAGTGGGCACAGTCTATACGCTGATCAGTGTGCTCCAATACTGAGCGATAGCCTGACTCACAGGTTACTGCTCAGGCTTTCAGAGTGACAGATGGTTTTTACCTGATCCCTCTCCGCACTTCTGATTTCCTGTATGCCTGATTTTATCTAAACCCCCTTTCTTTTATTGAGTATAATAAAGTAGTTTATTACTTTCTATGTAACGTTCTTTCAGGCTGAGAATTTAATACTTTAGTGAATGTATACTGCCAGAACCATAGTTATACATTGTGAATTGATTGTCTCTTACCAAGACCCATAACTTTTTTATTTATCTTTCTATGGAGTTGTGTGAGGGCTTGATTTTTGCGGGACAACTTGTATTTTTCATTGGTATCATTTTGGAGTAAATGGCGCTTTTTGATTTCTTGTTATTCCATTTTTTTGTTGCAGCTAAGAATAAATTAGCAATTCTGTCTTTCTTTTAAAACAATTTTTTTTACGGCGTTAACCATAGGGGATAATTTATGTAGATATTTATGTAGTCCGGGTCGTTATGGACGCGGCAATACCAAACATATGTGGGAGATTTGTTTTTGCAATTTTTTTTATTGAAAAGCGTATTCTCAATGGAAAAAAAGTGTTCATTTTTTTAATGGATTTTTTTATTTAATAAATGTGTTTTTTTCCCTTTTTTACCACATAATAGTCCAGCAAGGGGACTGTAGCAGACAGTATTTTGATTGCTTTTAAAATGCAATGTGCAATTCCTATAGTGCATTGCATTTTAATGGCAATGCTATTCCAACATTGACCAGCAGGCTGCGCCAGGGAGGCGCCTGCTTGAAATTACTGAAGGCTGGTCTGTGGCATACATCTGACCCCTGCCAGCCTTCACACACATCGGCACCCCGCGATTGCATTTGCGGGGTGCCAATGGGAGACAGAGGGAGTCCGCTTCCTCTGTCAGCACTTTAAATGCGGCGGGCGACATTGCCCACGGCAAAGTGTTAAACAGCCCAGATCGGCACTCCTGCCGGTCCGGGCTGTTAGAGCCGGGTCCCCGCTCCCCTCAGCGCTTAGACTGGGCCGCCGTAAAAAAGTGGCCCATTCTAAGGCCCCTTAGTGACCGCCGTATAAAGGTCGTATGGGTGATCATAAGGGGTTAAAGTCCTGCCAGCAGAAGTTTTTTTCCCCCTTGTTTTTTCTTGTTATGGATGCAAATTGAGCATAAGGCCTCAGTATTTGATCAGTATTTTGTATCAGTATTTGATCATAATTTGTAAGCCAAAAGCATGAGTGGATCCAAAACACAATGAGATGCAAAAAATTCTACAAATAAAAGCATCCACAGCATCATAATAAGCATGTGACAGCTGTTACAGTATTAGGTTACAGAAAGGATAACTGATACATAACAGCCAGATGGAGGCCAAAAAGACACACTGGTTGAATGTTGATCTATGGATATGTTTGATGTATGTGTTGGGAGCTTTCCTGGTGTGTACAGTAAACAGAGGCTCAGTGCCTGTACAGTGGACTGTTTGCAATATGCCAGGGCGGCTGTGTGCACTCTGTGGTGCGGATACGGATCCATTGACTTGAATGGGTCCACAATCCGCAAGATAAGGCCTCATGCACACGACTGTTGTGTGCATCCGTGGCCGTTGTTCCGTTTTCTGTGATTTTCTGCGCACCCATTGACTTTCAATGGTTCCGTTGAAAACTCTGAAAATGCACCGTTGTTCATCAGCGGCCGTGATCCGTGTTTCCTGTCCGTCAAAAAAAATAGGACCTGTCCTATTTTTTTGACAGACAACGGTTAACAAACCCATTCAAGTCAATGGGTCCGTGAAAAAACACGGATGCACACAAGAATGTCATCCACGTCAGTGATCCGTGTACGTAGGCTACTTTATACAGACGGATCCGAAGATCCGTCTGCATAAAAGCTTTTTCAGATCTAAGTTTTCACTTTGTGAAAACTCAGATCCGACAGTATATTCTAACACAGAGGCATTCCCATAGTGATGGGGACGCTTCTAGTTAGAATATACTACGAACTGTGGACATGACTGCCCCCTGCTGCCTGGCAGCACCCGACCTCTTACAGGGGGCTGTGATCAGCACAATTAACCCCTCAGGTGCTGCACATGAGGGGCTAATTGTGCGTATCATATCCCCCTGTAAGAGATCAGGCGCAGACCCCCCTCCCTCCACAGTTTTAATTTCATTGGTGGCCAGTGCGGCCCCCCCTCCCTCCCTCTATTGTATTAATTTAATTGGTGGCCAGTGTGGGCCCCCCGGCCCCCCTCCCTCTATTGTATTTGAACAGCAAACTAATCTGTAGAAAACAGTGTCAGGCAGCTGCTGTCAAGGCCAATAGGATAATGGGGTGCATCAAAAGGGGCATAGATGCCCATGATGAGAACATAGTCCTACCACTTAACAGTTCACTAGTCAGACCACACATGGAGTACTGTGTACAGTTCTGGGCTCCTGTGAACAAGGCAGATATAGCAGAGCTGGAGAGGGTTCAGAGGAGGGCAACTAAAGTAATAACTGGAATGGGGCAACTACAGTACCCTGAAAGATGATCAAAATTAGGATTATTCAGTTTTAAAAAAAAGACGACTAAGGGGCGATCTAATAAATATGTATAAATATATCAGGGGTCAGTACAGAGATCTCTCCCATCATCTATTTATCCGCAGGACTGTGATGAGGGGACATCCTCTGCGTCTGGAGGAAAGAAGGTTTGTACACAAACATAGAAGAGGATTCTTTACGGTAAGAGCAGTGAGACTATAGAACTCTCTGCCTGAGGAGGTGGTGATGGTGAGTTCACTAAAAGAGTTCAAGAGGGGCCTGGATGTATTTCTGGAGCGTAATAATATTACAGGATATAGCTACTAGAGAGGGGTCGTTGATCCAGGGAATTATTCTGATTGCCTGATTGGAGTCAGGAAGGATTTTTTTCCCCCTAAAGTAGGGAAAATTGGCTTCCACCTCAGTTTTTTTTTTTTTTGCCTTCCTCCGGATAAACTTGCAGGATAACAGGCTGAACTGGATGGACAAATGTCTTTTTTTGGCCTTATAAACTATGTTACTATGTATAGCAGAATAAATGAATTATTCCCAAGTCATTTTTAATAGACAACTGCGTTTCACCTGAGAATTTGAAGACTAGTTTATGATACAAAATATTATATATTCTGCCTGCTTGTATGCAGAGTGGCAAGTATATTCAAGGTCACATTTAAGTTACAGTAGTTGTAGGGAATGGAAAACACAAGGCTAACAAGGTTTACACAGTTTAGTCAAGTGAACAAGTAATGTCCTCTAAGAGTACAGACGTTTGACCTCCCCTGTCCTTCGCAGCCTCATTTGTTCCAATAGAAAGAACTAATGGCTGATCATTGTTGAAAAAGGATATCAACTGGAATCTGGGCACTGTTCTTTCATTGCCCGTCGTCTCATGCATGAATCCTATTATTCACAAGTGCATTCATTGATATAGCTGAATGCCGTCATCTGTCCTAGCCACTGACTTAAAACTTTATACCGGTTGCAGAAGACTTTAAGAATTTTCCAGATTCTTCCAATTAGCAGAGGAAACTTCCAATAAACATTAATAAAGCGGTTTTGTCTCAACCTTTCAATGTCTGACATTCTGTGCACCTCAAACTTCCCTCCTGAATATAGATGAGCAGCTTGATGCCACAGCCTAACAATGTTTTATAATTTATGCACATAATCTAGTCAATAATTCTTTATCGTCTTTATTCTGATTGCATTGATGGCACAGCTGCCCAGTTAATTATGAGACAATTACCCTGCTGGTTCCTATGTATTACTGTAAATTGCATGGTGTGTGTGGCACTTAGAAATCTGAGCTCAGGTTGACTTTTAAAATTGTGAGAATTTGTGTTTTATTCCCTTCTGTAGCAGCTACGGAAGTGAAAATGACCCTTATTATAACCCTTTGATGGAGAAGTTGTGGACTGTAAGGCATGCCTCAAAATTATAAAAAAAAATCTATAATTGTACATCTATGTACAGGATATCAGATACAGAGATATGTGACGTATTCTCAAGAAGAGCAAGTAGCTTCATAAGACAGAAAAATAGTGTGATGTCATACATAGTGATGGGATCAGCATATCAAAAAAGAGCTCCTCTAAATAATTCATTATAGCGGTTTGCAGGAATAGGATATTGATGACCTATCCTCCGGATAGGTCATCAATATCTGATGGGTGTGGGTCCAACTCCCGACTCTCCTGTTTGAAGAGGTCTCTTCCTGCCTCTAGTATGCAATGTACAGCACTGTGCTTGGTGTGCTGTGAGGAGGCTGCAGCTCTCACCGGAGCACTGAGGCCTCTTCAGCTGATCGGCAGGGGTATCAGTAGTGATGCCAGGTGTGCCACAGATCAGATATTAATGATATATCCAGAGGATAGATTGTTCGTTCTTGCCATGAGTAAAAGGGATGATTTTTTCAGAGTTGCAAAAGGGGATGATTATTGGCACTCGGGCCAAGGGTGGCAATGTTTCTGAAACTGCACAGTTTGTGAACAGTTCGAGTGTTGCTGTGCTGAAAGTATTGTGAGTGGACAAATGGCACCATTGTGAATAAGTGAGATGGAAACGGCAGAGCACCACGTGCAATTAATGTGAGAGGTGAACGTTGGCTATGAAGGTGCTCAAGGGCGGACCGACTGATGGGTGTGGGTCCAACTCCCGACTCACCTGTTTGAAGAGGTCTCTTCCTGCCTCTAGTATGCAATGTACAGCACTGTGCTTGGTGTGCTGTGAGGAGGCTGCAGCTCTCACCGGAGCACTGAGGCCTCTTCAGCTGATCGGCAGGGGTATCAGTAGTAATGCCAGGTGTGCCACAGATCAGTTATTAATGATATATCCAGAGGATAGATTGTTCGTTCTTGCCATGAGTAAAAGGGACGATTTTTTCAGAGTTGCAGAAGGGGATGATTATTGGCACTCGGGCCAAGGGTGGCAATGTTTCTGAAACTTCACAGTTTGTGAACAGTTCGAGTGTTGCTGTGCTGAAAGTATTGTGAGTGGACAAATGGCACCATTGTGAATAAGTGAGATGGAAACGGCAGAGCACAACGTGCAATTGATGTGAGAGGTGAACGTTGGCTATGAAGGTGCTCAAGGGCGGACTGATATTCTACAGTGGGGCAGCTCATCATCAAAGTAAACCAGGAGGCTACCAGATGTGTTTCTAAAGCAACAGTCCAGTGAAGCCTACTGTGTATGGGGATGGTTACTGCACCTCTGCTAATGAAATTGCATCAGCAGAAAAGGCTTCAATTTTCATGGCAGTACCAGAATTGGACCTCCATTGATTGGCAAAGGATTGGCTTCTCTGATGAATCGTGTTTTCTGCTTCATTGAATGGAAAGATGTTGGCATGTCAGGTGAGAACAAACACCCTGTAACCACTGCTGGAAGAACACAAGCTGGTGGGGTGGATTGGATCTTCCAGCAAGACAATGCAACATGTCACACGACCAATGTCCACATTGGTTGGAAGAGCATGATGAAGAAAATCCAAGCACTACCCTGGTCCCCTAATTCCCTATACTTGAAACCAATTGAGCATATGTGGGACCACCTCGATCGTCATGTTCACTCTAGCAGCTGTGGGATGCCCTGCAGTTAGCATGGTTCCAGACACATGTGACAACCTACCACAATCTTATTGAGTCACTCCCAGCTTGTCCTGCTGTCCGTGGTCATAATAATGTGATTAGACTGTGTATTTTTTTATAGCTTTTTTTTTGCTTATTTTATTTTCTGTGGAGTCCAGTACTGCTAAATTGCAGAGCACATTTAAAAAATTTGAAGGAAGAGCACTAAAAAATTAATGACTGTAGTTCTTCACATAACTCTAATAGCTCAATTTTACTAATTATGAATAACTGTCTGGAGATTCACTTGAAAGGTGTTGCTTAGGCTTCTTAAAAGGAATCTGTCACCAGTGACCTCCCTATCAAACTGTTTCCATATACACTGAGGTTCTTCTGATTAAAATACTATTTTTCATTTGTTAATCTGATGCTTAGTTCCCGAGTAATGTTGAGCGTAGCGAGCTTTGGATGCTTTATCCGAAGTCGCTTTGTTCAAAACTTCGGAATAATACTGTACGGAGCCTAAGTTAGTTATTCACGAAGTCACACGTGACTTTGTTGAATAACTTCGGTAGTCTCCGAGGTGCAAGCTGAGTTCAGTTAACAGTTTGATAGATAGGGCCAGGCAGTGGCAATGCAGCTAGGGAGGGGCTGGCCACAGAAAGTAGTGGAGCTTGGGTGCAACAAGAGCAATGGTGATGCCCTCATTGCACCAAAGGCCTAATTTGTATATTAAGACCAATTGAATATAATGGGTCAAATAGCAGTGAGTTGAAAAAAAGCAAATTAAAAATTACATTCAGTTGCATAAATGCAAATGCACGGAAAATACTACACATTCAATTCCAAATAAAAACAATAACATGTATGTAGTTTTTGTTAATTCTTTAAAGGAAATATGTCACCAAAAATGTTTTCTGCCAGTCAAAAACAGATAGTGGCACACATCCATTTTTCTAATCTGTTTTTCTAATCTGATTTATTTCTTCTACTTTCTGCACATGATTATGGGGGCGGCCATCTTGCCTGAGCTGTACTTAACAGCATTTAGAAAGCATTAAGAAAATAGCTTTACGGCAGCCCCCTGGGCCATAGAAACAATGGTCAGGAGGGGGCCCCATTGACTTACATAGATAAGTTCTCTAGGCATGCTCTGTGACCTGTGCAGAGGTCATTGTACAAATCCTGTCTTATCTATACACAGAGGTGATATCTCCTTATCATTACAGGCAGGTTTAGAATAATATATAGCTGCAGTAAAGAGATCTGTACACATCGAGTAGTGCCTAGTAGTGCCTTAGTGGATTGCAGGGTGGTTGTAACCATGGAAACAAGAAGTGTATAATGTGATGGAAAAATAAATCAAGCCAGTAAAGGAAGCAATTTGGACAATCACAATACATTAGTAAGTGCCTTGTATTAACTTTCTCAGATACTGATGGGTTGGACGGCGTGATGACGTGAATACGTCGCGTCTCGTTCTCCCCCTCCACCGGCCTCCTCCTCCCAGGCTCTCGCGTCTACCCGGACAGCTGATGCTGAACAGCTGATGGTTTGTGCTGCGATCCTGCGCTATCTCCTTTCTCCGCTGCAGGCTCTCATTTCCTGCCCCCTGGGTCCGGCCGTCTGGTGTGTCGCCTTTCATCTTTCGTCCGCCGATGTGCGGTGGGATCCTCCGCTCCTTTCCCTGCTGCTTGCTCTGCATCGTCATCGGCTTTTTCCGTCTGGCTCTGCCCCGGAGGCGGGCTTCAGCTGTTTGATCGTCCGGCGGTAGGATTGTGTGCTGCCGGGTCGTCTCTCCACCTGCTGCTTTGCTTGCTGCGGACTGCCTGCCATCCTGATCCCCTTTCTGTTGGTGCCCTCTACTTTGAACTACTGTCATCCCTCTCGCCTGCCCCTGATATTTGGTTACAGCTGTGGAGTGCCCCACGAGTAGGACTCCCTCCTCCGGACACGTGAGAAAAAAAATAAAAAAATATAGCTTACTTCTGACTTTCTGACTTTTTTAAGTTTTTCTGAGTTTTGCCATTGCTGTTTTTATTTTTGCTAGATTGCCACACGGAGGAGATAGTCCCTCTTTCTCTGATTGGAATTGTTTTCTTTTTTTTTCCCCCACTCTCTCCTTCCTTTCTTCCTCCCTGGCGAGGGGGGGAGCGTGAGGGGGAGAGGAAAGGAAAAAGGAAGGAAAAGGAAGGGGTGAAAGATAAAGGGGGAAAAAAAAAAAAAGGGGGAAAAAAAAAAAAAAAAAGATAAGAAAAGGGAAAGAGAAGATAGAGAAAAGGGCGAAGAGGTTAAGAAGGCGAAAGAAAAGGGGGAAAGGCAATAAAGAAAAGGAAAAAGAAAAAGAGGACAAGGATAAAGGGGGAAAAAAGGGGAAAAAAAAAAATAAAGGACAAAAGGAGAGATAATAACAAGCGAGACAAATAAGTAAAGGGAGCAGGTGGGATAAGGAAGAGAAAAGGAAGGAAAAAGATTAAATAAAAAAAAAAAAGAGAATAAAATTTTTTCTCATGAAAGAATGGCCCCAAAGTGACGCTCAGTCGACTCCTCTGTAATCAAGGTGGGGTCCAAGACTCCAGAGAACAGAATTGATAAATTTCTGAAATCACCTCTCCCATTCGAAAAGAACTCAGCTAAAACTAATCCCTCTGCTAATTTGAGAAAATTCGCTAAAATTCCCCAAAAAGTTGACCATTCTGAGGACGGATTAGAGGACTTAGACCAGGAGGTGGGGGAGGAAGGCCTCCTTGTACAAACACAAACTGAACACGATCCATCTCTCTTGGATAAAATCCTTGGCGCCGTGGAAAACAACGGCAGCTTAGTGCAAGGGATGTTCGCTCAATTGGGGTCAATGCAGATCGACATCTCCTTAATAAGAGATGACCTAGCAAAGATCCGCGATCGAGTTCTGCATATGGAAAAAACTGTTGCCTCTCTGCAAACTGACATGGACATGCTAAAATCTAAAACTATGCTTCTCGTCTCAGAAAATCAAGCACTTCAAAATAAGTTAGAGGACCTTGAAAATAGGTCAAGGTGAAACAATGTCCGAATAATTGGCTTCCCAGAAGGAGTGGAAGGTCGACACTTAGAGGAACAACTTAAAGACGCGGTTATGCATAGCCTAGGTAGCGATAACTTCTCCTCGGGATTTCAAATAGAAAGAGCTCACCGAATCCCAGGAGGGAAACCTATTCCAGGGAGGCCTCCGCGTGCAATTTTAATGAAATTATTACTGTCCTCCGACAGAGATATGATACTGAGAAGAGCAAGAGAATTGACACCCATTGAATATCAGGGCACTAAGTTGCTCTTCTTTCCTGATTTTGCACGGCAAACTCAGGAAAAAAGAAGAAATTTCACAGAGATAAAGAAACGCCTGGCATCCAAGGAGATTAAATACTCTTTACAGTACCCAGCGAAACTGAGAGTGATTCACAATGGGACTCCCCTTTTCTTTGAGACACCGCAACAAGTGCTAGAGTGGATGGATCAAAAGGGCATTTGACATTGTGTACTTTCATCACCGGAGGGTCGGGAGGGGGGTGGGGCTAGAATGGGGGAGAACGGCCGGAGGTTAGAGGTTCGCTGAATAGACCGGGCGAATCAATGGAGAAGGGAGGGGGGGGGGGAAGGAAGGGGGGGGATGATTACCCACCTTGCAGGCAGGGGGTTTCCTTTTTTTTTTTTGGGTTGTAATTGATGTCTATTAGAATGGTATCTTGGAATGTCAGAGGGCTTGGGGAAAAGGTAAAAAGACAGGCTATTATGGATGCATTAAAAAGATACCTCCCAGCAATCATCTGCATAGTAGAAACCCATCTAACTAAAGAAACCGTGTCCCGCCTGACAACGGGATGGTATTCCCAATTTTATCATTCTACCTTCAGTGGCTCTGCTAGGGGGGTTTCAGTTCTTATCCATAATTCTATAGATTTCACCCTTATAAAATCCCATATAGATGATCAGGGTAGATTCATTTTCCTTCATGGTGAGCTGTATGGATGCAGCTATATCCTCGCTTTTTTTTATATACCCCCGCCATATTCAATGTATCCACTGACCCAGTTGATGCTCTTTTCTGAAAAGAGACCAGAATCTCGGTTGATCTTAATGGGAGACTTCAACGTGGTCATGGACCCTAACAGAGATAGATTTTCATCAGATACAGAAAGGAATTCTGGTAACTCCCCGCTGTTCCAGTTTTGCGTGGAAGTAGGGCTGGTGGACATATGGGAACATCTTGGCGGAGGAAAGAGAGCGTATTCCTGCGTTAGCAGGGGCGGTAGAGCAATGTCTAGGATCGATTTAGCACTTACTAATGAGCGTAACTTGAGTAATATCCGCAAGATGCGATATGGAGTAAGAACAATTTCAGACCATTCACCCGTTCTGATTGAGGTTTGCACTGGGGAGAACAAGGATATTAGGGGGCTGGGATTTAAGCTGAATCCATATTGGCTCACCATTATGGATAATCATCAGGTTATCAAACTGCTGATTTTTTCCTTTTGGGAGGTGAATCTACCCTCTGCAAACATCAATATGGTATGGGATGCCTTGAAAGCATACTTGAGGGGGGCCTTCATAAGTGAGATTGCTGCACTAAAGAGAACATTTAAAAGGAAGGAGGAGGAATTGGCTAAGATTGCGGCATCTACAACTGAGCGATTCACCAGGCAACCCACTGAGCACAACAGGGAAGAGATGCAGAAGGCCAGCTGTCTCCTGGAGAGTTGTGTAACAGAGAAGGCAAACCATAGGGTATTCTTTAAGGGGTTAAATTATTTTTCCGAGTCTGGACGACCGGGTAAGCTTTTTTTTTTTTTTTTTTTTTTTTTTTTTTTTTTAATAAACTTAATTTTATTTATAATACAAAGAATAAATATCAATATAACCTTAATATTGTTATAAATCCTAAAGTCCGTAAATTTCTAATTTGTAAGCATAATTAGTACTGATTGCATACAAATAACCATACTTATGGAAATAGAACAAATCAAATGGAGATCTCACTTGCTAAGAGGAGAGCGGGACTCGCAGCCACACAAAGCATCTAACTTAGCATGTTAATATCCAGAAAAAGGCAAAGGTCGGGGACCCACGGTCCGGGCAGCCATCGGGGAACGAGCACGCGCCCCGCGCGTCCTTTCCCGAATATGGGTAGAGAGAGCGGCGGGATTAACGATCTTAAATCCATTCACCTGATACTCACATTGACCATACATAGCGGGCTTATAGCGATCTTTAATCGCAGACATTTCTTAAAGCAACCTGGGGGGGTCCAGCAGTCTTCTGTCACAGTGGAGAAAAAAAAGAAACAGAAAGCCACAGCATATTTTACTGCCTCTTCCCCATATATAGTTAAGATTGAAAATTTGTGCCCAGCTCATCCATACCTCACATACAGTCACACCGGTATCTCAGGTGCGAGGGGGCTCAAACAAGTATCACTCACCGGCATTTAGAGAAAATGTGGGCAGAAACACCACCAAAAACCGGCTCTGTCCCCTAATTGCACCCATACCACATATATCGTATCGCTGCCTACAGTCCAACCATATATCGAAAAGAAAGAGCCGCATTTCAGGGCGCACCCGGTCGGAATAAAAACCCGATAGTCCCAAACCCCGGGTCCCCGCCCATAAACGCGGAGTGCCTTGTTTTAACGAGAACTTTATCCCTTATACAGTGCCTGAGAGTCCCGCCGTCCTCCAGCGTTCTAGAGATGCTCCAATATTCAGATGCGATTTCACATCCTTTCCCAATTGCACTACATAAAGAAAAACCGGACTAATAAGATCATTCCCACCCACCCCCCCCCCCCACCCCCCCAACTTGCAGGAAAGGAAAAAAAAAAAAAAAAAAAAAAAACAAACAAACAATTCCAAATTAATTATTTACCCGTGCCCCAATCTTCCCACAATTTACACCACTTTAGATAGGATCCTCTTTGTTTATACAAAATCCTCTCATAAATCTTCACTTTCTCGACCAGGGCCAACCAGTTGCTGCAATCTGGAGCAGAGGAGCAAAACCATAGTCTAGAGACCAAAAGCCTGGCCAAGAATATAACCTTAATCAGTAGTTGGCGTTTTATGGGCTGGTAGTCAACCTCCGATAGGTCTCCCAGGACCCATATCCTGGGGGACAAAGGAACAACAATGTTAAGTTTACGAGCCAAGGTATTTTGGACCGATCTCCAATAGCTACCCACTATCGGGCAGTCCCAAAACAGATGTAGATGGTCTGCCTCGGAGTCGCCACAGCGTGGGCAGTCAGAGGAGACTCTGAGTCCTCTCCTATATAACCACATGGGTGTCACGTATATTTTGTGCAGAATGTTAAATTGTACAACTGTGTGATTGAAATTCTGTGAAACAAGTTTTAAGCTTTCCCCTATGTTTTCCCAATCTACGGGACCCACCTCTGAAAGTGTCAGTGACCAGGATTTCTGTCCTGGAGAGAGAAGACCCTCAAACAATTTTTTCATTAAGTGTCTATAACAGTGTGATATTTTACTTTTCATGACAGTTTTCTTAATAATTAAATCATGTAAAAATTCAGGAGTATCTATAAACAGAAGGTGACTATTCAAAGTGCTGGAAAGTGCTGACCTCAATTGAAAATATGCAAACCAAACCACCTCGGCCAAATTTACCCTTTGCCCTAACTCCATCGGGGGCAAAATTTGTCCTGCCACTAACCACCTGATGTAGGTACTGAACATTCTTAGTCCTCCAGTACTGGCAGCAATTCAAATCCCTTAAATTCAAAAGCTTTGAGTTATGCCATAATGGAGTGCAAATAAGTGATGCCTTAATTCCACACCAACTCCTAATAGTCCGCCAGGTCTTTATAGCCATTCTGCAAAAAGGTGTATACTCAGTCTGTATATTTAATAAATAGTCGGACTCCAATACAGTAAAGAAGTCCGTAAAACCTGAGTCTTTCACTACCCTGTTGCAGAACTGGCTATTTTCCCAGTCGTTAAAAAAGCAAAGTTGAGAGGCCACAAAGTAACCCCTAAAGTAGGGCAGATTGAGGCCTCCCTGATTATAAGGCATGGAGAAATAGAGTGTCTTCAATCTCACACGCTTCCTCCCCCATAATAGATCATTAAGCATCCGCTCTATCAATCTAAAATATTTGTCTGCGATCCATACAGGCGAGTTGCGCAGGACATAGAGGACCTGGGGCAGTACTACCATTTTTATTAAAGAGATTCTGTCTGCTCTTGCCTTTACAATTTTTTCCCATATCTTAATTTTAGCCCTCAGTTTTACCAACAGAGGAATCAGATTGAGTTGTAAATATTCCTGAGGTTTGGCAGAAACTGAAATCCCCAGGTACTTTATTGAATCAGAGACTGTTAGTTGGTTATCCCAGTCACCTCGCAGCTCGTCTATAGGGAGGAGGACCGTCTTCTCCCAATTAATTTCCAAACCAGACGGTGCAGAGAAAGAGCCAACCAGATCCATTATCCGAGGGAGAGTGGTTTCTGTTTGATGAGCAAAAACCAAGATATCATCTGCGTAGAGAGATACACGGTCGTGTTTCCCCATTATACCAAAACCGGCCACTTGCGGATCCTGCCTTATACTGGCTGCTAAGGGTTCGATATAAATATTGAACAAAAGAGGGGAAAGAGGGCAACCTTGGCGGGTACCTCTTCCTAGGGTAAAGCTCTGGGTGAACGTATCATTAATCCTAATCCTAGCAACTGGGGAGCGATATAATAGCTGAACCATCGCCATAAATCTAGGGCCAAAGCCCATTTTTTTCATTACCTCCCAGAGAAAGGTCCACTCCACCCTGTCGAATGCTTTAATGGCATCCAACGACAGGATGGAGCGGGTACCACCTCCCGGGGACTGAATATTCATAAATAGTCTATGCAGATTATAATGGGTACCCCTTTTTGGCATAAAGCCGTTTTGGTCTGGATGGATAATAGAGGATATCACCCGTGAAAGCCTCCTTGCCAAGACTTTTGATAATAACTTAGCGTCTGTATTTAATAGTGAAATTGGCCTGTAGGAGCTCATTTCTATCGGGTCTTTATCCTTTTTGGGAATTAGAACAATAAGAGCCTCCATCATAGAGCCTGGTAGGCTCCCTCCCCGCACCGCCTGGGAGAAAACCTCTAGCAACTGAGGAAGAATCACATCACTATACTTACGGTAGACCTCATATGGAAGGCCATCCGTCCCTGGCGACGAATTCCCAGAGACCGATCCCAAAGCCTCCTGGAGCTCCGAAAGAGATAACTCCTCTTCAAGATATTCTATTTGAGCTTCATTTAAAGTAGAAAGTGGAATCCCCTCCAGGAACTGCGTCGCCAGCCCGGGTGTCATGCCAAAAGAGGAGCTGTATATCTGAGTGAAGTATTGTAAAAAGGTGTCCCTAATTCCTTCTACGTCCGTGATAATTTCCCCCGCTGTATTGCGAATAGAGATAATAGATTGATTTTTCTTATCTTGTTGTGTGATTATCCTAGCTAGCAGCCTACCAGGACGTCCAGACTCCGTGAAATATTTTAACCCCTTAAAAAATACTCTATGATTTGCTTTCTCTATTAGGTATTTTTCCAAGGAGCAACTGGCCTCCTGCATCTCTTCCCTGTTATACTCAGTAGGTTGGCTAGTAAATCGCTCAGTTGTGTCCGCAGCAGCCTTGGCCAGTTCCTCCTCTTTTTTTTTAAATGTTCTCTTTGCTGCAACAATCTCGCTTATGAAGACCCCCCTCAGATATGCTTTCATGGAATCCCATACTACATTGATGTTCGCAGAGGGAAGGTTAACCTCCCAAAAGGAGGACATCAGAGATTTAATGGACTGGAGATTATCCATAATAGTAAGCCAGTATGGATTCAGCCTAAATCCTAACCCCCGATTATCCTTATTCCTCCCCGTGCAGACCTCAACCAGTACGGGTGAGTGGTCAGAAACTGTTCTTACCCCATATCGTATCTTCCGAATATTACTCAGATTGCTCTCATTAGTAAATGCTAAATCAATCCTGGACATTGCTCTGCCACCCCTGCTGACACAAGAGTATACTCTCTTTCCCCCACCAAGATGTTCCCATATATCCACCAGTCCCACCTCCAAGCAGAACTGTGGCAACGGTGAATTGCATACATTCCTCATCTGTTCTGCATCTAGAGAGAATCTATCTTTATTGGGGTCCATAACTGCATTAAAGTCCCCCATCAGAACTAACCGGCATTCTGATCTCCCTTCAGAAAAACGTGTAAACTGGATCAGTGGGTACATAGAGAAGGGCGGGGGTATGTAAAAAAAAGCAAGAATATAGCTGCAACCATACAGCTTACCATACAGAAAGATAAACCTGCCTTGGTCATCAATATGAGATTCTATAAGGGTGAAATCCACAGAATTATGAATTAGAACTGAGACGCCCCTGGAGGAACTACTAAAAGTGGAATGATAAGATTGAGAATACCATCCCGTTGTCAAGCGAAACACGGTTTCTTTAGTAAGATGAGTTTCTACCATGCAAACAATTGCTGGAAGGTATCGTTTTAATGCATCCATAATAGCTTGTCTTTTAACCCTTTCCCCAAGCCCTCTAACATTCCAGGTTACAATTCTAGTAGACATCCTTCACTACCGCAGAAAGAAAGAGAAAAAAAAAAAAAAAAAAAAAAATCCATACCTGCAAGGTGGGTTGGCCCCTCCCCCCCCCCCCCCCCCCCGTTGGTCCGCCCGATCTAATCAGCAAACCTCTAACCTCCGGCCATTCTCCCTTGCCCTAACCCCACCTCCCCTCCATGATAATGTTACACAATTTCATATGCCCGTTTGCTCCATCCAGTCTAACGCTTGTTGTGGTTTTTCAAAAAATTGCGAAATCCCGTTATAAATCACTCTTAATTTTGCTGGATATTGTAGAGAATATTTAATATCTTTAGACGCCAAGCGTTTCTTTATCTCTATAAAGTTTCTTCTTTTTTCCTGAGTCTGCCGAGCAAAGTCCGGAAAAAAAAGCAGTTTAGTGCCCTGGTATTCAATAGGTGTGCACTCTCTTGCTCTTCTCAATATCATGTCTCTATCGGCAGATAATAATAATTTCATTAAAATTGCTTGCGGCGGCCTCCCTGGGATAGATTTCCCTCCTGGTATTCGGTGGGCTCTTTCTATTTGAAACATAGAGGAAAAATAATCACTACCCAGATTGTTCAAAACTACGTCTTTAAGTTGTTCCTCTAGCTGTCGGCCTTCAGCTCCTTCTGGAAAACCAATTATACGAACATTGTTTCGCCTTGCCCTATTTTCTAGATCTTCCAGCTTATTTTGTAGTGATTGATTTTCTGAAGCTAACAGAGCGGTTTTGGATTTTAAAATATCTATATCAGTTTGCAAAGAGTCCACAATTTTTTCCACATTCTGGACCCGGTCCCGGATATTTACTAGATCTTCTCTTATTAAGGAAATATCGCTCTGCACCGAACCCAGCTGAATAGACATCCCTTGCACTAATGTGCCGTTATTTTCTACGGTGCCCAAAATTTTATTCAAAACTAAAGGGTCAAGTTCAGTTCGCGTTTGTGCGGGTAAGCTTTTAGCTAGAATAATTTCACAACAAGATAAGAAAAATCAATCTATTACCTTGATCCGGAACACAGAGGGGGAAATTATAAGAGATTCAGAAGGAATCAGGAATACTTTTCTGCATTACTTTGCTCAGATATATAAACCCTCCTCTGGCTTGACATCTGAACTGGCGATGCGGTTCTTGGAGAAAATTCCACTCTGTACCTTAAATGAAGCTCAAATAAAATATCTGGAAGAGGAACTGTCTCTCTCAGAGCTGCAGGAGGCCCTTGGGTCTATTTCGGGAAACTCATCGCCAGGCTTGGATGGCCTGCCATATGAGGTTTACCGTAAGTATAGCGATGTGATTCTGCCTCAGCTGCTATAGGTTTTTTCCCAAGCAACACAGGGAGGGGGATTACCAAACTCCATGATGGAGGCTCTCATTGTTTTAATCTTAAAAAAGGATAAAGACCCGGCAGAATTGAGCTCTTACAGACCAATCTCCTTATTAAACACGGATGCTAAGATATTATCCAAAGCTCTGGCTAGAAGGCTGTCGCGGGTCATATCCACCATTATCCACCCAGATCAAAATGGCTTTATGCCAAAAAGGGGTACTCAGCATAACTTGCATAGATTATTTACGAATATTCAGTCCCCGGGAGGTGGTGCCCGCTCCATCCTGTCGTTGGACGCTACCAAAGCCTTCGACAGGGTGGAGTGGACTTTTCTCTGGGAGGTAATGAAAAAAATGCGTTTTGGACCAAAATTTATGGCAATGATTCAGCTGTTATACAATTCCCCAGTTGCTAGGATCAAGATTAATGGGACAGTGACAGAGAGTTTCATCTTGGGAAGAGGTACCCGTCAAGGCTGTCCCCTCTCCCCCCTGTTATTCAATATTTATATCGAACCTTTAGCAACTAGTATAAGGCAGGACTCAAAGGTGGCGGGCTTCGGCATAAATGGGGAGTGTGATAGTGTTTCACTCTATGCAGATGACATCCTGGTTTTTATGCATCAAACAGACACCACTCTCCCTCGTAAAATGGAGCTGGTTGGCCTCTTCTCCGATCCATCTGGCTTGGAGATCAACTGGGATAAGACCGTCCTCCTTCCTATAGACGAGTTGCGTGGCGAATGGGATAATCAGTTAACGATCTCCGATTCAATAAAATACCTGGGGATAACAGTTTCTGCCAAACCGCATGAATATCTACAACTAAATCTGATTCCGCTGTTGATGAAGGTGAGGGCTAAAATTAAGGTATGGCAAAAAATCCTGCTTTCTAGAGCGGACAGAATTTCATTAATAAAAATGGTAGTACTGCCCCAGGTTTTTTATATTCTGCGCAACTCGCCTGTATGGATCGCAGATAAGTATTTTAGATTGATAGACCGGATGCTCAATGATTTAATATGGGGGAGGAAGCGCGTGAGACTAAAGGCACTCTATTTTTCTATGCCCTATGAGCGGGGAGGTCTCAACCTCCCCTATTTTAGGGGTTACTTTATGGCCTCCCAATTATGTCTTTTCAATGACTGGGAAAATAGCCCTCTCTGCAGCAGAGTGGTGAAAGACTCAGGATTCTCGGATTTCTTTACTGTATTGGAGTCTGATTATCTAGTAAACACACTGAGCGGGTACACACTTTTCTGCAGAATGGCTATGAGGACTTGGCTGGCCATAAGGAGATGGTGTGGAGTTAAGGCGTCACTTATTTGCACCCCATTGTGGCACAACTCAAAGCTCCTTAATTTAAATGATTTAAACTGCTGCCAGTATTGGAGGAACAAAAATGTTCAGTATCTACACAAGTGGTCAGTGAGGGACAAATATTGCCCCTCAAGGAACTAAAGCAAAGGGCAAATTTAGGTGAGGTGGTTTGGTTTCCATATTTCCAGCTGAGGTCAGCACTATCTTGCACTTCGGACAGTCATTTTTTTTATTGATACCCCTTTATTTCTACACAATTTAATTTGTAAGAAAACTGTCACGAGAATTAAAATATCACATTGCTATAAGCACTTAATGAATAATTTTTTTTCGGATGTTCTCTCTCCAGGACAGAGAGCCTGGTCTTCTCTACTTTCAGAGGTGGGTTCTCCAAACTGGGAGAACATGGGGGATAGTTTAAAGTCGGTCTCACACAATTTTAATCACATTGTTGTACAATTTAATATTTTGCACAAAATTTATGTGACACCCACATGGTTATACAAAAGAGGCCTTAGGGCCTCTTCCGATTGCCCACGCTGTGGCGCTCCCGGGGCAGATCATTTACACCTGTTCTGGGACTGCCCAACGGTGAGCAGATACTGGAGTCTGGTCCAAAATAATCTGGCTCATAAACTTAACATCTTAGTCCCTTTGTCCCCCAGGATATGGGTCCTGGGGGACTTATCGGAGCTCAACTGTCAGCCTACAAAACGCCAACTGTTGATCAAGGTTATGTTCTTGGCCAGGCTCCTGATCACTAGATTATGGTTTTCCCCTTCCGCTCCAGAGTGCAACAACTGGCTGGGCCTGGTCGAGAAAGTGAAAACCTATGAAAAGATTCTGTACATACAAAGAGGATCTTACTTGAAATGGAATAAACTCTGGAAAGATTGGAATAGGGTTAATTAATCAGAACCTTTTTTCCCCCCTAGGCTTTATGAAGGTTTTTTTTTTTTTTTTTTTTTCCTTCCTGCAATGTGGGGTTGGGTGGGGGGTTGGTGAAGTCTGGTCTCCTCTATGTGCACTGCACTGGAGTAGAATATGAAGTTATATTGGAGTATCTCTAGGAACACTGGAGGATGGTAGGACCCCCCGGCATTAAATAATGAAAAAAATAAATAAAAAATTTAAGAGGATGCTTAGCTCATCCGCTTTATTAAGCTTAGGATGTCGGGCAGATCCTATCGATCTTACCAGCAAGAGATCTCCATTTTAAAAAAAAAAAATTTCTAGGTTTATATAATTCTCGACATTGGTATGAAATCATTGTCACTCATGTTCATAGACTAGAACTGACGGGCTTATGAATTTTATAATATTGCAAAGTAATATGGATATAAAGTTTTGTATTATAACAATAAAGTATTTTGAAAAGTAAAAAAAAAAAAAAGAAAAACTTTCTCTACATAATAAATATTTGCTACAGTTAGACAAACCATTTAAATACAGCCCCAGAACCACGCTTATCACATAACTACAGCACCAGAACCAATCTCAATATTACATTCAACACCAGAACCAAGCAGCTAAAATAAATACAGGCCAGTTCAGTGCAGAGATCAATTACAAAATCAGGTTAAATCACAGCCATATAAGTTTGCAATGTGTATAACCTCGAAGTATGATCTTAATAGTTGCAAAGATTATTTGGGAATGCTACCAGCCTACCACCAATTATATTTAGAGATTCACAGATGATGTTTCCTTTGATTTGAGTTGTTCTTTTCACTCTTCCATCATTACTTTCCTCTGCAGTTTTCTGCCCAAATGTCCTCTGCCCCTCTCTTTTGCAGCATATGCCCAAACTATGCACCTGAAAGTAACAGTGATATATATATTTATAGTGCCGTCTGAATAAAAATGGCTAACACCTGACAACTAATAATGCTAAAAGGCATCAAACCCCAATAAAGGTCCAGCCCTTCAATAACAGGCCAGCTTTTCCCATGCATACAAAATATACATGCAGGCTCTGCAAGGAATACTTATGTCTCAACGCTCCTATACCGCCTCAGAGGAGACTTAGGTCAAGTTTCTGTTGGATGATGAAGGCTGTGTGATGATGTCATTGCAGTGCTTGCATCATTTACAGGACACACGGAGAAGAATAGGACTTCCTTGTACCATGCAATATCTCTGGTGTCGATAATTATATCTGTGTCTAAGGTGCATGTAGGAGGCCGGAACGGTCATTCCTGACAATCTTTCCATGTAAATGTGTTGCCTATCACCCCATAAACAAGTGTGTACTGTCTTCTATGCATAGTTTGTTAATGTGAGTGCTCATGTGTGTGTCTTCAGCACCATCTAGTGACCTTTAGCTGTAAGTGCATCTTCTGCCTTTTTAAGTTATGCATATTCATTAGGTCACCTGACTTCCTGCTCACAGTGTATTCTGGGAAAGAGACAAGCTCCTGCTTCCTTTTCTCCTCACCTCATGGAAGGAGCAGCTGCACATTGTGTGTCTCTTACTAAAGCATCGTCGGTAAGGGATTTATTTATGTTTTTGTATTGGTTTTGTGTACATTGTGCTGTATACTCAGTTCTTGTATGTTCATTTTCCTATAGTTTACCTTATCTACTGCCGGTTAATAAAAACCACAGACTACAGAAACAAGTCTCATCTTATTAACTAGTAGAATGGTGATATCTGCCTGTTGAACTGCATACAGACCCCGAGGGTACATGTTGTGAGAACAGGACAAAGTGAAATGCTCACTTATCGGGTGATCCTGTCGTTCATGCAGGCACCACCAATCATAGTTTCTGGGCAGAAGACCATGTGGTCTAAACAACCATCTGCTGCTCAGAAACCATGAAATGTAGAAACCATGTAAATACAGCGGTCTCCTTCACTGAATGAGCAACCGGCTGTTGGGAAGGACGCTTCCCTCACGACAGTTGGCTGCAGAATCGTCCCGTCTACATCCACCTTAAAGGACATGGGTACAATTGAATCCAATAGCTACTCAGTCCGCCCTTCATTTTGGGCCCCCTTGAAGAAAGGTGCATAGTCAGGACTGGTGCAAGTGCTCCAATTGTACCAATGATAATCCAGCCCTGGTGGCGAAGCTACATGGGAATTGAGCACTTGCTGTCTGTTTCCCTCACTGATTTTAGCTGATCACTTAGCATCAGGGGGTGCTTTCTGACAAAATACAATGGATTGTTAAAAATGGTCGATTGCTGGTCAATAGGTGTATCTTTACTGCAGATAGAGACCATGAGGAACATAATGTATACTGTGCTGCAGTGAAGGAAGTATATTTCAGGGGGTATTAAACATACAGTACTAATTGATTGTTGAGTAGTACACCTATAGTCGTATAGCACAGATTCCTGCAGGTATACAATTTTAACACAGGTTCAATAATCTACCTCTCCTCATGTGTTCAATTCTTAGCATGCAAACATTGGGTGAACAAGGTATTCATGTTGAAGGAACAGCTGCAACCAATCTATTTGCTTTAGACAATATATGGTAACAAAGTAGAAGAAGGGAGATTACGAGTTTGATATAATATTTTATTTCTCTTGGGATGGCATTTTGTTTGCACTGTACTGTCAATGCTGTTTGCCAATAATACTGCTACAAAATCATATTAGACTTGACCTACAGAATGTTACATTCTTTATTACACACCGTACGGTATCTCTACTGAGACCACCACATCCTTCTCACAGTACCATGCTGCTCTGCTGGTTTCACAGAAGCTTTAAAGCTAACCTTAAGTCTAGTAACCTGATCATCACCTGATTTTTCTCACTTTTGGTTCAGTAGTCTGTATTTTATAATCGTCATAGCCTTGATGTAATGGAAATCAGCAATCATAGCACTGATTTACTGGTGACCCTGTGATAGAATTGTGCTTACACACAGCAGCCAATCAAAGGAGGCGGGGAGGAGGGAGAGAGCTGAAGCCTGGGTCAGTGATGAGGTAGGGGGTGTGTCACAGACTACCTCATACTTCCTGTAGACTCTGTAGTCAATCTGTAGTCACAGATAACAGGTCTGCCCTAATGGAGAAGAAACAAGCATCTAAGGAGCAAGATCTGAAGAAAATGAATATCAGGTAAACATCACCCATAGGCATTGACTGTTTTTGAGCTTATGACTGCATGGTTGATTTTTCCTAATACTCTGATAGAACTCTAACAGAAATCCAAAATTGCCTGTAAGTAGTGCATTTTTAAGCACCGTCGTCACTTCTTTTGGATGGTTCTCTTTCATCAGGGGTCTTGAAAGAGGACGTTGTGACTCTGAAACATGTAAGAAGGAAGTCAGCTCTTCCTTACTTTCTATAGCTACGGTGACGTCACATTTAGAGCATCCAGCACTCTGTACTGTACCTGGAAGTTGAGCTTCTGTCTGGGGCTCCTCCGCTACTAGAGATTATTGAAGGAACCTATTCAGGAAATTGAATATCTGGGAGGTTTATTGGCCAACCCTGTATTCTGGAGGGTACAGCACCACAGCCCAGAACTTTGGAATGCCGAGAGTAGCAGCACTATCAAAGTAGTAATGTTAGTGCAGTACATCTAATTTGGGTTGTGTAGCCAACTTTTAACCTCTCCTGTGCAAAGGACCAGTTTGTCCTGAAACAATTACGGTAACACCGATTTTTTTGTAAGAGCCCTTGTGCTTTTTTAAATATAATTTTTAAAACATTCATTATTTGCCCTTCGTAATATTCAGGTGCATGTAATGCAGCAAAGCTAAAATCTGCATTTCTCATTTGTTGGCAAACTCACTTAAGTAATGTAATTAACTCTATTACTATTTTACTAAAAGACTAAGTGGCTGCCAATAAAGGGAATAAAATGACTACGCTCCATGTTTTCACCCCAGTGGAAAACATTGTAAGCAATGTTAATAATAATAATTGGCATAATTAATTGTTGGACAAAATTCTTCAATCACAATTTTCTCTGGGATCACGGCATCCTGCTTAAGTGGAGCACATTAAGAAATGATAAATTAAATAAGTCAAACCATACAAATGTATTTGCATATTATGGGACGCGCTATTACTGCAATAATTGTCACTGTTATGTCGTGCACAACAAGTGAGACCTACAATTCTGTATTTCTGATAGAAAATGAAACAATAGAAATAACTTTCTCCCTTCTTAAACTTCTATATGTAAATAATAAGTAGAAATGCATGGATTTTCATTAAAAAATAGCTATATTATACCAGCAATGAATGGACAATTATAAGACTCATCATCTGTTCAGAAGATGGAGAGAATGTGTTTCTTATAAAACAGGTGCTTATCCTTCCTATTAAACACTGCTGTTTGCTGCAGTTAATGGGATTATAAAATATTAGGATTATGATGTACAGTGATAGTCACTATATCAATATGCACCTATCCATTGTTGCTTCGATAAAAAACCTGAATATATCTTATGAGATACTCCTAAAGAATAAAGACTTCCTCCAAGCTCATAGAAATATGGATAAATGGCTAGCAGCATCTCCCAGCATTATGGAAAATTCCTGCAAATAATAGTTCAGTCATCTAAAGAACATTAACATTGAGTTAGGGGTCTGCTTCATTGCGGACATTAATTTTCCCCCTGTTGAAAGTTATTGCTGGTCGTCAATGTACCAGGGTGTGAAGTGAATGTAAACCACTGGTCAAATATCATCCCTGTAATTATCTACAGTATATTAGAACCAAATAGGTGCCTAAGAAACAAAGATCAAACTCTGTGATTGAAGGGGCTATTTAACCTTCAACTTTTTTTTAACACATCCCTTAAGAGTGGCAGTCCTAAAGTGGAGTTGATAATTACTTTGTCCCCGCCACTGGGTTCCAGCTCAATTGCCCCACATTCACCTCTGCTGGTCCCAGGTCTCCTGGAATCAACATCCTGTCACCTGTGCGGCACGTGAGCAAGTGATGTCCCGCAATGGTGACATGTCACCTTTCGGACAGTGTTTGGCTTCAGCGTCACGTTGCTCCTCATAAACAGGTTGTTGATTCCCAGAGGCCTGGGACCTGTGGAAGAGGATGTTGAGTGATGGAGGGGACCAGGTAAGTATAAACCCCCACCATGGGTCCATCACTCTGAAGGAGTCAGTTAAAAAAGTTTAAAGTTTGATAACGTTAGCCTTCTTCTCTTACTCGATGATCTGCCTGTGGCCATATGCAGTTTGGCCAACAGCCTTCTCACTTTCATTACTCCTCCCACAAGCGACTGCTTCCCAGGACAGTAGGGATAATGTTTCCAGGAGTTAGAGGCCCATAAACTGCACTACTGTTGCCTCTCAGTTTAATGACCTAAAGCATGGTCCAAAATGGCATCTTAGTGGAAAGAAATATAGAGATGATCCTCAACAACAGAAACAAATTCCAATTAATTAGCTTGCATGCTAAGTGTCCTTTATTGACCATCAATGGACTGTGGCTGCTCATGAATTGCCATTCTACATTGGCATCAATAAGGTTCAGGCTATTGTTCTTGATGTCATTAAACAGGACATGTCAGTTCTCCTGATGTTTCTTTTTAGCGAAAACCAGTATTCCCCATGAAATAACAATACTAGGGAACATTTTCTTTAATAGTTCTGTTTTAAGCTGTTACCATCCTCTGGTCAATAGAATATGTTCCTGCTACTTTGACAATCAGTGTGGGGACACACCCCATTAACAAGGTGAATGGTAACACCCAGTTGTCAATTTATTGATAGGTTTCTAGGTGGAATACCAGAGGAATAGCACAATGCAGAGTTCTATAAAATGGTGTTGACTGATCTCCAATTTTAATTGTCAGTGACCACGCATGATCTGCCACCTTCCAGTAATGGCTTGCACTTGCGCCAGCCCTTTACTGGATTTTTTTTGTATAGTTTGCTAACTGAAGTGTCATATAGCCATTTTTGAGTCAAGTTTAATGTAAATGAGTTCAACATTTGAGGAACATGCATTTATCCATATATAGAGGGAGATTTATAATTTCGTTTGCACCAGAAAAATGTTAAATGTCAGTTTTGAAAAAATAGTCCCAAGTGGCGTTTTTTTACACCGTGACAGTTTTCTGAAAGGGGCATGGCCATCCGCCAAGACAAATTTATATTAATTTATACCAGTTTTCCATAAATTATGTGCATCCTCTAGCAGGGCAGAGGATATCAAGACCAGGGCAGAATGTGGCGGTCTTGATAAGTCTCCCCCATAGTTACATTATAAAGTTGACCTCATTGCATGTGTTTTACTAAATGGAAATGGCTGGTAAATGTAAAATAATTTCTATGACTACACAAATTATTTAACCCATGGCATCTGAAGATTTTCAGAAAACAGTCTTCTCAAACTCGTTGCAAATATCTCTGCATGTGTTCCAGGCAACGCCGGAGTTCTGGATAACACTGGAATAAGGTCATTTAGAAATCCTTCCAACAGAGGTTCAGCTGCCACTTGTCTGTATCGGAGACATACTGGATACAAAAGGGTCAGCAAGTCATACATCGTGGAAGGAAGACATAGGGTTTCTAAGGTCACTAGCACAATCACCATCAGCGATGTGAGATAATCTTCCTGTGCATACTTCATTTAACTGCAAATTCCAGCTTTGAAACAAACTGTACATTATGATTGGTTTCAAATCAACTGTGTGTTCATAAAAATCAACCAAGCAAGAAAGAATTCTCCAGTGTTTAGAGGAGAAATGGAATGTCATATCTGAAAATAAGATGCACAGAAAATATTAGAGGAAATATTTAATTCAAACTGTTAGAGGTCAACATCTACCCAATATACAGTGCTGCCCATAAATGTCTCCCAAAAGATAATAAGACGATGTACAAGAGGCATTATTGTGCGGGGCAAAAAAATTCTCACCTTTTATTTACATTTGAGCAAAAAGTGTCCAGTCCAAAATTATTCATACCCTTCTCAATAATCAATAGATTGGCTATTACAGCAATCAAACGCTTCCTATAATTGCAGACCAGCTTTTTGCATGTCTCCACCGGTATTTTTGCCCATTCATCTTTAGCAATGAGCTCCAAATCTTTCAGGTTGGAGAGTCTTCTTGCCATCACCCTGATTTTTAGCTCCCTCCACAGATTCTCAATAGGATTTAAGTCTGGACTCTTGCTGGGCCACTCCAAAACGTTAATGTTGTTGCCTGCTAACCATTTCTTCACCACTTGTGAAAAAAAAAAAAACATTTCTCAGCTTTTATTTACATTTGAGCAAAAAGTGTCCAGTCCAAAATTATTCATACCCTTCACAAACTGTCACAGTCTGTGGGAAAATCAAAAGTTCTATACCATTCTAAATAATCCAAGCTGGTCTAAAGCATCCCAATTACCCTGATTAATTGGGAACAGCTGTTTTAATCAACTCAACAGGTTAAAAACAGCAGCTCTCTACAGTTGGTTTGTGGACAGTCATGGTTAAGACAAAGGCGCTCAGTGAGGACCTGCGGCTGCGCATTGTGGCTGCTCACAAGTCAGGAAAGGGCTACAAGGCCATTTCTAAATGTTTTCAAGTTCCATTGGCTGCAGTGCAAAGTATTATTAAAAAATACAAGATGTTCCGCACTGTGGAAAATCTCAGAGGACGTGGTCGGAAGCCAAAAGTGACACCTGTGCTGGCCAGGAGGATAGTTAGAGAGGTGAAAAAGAATCCAAGGATCACCACCAAGGCCATCCTGGTGAATCTGGGCTCTGCTAGTGGCAATGTCTCAAGGCAGACAATCCAACGGACATTGCACACTGCTGGGTTCCACGGATGCAGACCAAGGAGAACGCCACTTCTCCAGATAAGGCCCACAAAAGCTCACTTGGGCTTTGCAAAAGATCATCTGGACAAATAAGAAGACTTATGGTCTTTTGTGTTATGGTCAGATGAAACAAAAATTGAATTGTTTGGTCACAATGGTGTTTCCTATATTTGGCGTAAAAAAGGAGAAGCCTTCAACCCAAAGAACACTATCCCCACTGTCAAACATGGTGGTGGGAACCTAATGCTTTGGGGGTGTTTCTCAGCTAATGGACCAGGGAACCTAATCACAGTAAACGGCACCATGAAAAAAGAGCAATACATGAGGATTCTCAACGACAACATCAGGCAGTCTGCAGAGAAACTTGGCCTTGGGCACCAGTGGACATTTCAGCATGACAATGACCCAAAACACACAGCAAAAGTGGTGAAGAAATGGTTAGCAGACAACAACATTAACGCTTTGGAGTGGCCCAGCCAGAGTCTAGACTTGAATCCTATTGAGAATCTGTGGAGGGAGCTAAAGATCAGGGTGATGGCAAGAAGACTCTCTAACCTGAAAGATTTGAAGCTCATTGCTAAAGATGAATGGACAAAAATACCTGTGGAGACATGCAAAAAACTGGTCTGCATTTATAGGAAGCGTTTGATTGCTGTAATAGCCAATTTATTGATTATTGAGAAGGGTATAAATAATTTTGGACTGGACACTTTTTGCTCAAATGTAAATAAAAGCTGAGAATTTTTTTCCCCCCACAATAATGCCTCTTGTACATCGTTTTATTATCTTTTGGGAGACACCTATATCATTTCCCGTCAAAAAATTACTCGGTTGAATAAAAGTAACTTTAAGTCAAAATTTGCCAGGGGTATGAATAATTATGGGTAGCACTGTACAGTACATCTCTCATGTACCCATGCAGTGAAAGAACAGCCTGCTGGAAGATTAGAACGCTAGTGTGAAACTAGGTTAACCTAATTTATTGCTAATATACTATACCTACCCTGTATGGTCAATTATTAAGTTCAGGTGTTTCATCTATACCTATTGCAAAGTGGTGAATAAAATCAAGCACATAGCCATGTAATCTCCATAGACAAACAATGGTAGTAGTATGGGTCATAGTGAAGGCCTCAGTGACTTTTAACTGTGGCAATGTCATAGAATGCTATCACTGATATTAGTTCATGAAATTTCCAATCTGCTATACCTGCTGTGGACAACTGGTAGTGGTATTATTATGAAGTGGGAGCATATAGGAGTACCAACAGCTCAAGCACAAAGTGATACACTACAAATTCACAGAGGGGTCACTAAGTACTGGATCATGCAGTGTGTAAAAATCGCCTATTTTCTAAATCCTTACTCATTAACTTATTCCGCACTACCTTGCTAATGGAAGAATCTGGGTTTGGCAGATGCCAGGAGAATCCTACCTACCAAAGGATATTGTTCCTACTGTAAAATGTTTCGGAGGGACAATAGTATGGGATTGTTTTCCATGGTTTAGGCTAGGCCCTTTATTTACAGTGAAGGGTACTGTTAATGCTCCAACATACAAAGACATTTTAGAGTATGCTTCAACATTGTCCCAACAGTTTGGGAAATATACTTTCCTGTTCCAGCATAAATGTGTACAAGTGCACAAAGTGATGCTCATAAAGATGGTTTGAGTTTGGTGTGAAGGAACTCGAGTGACATGTACAGAGCCCTGCAGGACAGACCTGCTCATTCAACACCAGTGCCTAACTTCCCATATGCTTAATTTTGCACATTTCAAAACCGTGCCATTTTATAAATGAAATATAAGGTCAATATTGCCAATAATAATACAGTAAATTATGTTGGTACTGTACTCCTTGCCTTCCTTCCAGGCCATTATGCTATAAGACGTTGGTTCTGAATTTCCAATAGCATGGCCAAAGAAAATATCACCTTTTTTCCACTTGAATGACACAGTAATTTTCACTTCTGTAATAATAGTTGTTGATTTTATGTCTATCAGACATGCTTTCGACTATCCAATCACTGTATAAATAACACTCTTGCAATATAATTTGCTCACCTAAACTTTGCATTGGCTGATACCACATCATAAACACTAGTTAATTACTGTCCAGATAAAAATAATAATGATATAACAATTTACGCACATGGCTGGTTTTTACAAAATAAGTAAAACACCCACAGAGCATTGCACATATCACACAGGTTTAATGATCCCTTAGTTACCTGGGAACAAAACCTATAAATCATAGTCACAACCCTTGGCACCTACATTAATATTTACACAGTCGGCAGCAAGTACTCCTGAGATAGTGTTCTCATTAGGAGTCATTTACATAGGCCTAACTATAACTAAGACTCAGGTTTTGTGGTTCATAAATAAATAAATTAATAATGGTTAATAAAAGTAATGAATATACAGTATATTCAATTTATTTAGATTATAAAGGAAATCCACTTATATTATATATATATATATATATATATATATATATATATATATATATTATAATATAGAGGATGAGTGAATCTTTTCATAATGAACCAGGTTGTCTGCAAAACGGACCCAAAGCTTTTCAGGTTTGCTTTGAATGAATCCAACAAAATGGCATGCATTTTGGAGGTCAAAATCATGTTGGAGGAAGAAGAAGGGTGCTTATATGACCCTGGGAGAAAGTGAGAGGGGAGGGTGAAGAACAACCTTATCAGCCAATCAGCGGTGGCAGCAGACAGAGAGATGCTTGTACAGAATGAGCAGACGAAAATTTTACTCAAGTCGGTCTGCAAATGTGTGCACTTGCCCGCCTTTGCCTAAGTTTAAGGAGTGTGTCCCTGGGCAGTGTTCTGAATTGCCAGCCTGAAAAGGACCTAGCAGCCCAATGAATGAGGAGATCTCTGGATATAAAGTACAGGGATTGCTCTAGCTTTGTCAGAAAGAGATTGTGAAGTACTATATGATGTCTGATATTCATTTTTATATTAAAAGGGTTTTCCGAGATTTTTATACTGATGACTTATCCTCTGGACAGGTCATCAGTATCTGTTCATGGGGGACTGACACACTGGATCCCTGCTGATCAGCTGTTTGATGAAGGCACTGGTGCTCCTGTGAGCGCTGTTGCCTTCTCAAGGCTCACCAAGCACAGTGCTGTACATTGTATAGCAGATGTGCTTGGTATCGCTTGAATGAGGCTGAGCTGCTTCTAGGCCAAGTGACACATAAACGCATTGTCACATTGCCTAGGAAAAGCAGAGATAAGGCTGCGGCGCTCACAGGAGGGCCAATGCCTTCATAAACAGCTGATCGGTGGGTCCTTGGTGTCGGTCCCCCACCGATCAGATACTGATGACCTATCCTGAGGATAGGTCATCAGTATAAAAATCTCACAAAACCTCTTTAATAATGGGATAACCCTCTTAAGTAGTTCTCCTCCCGGAAGAAGGAAAGCTGTCTCTCTAGTGTCACCAATTGAAGGTAGCTTTTAGGACCAACCTTTTAACACATCTCGCAGCATAACTAAGGAAAAAAGCCAAAGTAGATTCTTCTCCATAAGTACATTGAGCAATAGTTTTATTTCTTCTTGGAGGAGAGCTAGTTTGCATACCTTTTTCCCAGGCAGCATTACCTGGCCTAAGCCAGAAACCCTAAGCCAACTTTATTTCCCTTGTCACACTTTATTGTCGGTCATAAAATCTAAAGTTGACCAATTTTTTTTTTTACAAAGAATGATTTAAATGTTACATGCACATGACTGCGTGTATTTTGTGGTCCATAAACAGCTGATCTGCAAAATACAGATACAGGTATCGTGCATGCCACATTTTTCACGGGCCCAAAACGGACAAGAAAGGGACATGTTCTTGTCACAATATGTGGATTTGGATCCACTGTGCCAACCACCCAGTCTAGTCTAGTCTAAATTTTCTTGTAGTATATATTGAGGGTAGCACCTCTTTTAGACTGAGCAACGCCCATCTGCCTGGGGCTTCTGAGCAGAGTACAAATGTAGCTGGTTCCTCCCCTGAAAATGTAGGCTTAGGTAAGTCCAAGAGAGGCGGTATATTAGTCTTAGGTACCCATCTGCGGAAGCCACCTTGAAGCCTGGTAGATGGGCCCGACACACGTTTGATGAAAAATGTGCTCAAAGAGATTCCATTTTTCCATTTATAGTAGGTATAATACCACTTTAATTTAGAATGATTCCCATTTCTCAGCTCTATTGTTTGTATGTGTAAAGTTGTGCAGCCATTTTTTGTCAACCACCCAGGAGTGTCAGGATGCTGATCTATGTGGATCAGAGACAGCAGACCAGAGTACCAGAGGAATTGGGCTAGCTTGTGGTCAGGAACAGGCTGAGGTCAAATTCCAGGAAGGCGATTGTCAGAATACCAACATGTAAAAGGATTATAGCTCAGTTAGCAAGGTAAAGCAGACTAGCAGAACCTATCAAGCCAAGAGTGAGAGGCAAGCTAGCATTTATACGGGAGCTGATGAGCTAGTCAGCAGCTGGACAGTAAGACACAGAAAGGAGAGAACCGCTATAACCCCTGCAGTGCTGAACCTGAGCTGAGCTACGCTGAACTAAGCTCCTGTTCACCCACACACACCAGTCAGATATGTATCGAGTGGAGTTGCAGACACAGCTTTATTTTACCTCACAGTGCATTGGTGATACCACTATGGAGGCATGTGAGAGTCTGGCTGTGTGTTGGTTTCTAGCATTGTTCAGACCCTGTTCACACACCACGGGCAGTTTAGTGGTAGGACCCCATGCGTGCTGAGACACCGTGACGTGGTACATGAGGGGCTCCGATATGTTCCTGACTGGAAGATATTGGCAAAGTTCTCAGCTTTTAACCACCTCCCATCCGCCCATTGACTATAAATGTCCGGGAGGTGGTTCTCTATCTCTGAATGGACGTTTCTGAACGTCCATTTAGAGATCGCAGCTGCATGCTAATAGTGCTTCTGCCGAGCGGGTTGCCCACTGTCAGTGACAGCAGGGCAACCCTGAGAGAAGGCAGGGACAGTTCCCAGGTGTCCCTGCCTTCTAGATCGCTGTGTACACAGCACTCACCGAGCACTGTGTATACAGAGCAGGAAGTGCTATGTAACCGCGGGGGCCGGGAGAGTGCAGGAGCTGTCGGGTCTTCTACAGACCTCGATCAGCCCTGCACTGAGGCTGTACAGCGCAGTATACAGCTGTACAGCCTTTCTGGGGGGTGTATTTCCCCTGTAAAATAAAGTGTTAAAATAAAAAATAAAAAAAAGGTTTCACAATTTAAAAATAGAAAAAATAAAATAAAATAGACATATTTGGTATTGCCGAGTCCGTGACGGTCGGCTCTATAAAAATATCACATGATCCACCCAGTCTGATAAACACCATAAAAATAAAAAAACTGTATAAAAAAAATGCTATTGTTCTGTTAAAGTGAAAAAAAAAGTACACATATTAGGTATCGCCGCGTCCATAGCAACCAGCTCTATAAAAATATCACATGACATAACCCCTCGGGTGAACACCGTAAAAAATAAAAAATTAAAACTGTGCCAAAAAAAGCCATTTTTGTCACCTTACATCACAAAAAGTGCAATACCAAGTGATCAAAAATGCGTATGTCCCAATAAAACCGTCACCTCATCCCTTAAAAAATGAGGACCTACAAAAAACTATAGCTCTCAGAACATGGACACATTAAAACATCATTTTTTGTTTCAAAAATGCTATTATTGTGTAAAACCTAAATAAATAAGAAAAAGTATACATATTAGGTATCGCCACGTCTGTAACGATCTGCTCTATAAAAATATCACATGACCTAACCCATCAGGTGAACGCTGTAAAAAATAAGTAAATAAAAACCTTGCCCCATAAAGTGTTATAATGAATGATCAAAACATCATATGTACCCCATAAAAATACTAATAAAACTTGCACCTTATTCCCTAATTTCCAAAATGTGGTCACTTTTTGGGAGTTTCTACTGTAAGGGTGCATCAGGGGGGCTTCAAATGGGACATGGCATCTAAAAACCAGTTCGGCAAAATCTGCCTTCCAAAAACCATGTGGCGCTCCTTTTCTTCCATGCCCTGCCAGTAATAAACATTGAGTTTTGTTTGGCTGTCAAAGAAAAAAATGGATTAAAATGGAAAATCTGCCCAAAAAGTAAAATTTTAAAATCTGATCTCCATTTTCCTTTCATTCTTGTGGAACACCTAAAGGGTTAAAAAAGTTAGCAAAATCATTTTTAAGTAACTTGAGGGGCGTAGTTTCTAAAATGGGGTAATTTATGGGGGTATCCACTATGTAAGCCCCACAAAGTAACTTCAGAACTGTACTGGTCCTTAAAAGGTGGGTTTTGGCAATTTTCTTAAAAATTTTAAGCCTTCTAACGTCCCAAAAAATTAAATGACAATTACAAAATGATGCCAACATAAAGTAGACATATAGGGAATGTTAAGTAATAAATATTTTACGAGATATCACTTTCTGTTTTAAAAGCAGAGAAATAGAAATTTTTAAAATTGCTAATTTTTCAAAATTGTGGGTAAATTTGGGATATTTTCATAAATAAAGGTGAAATATATTGACTCAAATTTATGACTATCATGAAGTACAATGTGTCACGAGAAAACAATCTCTGAATGGCTTGGATAAGTAAAAGCGTTCAAAATCTATTACCACATCAAGTGACATATGTCAAATTTGCAAAATTAGGCCTGGTCAGGAAGGAGGCAAATGGCCCGGATGTAAAGTGGTTAACATCGGCTTGAGGAATTAGCTAGTATTGTCAGTTGTGTATCATTTTGGTGCATTTTTTGCAGTGATTTGTGTATATATATATTTTTATATATATATATATATATATATATATATATCTGCACAATGCATCGATTTGTGTAAGATGTCCTTGTGGTGCATGCGGTCCGCCCCGGCATCCTCCATTGTATGCATTTTTTGCTGGGGATTGCCTTTATATGCGGACCGCATGCAGAGGAATTGCTCCCCCGGTTATAGACACGCTACAGTGTCTGGGTTTGGGGCATTTCCACCTGTTTAGGCCACTTTTTTCAGTGAGTTTTTGAGTTGCAGACACAGGCCACAAGCGTAGCAGTATTCCGGTACACCTTAAGCCCTCTAATCTTTGATCTTGAGTATTTCAAGCATTTCTTTTCACTTTACAAGCCATCAGAACATATGGTAGAAGTAATAAAAGGAAAACATCTGGAATATCGGTTAAAAAAAACTGCTAAAGCAACTTTGTTCATACAACCTAAAACCTTAGTCAGAGGCTGAATCTGGAAAGTTATTTTTGCATAACTCCCCTTGCCAAGTCTTTCGAGACATGTTCAAACTTAGTTTGAGCTTTAGACAGAGGGGGGACAGACTTAACTCAGAAATGGTGACAGGTCTACACCCCTCTTCATAATGAAGACACCTCTACAGCAAACATATGTAGAAGGTGGATCTTGCAGATATTGGGGTAAAGGTAGATTAATGACAGGCTGCATAGTAGTCAGGCATTGGGATTGACAAGTAGTGATGAGCAGGAGGTGCCATATTCGATTTCGCAATATTTTGCGAATATTCAATTGAATATTCGTCTTATATTAGTTGAAATCGAATATTTGTCATTATTCTATTTATCGCGAATAATATGCGATTTAATTATTTGCGTATTGCAAATTTTATTTTAACTGTATAAGGCAACTTTCCTATGGCTATGGCTAGGCTAATATGTGTATTTTACGAATATTCGCTATATTGCTATAACTTTGTTTTTTAGAATATTAGTAATATTCTAAAAAACTAAGTTATAGCAATATAGAGAATATTCATAAAATACACATATACACTGTAATTTAGCTAATATAGTGCTATAATCTTTTTTTTTTTGTTCAAATTCTTTTTTGCCTCTTCTGAACTTTAGTTTTGGAAAAATTTACACTATAAAAAAAAAATACTATAGCACTATATTAGCTAAATTGCAGTCTATATATGTATTTTACGAATATTCGCTATATTGCTATAACTTCTTCTTTTACAATGTGTACTGTTATTCCGCTTTGGCATACTGCTCCCCGACAAGCGTCTCCGTCACCATGGGAACGCCTGTGGGTTAGAATATACCATCGGATCTGAGTTTTCACGATCTCAGGGAAAACTCAGATCCGATGGTATTTTCTAACCCACAGGCGTTCCCATGGTGACGGGGACGCTTGTCGGGAAGGAGTATGCGAACAACTGTACAGATAGGAAAAAATAATGTGAAAATTCTAAATAACGAATATATTCACTATATTGCTATATATTTGTTTTTTAGAATATTGGTAATTTTTTTTTCCATATGAAAACATGATTCCTTCCTGCTTAAGTTGCTTGTGGGCCAATGACTCATTGACCCACAAGAAAGAAGCAGGGAGGAATCATGTTTTCCGATGTTAAAAAATGCCGAATATTCGATATAGCGAATATATAGCACTATATTTGTAATATTCACAAATTTACAAAGTTACGATATTCGCGATTAATATTCGCTATTCGAATATTCGAGATCACACTATTGACAAGCGGAACCCAATTAAGATTCTGCCCAGAGTTCTAGTTGAGAATTGGATTGTGTAGACCAGGGGTGGGTAACCTCAGGGACCATTTCATGTGGCCTCCGGCCCCCGGGCAAAACATATTGCAAAAATTCTAATTACCGCTTCTATTATGGAAGCGATCATTAGCATGCGGGAGGCACAGGAAGGTAAGAACAGCGCATTGCTAGCTGTAATCACCTTCCCTGGTCGTCTTCCGACCCCACGCTGTGTCCTGACATGTACAGTGTCAGGACGTAGTGCATTTAGACGCACACTATGACCTTGCGCTGTGCACTGTCAGGTCACAGTACAGCGCGGCAGGAAGAAGACCAGGTAGGGTAAGTGAATCTGCCAAGTGGCAGCGCCGTCCAGAGGTGGAGAAGTAAGTTTATTTTTTTATTTATTTTAAATGTCTGATCTGAGGTCTGATTAGGGCTGATCTGCGGGTGGGGAGGGTCTGATGGTGGTCTGATCTGAGGCAGGGTGGTCTATTGAGGGTCTGATCTGAGGCTGGGGGGGTCTGATCTGAAGCTGGGGGGTCTGATGGGGGATGATCTGAGGCTGGGGGGTCTGATCTGAAGCTGTGGGGGGTCTGATCTGAGGTTAGGGATCAGATTTGAGGCTGGGGGTCTGATCTAAGGCTGGGTGGTCTAATGAGGGTCTGATCTGAGGCTAGGGAGGGTCTGATGGGGGTCTGCTCTGAGGTTGGGAGGTCTAATGGAATGTGATCTGAGGCTGAGGTCTGATGGGGATCGGATCTAAGGCTGGGGAGGTTCTAAAGAGGGTCTGATCTGAGGTTGATGTAGCCTGGGGGGTCTGATTGGAGGCTGATTTGAGGCTGATGGAGGTGAGGGCAGATATGAGGCTGAGAAAGGGACAAAGGCAAGGACAGTTGCAAAGAAATAGGCAGGGGCAGTGGCAGTGAGAGTGAAAGCTGGGTGAACCCCTCTCTGGACCCCTCTGGTTTTAGCTTGGCTGCCATTAATGCCAAATAAAGAATTAAATAATTAACATTCTCACCTTAAAAATGAGACTGCTATATGTGGTCAAAATGGCACCTTTACTATTTGTAATATATAGTGCAGGCGCCATTTTGTGCTGCAAAAATACAGCGCTCTATATTTTTTAATTGAAGCGCAATTTCTGTAACTTACCCCTAAGTTACTTATATGTTTGACTAAATATAGCCGTCAAATTTTAAAGTTGAGAATTTTGTATGGCCCTAGAACGATGTTACAAATATCCAAATGGCCCTCAGCAGCAAAAAGGTCACCCCTGGTGTAGACAAAGCCAAGGTAGTCTCACAGAAGTGGACAGATAACTAAAGGCAGAATATGCAGTGAAATTCTCTCAGAAATGGGCATGCATTCTATGAAGGCTGGAACGGTATACCGTGTACCACCGTGAGACAGAGATACTGGTAAGATCAACTTTGGAGAAAGCTGATCTTCACCCAAAGACATCTGCCCTTACGGTAAGTCTTTTTAATATTTAGCATTTTTCTATATCCACTACAATATTTAAAGCTATTTCATACTAGCATGTTTTCCGTCCAGATGCGATGCGTGTAGTGAACGCATAGCATCCGGACTGAATCCTGACCCATTAATTTCAATGGGTCTATTTATATGAACATAGTTTTTGATGCATCATCTTTGCATTCAGTAAAATGTTCTATATTGTGCATTTTTTTTCATGTCGCTATGGCTCCATTAAAGTGAATGAGGCTTGTGTGAAAAAAGGACGGCATCTGGATGGGATACGGTTGCAGTGTATTTTTCTCTGATGGTTGCTAGGAGTAAATTGTTATTCAACAATTCAGATAGAAAAATGCAATTGCAGAAAAAACTGACTGAACTTGCGTGCAAAACCATCAGATTTATCCTGAACAGATTCTGACACAATCCATCTCACTCTTGTGAAAGGCTTTAGACTTAAATTTGTTTCTCACTTGTGCAGATCAGACAGTGTTAACTTATTGAAAACCTACAACAACCTCAAAGAATAGACTTATTACCCTTGGATATTAAGCATAATCATAAGGCCTCTTTCACACGGGCGTGAGTTTTTTTGCCCGGATAAGAGCCGGGTGCGTTGCGGGAAAATGCGCGATTTTTTCTGCGCAAGTGCAAAACATTGTCATGCGTTGCACTCGCGTGAGAAAAATCGCGCATGTTTGGTACCCAAACCCGAACTTCTTCATAGAAGTTCGGGCTTGGGATTGATGTTCTGAAGATTGTATTATTTTCCCTTATAACATGGTTATAAGGGAAAATAATAGCATTCTGAATACAGAATGCATAGTAAACAGCGCTAGAGGGGTTAAAAAAAAATAATAATAATTTAACTCACCTTAGGCCACTTGCTCGCGAAGCCCGGCATCTCCTTGTGTCTCCGCTGCTGATGAACAGGACCTGGGGTGAGCTGCTCCATTAAATACAGGTTAAGGACCTTCGATGACGTCACTCCGGTCATCACATGGTACGTCACATGATCTTTTACCATGGTGATTCACCATGGTAAAAGATCATGTGATGACCGGAGTGACGTCATCGAAGGTCCTTAAGCTCTATTTAATGGAGTAGCTCACCCCAGGTCCTGTTCATCAGCAGCGGAGACACAAGGAGATGCCAGCTTCGCGAGCAAGTGGACTAAGGTGAGTTAAATTATTTTTTATTATTTTTTTAACCCCTCTAGCGCTGGTTTACTATGCATTCTGTATTCAGAATGCTATTATTTTCCCTTATAACCATGTTATAAGGGAAAATAATAATGATCGGGTCTCCATCCCGATGGTCTCCTAGCAACCATGCGTGCAAATCGCACGGCATCCGTACTTGCTTGCGGATGCCATCCGATTTTCACACACCCCATTCACTTCTATGGGGCCTGCGTCACGTCAAAATCGGAAAATATAGAGCATGCTGCGATTTCAACTGAACGCACAAGTGATGCGTTAAAAACATCGCTCATGTGCACAGCCCCATAGAAATGAATGGGTCAGGATTTAGTGCGGGTGCCATACGTTCGCTGCACGGATCGCACCCGCACGGAAAACTCGCCCGTGTGAAAGGGGCCTAAAACTGTGTTAGCTTATTGATGCTTTCCTCGAAAAGCCCAAAAAACTCTGAAGTGATTTAAACCTCTCCAGTAAGCATTCATTTTTTCTCTGGAGAGAAGCCTGGTCACCTGTGCCACACTTCATTTAGTCTCCTAATAATTAATTCATTACTCATGCAACCTTTCTGATTGCACTTGTAGAAAATACCACCTCTCCCTGTGATATTTTCTGCTCTTGAGTTTTTTGATTAATATGCTAAATTTCCTAAGTGAGGCAAGAGAAGCAACCAAATCAAACATAAAACCCAAAATTACAATATTGTACAATGTTGATAACTGTAACCTACTGACATCTTTTATTATGGGGTAATTGACCTGTATTAAGATGGTGATAACTCGTCTTCTTCTTAAAATGATGGTACTATTCTTCTTTAAATTATGGTACAGTCACAGCAAGTTGCTGGGTCGCACTTACACTTCATTTGAAACCAAGGTGCAGTCCAAATGTGGCTGTCACGGAAGGTGTACAGGAAACAAGACCATGCAAAAATGAATATATGACTCACTGGATCCAAAACTAAGGAACAAAAGGGAGACCCCTGCATAAGACCTGGCACTCTCCCTGACTCTGCTCAGCCTATGCGAACACCCCAATGGTGGATGATTGCATATCCACGTACCTCGACTATATAACACCTGAACACCCTACAATAGTGAGGGGACACGACCACCGGCTCCCTACACTAGACGCGGAAGGAGTCAGGGTCACCTGGGATCCAGCAAACATAAAATCACAAAAGAATGTACAACACTTATCTTGCAGAAGACTGGGAAATAGGATCAGCATGCACACACACTTCAGGAAGTTGTATAAACCGCACACTAATGCATTATGGGGAGGAATTTAAAGGGATGCAATCAGTCCAACTACAAGACAGCTGAGAGAGGCTAACGAGATGAGGAACTGAAAACCAAAACAAAGAAGCTCAAGGAGGAGGTTCTGAAAGGCATCTGTCAGAGCTTCTCAGATGTCTGGTTGTGACAGTGGCCCAGCAATAAGCAAGAATCATGGCTCAATTTGTCTCATCAAGCAGAGTTCTAAACCTGTGAGGGGGTGTCCCTAAAGTCAAAGACATTCCACCTGCCGCTTCATTGACAGGGCAGACATATTAGCTGGCTCTGATATACTCGTACCACATTGCTTTGAGTAGCACACCCGTGCTGTGAGTGGGCGTCCCCGAAGCCGAGGATGCTCCACCTGTCACTTGATTTACAGGGCCAGACATTTAGTCTACTTTCACATTAGCGTTTTTTTTGGATCCGTCATGGATCTGCAAAAACGCTTCCATTACCACAATACAACCCGAAAAACGGATCCGTCCCCATTGAATGACATTGTGTGCCAGGACGGATCAGTCTTGCTCCACACCACATCGCTTCTTGCAGCGTTACTCTGTCCGCAATGGGAGCGCAACCAAATGGAATGGAATGCATTTTGGTGCATTCTGTTTCGTTCTGTTCAGTTTTGTCCCCATTGACAATGAATGGGGACAAAACTGAAGTATTTTTTCCCGCTATTGAGATTCTATGACGGATCTCAATATTGGAATTGAAACCGCTAATGTGAAAGTAGCCTTAGCCAACGGGGTTTGTTTTGAGTAGCAGCGCACTCGCAGATGCTTTGCATCCACTACTGAAGGAGTGATTGTCCAGCCTTTTTAATCAAGTGACAGGAGGAACATCCTTGGCTTTGGGGACGCCCCTTACAGGTGTACAACTCTGCAAGATGAGACAAATTGATTTGTATAAATCAATTTGTTCATCTCTAAGCCTGGGTGTTTCCCGGGATTGCTAGCATGATTGGAGTTCATTAGACAATTTGAGTACATTAGATGTTTACATTGACAATGTTCACTTTAGAGTGCCAGCCTCTGATCTATCTTTGGTTTAACTTGACCACCATTATCATCAACAGCTGCCATATTTCATATTAGCTGTAAATTGAAGCTGAAAAATGTGAATCAGCATTTCTATTCATACAATATTTGCCAACAGAAGAGCAATCTAAAGCTCCTGGACCCAATGCAAAATCTGGAACGGTCCCAAATAAATGTGATTTTATGTTTACTATTCTGGTAAATCTAAAAAAGTATAATGGCTTTTGGACATATCATTCCAATCCATCATATTGCCAGGTTCGGTGATGTCATGTTGTTGTCAGTAAATTCCGCAGCCTTGTGATCTGTGTAGTTAAAGGGTTTCTAAGCATTTTTGTTTTTAATACATTTTTAAAATATTGTTTATGTTACATTATGTGACATTCTCTGCTATGTGCCTAATTGATAATCGAAAAGTTCAAAGGGGAATCCTCTTATTATCAAAGGTGGCAATGCACTGAAATGGCAAGATCCGAATAAAATAAGGGAAATAAAAGTGACGAAAAAAAGACATCGAAAAGGTATTCCCAGCCATACCACACCATTCCAAATCGTTAATTTCTAACGATAATTTGTTTTCCCTTAGTCCTAACAGCAGCACAGATGGGGTTAACTGCCCCTGTGGACTGGTAGGACCGGCGGAATTTTAATGAGCCCAAGAACCAATAAACGATCTTCAGCTCCCTGAAAGGGAGGAGATCACCCCCCAGCCCACCGTGTCTTTAACAAGTATGATGTAATTTAGGGAGGGATATTTGTGTGCTGCTGTTAGGACTAAGGGAAAACAAATTATCGTTAGAAATTAACGATTCCCTTACGTCCTACCAGCAGCACAGATGGGGAGATAGCAAGATAAAACCCCTAGGGAGGGTCCTCATGCCTGGCAGAAGTAAGAACTGTCTGCCCAAAAGCCGAAAACTCTGCCATCCTAGCATCTATCCTATAATGGGAGATGAAGGTTGACTCAGAGCTCCAGGAGGCCGCCTTACAGATCAACTCTAAGGGGAGAAGGCTTCTTTCCGCAACCGAGGTGGAGACCGCCCTAGTAGAATGGGCTCTCACAAACTCGGGAGGATCTAAGGTTTGGGAGACAAAAGCTTCCTTAATGGCCTCCTTGATCCAGCGACTAATGGTGGCTTTAGACGCTTTACGGCCTTTAGACTTACCGGCAAACAGGATAAGGAGATTCTCATCTATCCTGAACTCTCTGGATCTATCCACATAGATCTGGAGGCATCTAGAAATATCCAGCGGATCTCTAGCTGGAGTATCAGAGGAGGAGGCTGTAAACAAAACTGGTAAGGAGATTACCTGGTTGATATTCTGAAAAGTAGGCACCTTAGGTCTGAAGTATGGTAGAAACTTCAGGAGTACTCTGTCCTGTAAGAAAATAATATATGGATGAATTGCAGAGAAAGCCTGCAATTCAGAAACTCTTTTGGCTGAGGCTATAGCCAGAAGAAAAACCATCTTTAAAGTCAAATATTTGAAATCAACCTCCTCCAAAGGCTCGAAGGGGGAAGATGCTAGACCCCTGAGCACTACTGAAAGATCCCACTGGGGAATGGGTTTCAGTATAGTAGGCTTTAGTCTTTCCGCCCCTTTCAGGAAGCGTTTGATGAGTGGATCCCGAGAGTATGGCCTGTTGAGACAGGCCGAGATGGCACACATTTGTACCTTCAAGGTAGCTGGAGATAGGCCTCTATCTAATCCGTCCTGAAGGAAATGTAGTATCGCAGGAAGGGGCGGATCTGCAGACGCCACCTGTTTGGAATCACACCATGCCACGAAGATTCTCATGATCCTGGAGTAGGCCTTGTTTGTAGACTCTGCTCGGGAATGCGACAAAGTTCTCAGGACCGACTCGGAAAGCCCTTCTATGTTGGGAAGGGACTGATCAACCTCCAGGCTGTCAGGTTGAACCTGTGCAGATCTGGGCAGAGGTGAGTGTCCCACGACACCAGGGTCTGCTCCGGGGGGAGTCTCCGGTATTGTCCCCGACTCATCTGAATGAGCTGGGTAAACCAGGATCTTTTGGGCCAAAACGGTATGATGGCTATTACCGAGGCCTGATCCTGACGGATTTTCATCAATACCCTCGGTATCATGGAAAAAGGAGGGAAGATGTAAGCCAGCCTGAACCTCCACGGTATCGACAGAGCATCTATCGCCAGGGGGTTGTCTTCCCGGTACAGGGAACAGAACCTCAGCACCTTGGCGTTGAACCTGGTTGCCATGAGATCCACCTCTGGCATACCCCAACTGTGAACTAGCTGCCTGAAGACCTCCGGATGCAGAGACCACTCCATGGTCGGTAATCCTCGACTTAAGCGGTCTGCTATCATATTGAGGGAACCTCGGATATGAACGGCAGATAGATGGGAAAGGTTCAGCTCTGCCCACCGAAGAATTACCCCGATCTCTGATAGAAGGGGTAATGACCTTGTGCCTCCCTGCTTGTTTATATAGAGAACCGCAGTCATATTGTCTGACTGGACTTTCACCGCTTTGCCCCGAATCTGAGGGGCGAAGTGAAGGAGGGCTAGCCGGATAGCTCGCATCTCGCGAAGATTGGAAGAAAGATGCCGCTCCAGGGGGGACCAAGATCCCTGCACTTGGGATCCGTCCAGGTGAGCGCCCCATCCTACAAGGGACGCGTCTGTAGTCAATATGACCCAAACTGGTTGGGTCATAGACTTCCCTGCTGGCAGTCGAAACCACCATCTGAGGGAATTCCGGGTTTGACCGGACAGGGAGCACAGGGAATCTAGCCCCGCAGGGCTGCCGTTCCATAGGTGTAAGACCTCCGACTGAAGAGGACGGAGGTGCCATAGCGCCCAAGGGACTGCGTCCGCAGCCGCTGACATGAGCCCCACCATCTTCATGAGAGTCCGAATAGAGACTCGACGAGGGACATGAAGGACCTTTGCCAGGTCCTGAATCCGCGCTTTCCTTTCTTGAGTCAACCGGAGGGACATCTCCACAGAGTCGACCACGAATCCTAAATATTGGATTGAAGATGATGGGCTCACATTCGACTTCTGCCAGTTGATGATCCAGCCTAGGCGGAGAAGAAAGGAGATTGCGATCTGAAGATGGTGGGTAAGGACCGGAACTGAAGAGGCTATGAAAAGCCAATCGTCCAGATAAGGAATGATAGTCAGCCCTTGGAGTCTCAATGCTGCCACCATCGATACCACCACCTTGGTGAAGATCAGGGGGGCAGAAGAGATTCCGAAGGGGAGCGCGGTGAACTGAAAGTGCCTGCGAACCCCTGAAATCTGGACCGCGATCCTGAGAAATTTCCGGAAGGCGGAATGGATCGGGATGTGAAGGTAAGCATCTTTGAGGTCCAGAGTAGCCATGACATCCCCGAGGTTGAGGATATGGGTGACTGACCTTATGGTTTCCATACGAAACCTTGTTTTCCTTATAAATCGATTGAGAAATCTCAAATCGATGATAATCCGGAGGTCTCCCGTCTTCTTGGGAACCAGGAACACTGGTGAATAAATGCCTAGGCCTCTCTCCCCTGCCGGCACCTCCTCTAGGGCTCCCTTGGAGATATAGTCCTGGATGTAAGATTCCAGGACCACTTGTTTGGCCGGCCCGAAGTTTCGTGTAGCAACGAATCTCTCTGGTGGGAGAGAGAGAAAGTCTACCCGGTACCCGACGGAGACCAAGTTCAGAACCCAAGGGTCTGCGATCGTAGATAGCTCCCCTGCCACCCTGTCCAAAGGACAGAAAAAAACACGGTGGGCTGGGGGGTGATCTCCTCCCTTTCAGGGAGCTGAAGATCGTTTATTGGTTCTTGGGCTCATTAAAATTCCGCCGATCCTACCAGTCCACAGGGGCAGTTAACCCCATCTGTGCTGCTGGTAGGACGTAAGGGAATCTGTCATATAGTTTATATAACCGCTGTGAAAACACTATGAGGGAGATTTATCAAAACAAGTGCGAAAGGAAACTGGCTTAGTTGCCTATAGCAGCCAGTCAGATTACATACTGTACATCTTTCATTATTCAGAGCTCTTGGAAAATGAAAGGATCAATCTGATTGGTTGCTAGGGCCAACTAAATCACTTTTTATTTGCACCAGTTTTGATAAATCTCCCCTGTAACCCAAATTTATAAAAGTATCAATGCCGATTTTTGCGTAAAATTTGCCTAAATTGGAAATGTGCCAAATTTGCACAATTTTTTGCAATACTTCTCCTCATCAAATTTTAAATACTTTGCATAGATTGACAGGGGACATTACCTCAAATTTATCATCACATTCGTCCCAGGTTTCTGTATCCTGGCGGGTGGACTTTCCTCCTGCTTTCCCCTTCCTGGCAGGCCCAGTTGCTATGTGTCACTATGTAGCCTGCTTTCCATCAATTCCTCCCTTCCTCTGCCTATACAGTGAGCACACTCCCTATGGCTTTTAAAAGGCCTATGGCTGGCTACCTTGATGTACTTATGGCACATTCCTCTGTGGGAGGGTGCCTAAGCAATAGGTTCCTAGCCTGCTAGTATCCTGCAAAGATGTGCTATATTCATTGTCTGATCATGTACTGAGTTTCTGACCATTTCCTGAACTGTGGCCCTCTGCTGCCTGATCTGACCTGTGCCAGACTTTCATATTGACTCCTTGCTGCCCACCCTGACCTCAGACCATTTACAGTGCCTCACATGCTGCACTTACTGCGAACATCCTGACTTCGAGTTGTCCCTGAGCTTTATTTTGCCTGACCCCTCGGTGCCCTGCACTGGTGTCTCTTGACCCCTGTGGATCGGCTGTCAATCATTCATAGACTATTCCTGAAGGCAGTAGGTTGGTGGTTCCCCTGCAGCTAAGTCCAGATACCTGTACAGGGGTTGAAGAGTGAATACCAGGGGAAAGCAGGATAACATCCTTAGGTTTAGTCCAATGTCAAATCTGTTGGTTGACACAATGGTTCCACACCTACTGCCGTAACATTTATTAATTTAAGTAAAAGGAAGGGTACACTGTCTGAAAGGTCAATACTTATAATGAGGTAAGCAGGGGTGTAGCTATAGTGGGTGCAGAGGTAGCAGTTGCTACCGGGCCCAGGAGCCTGAGGGGCCCAAAGAACCTTGTGCCACATAAGAAGACACTGATATTATAGAAAGTGTATGCAACTTACACTTCTGGCTGGACAGAAGGGGTTAAGTTAAGAATTTGGTATGGAGGGGGGGTGCAGTTTCAATTTTTGCCTCATGCAGCACGAAGGTTTGAGGGAAGAGGGGCCCAAGCTGAACTCTTGCACCAGGGCCCATGAGCCTTTAGCTACGCCCCTGGAGGTAAGGGTTTTGTAAAATAGTTTGGTAGGAATCTTGCCAATTACCTTCTTCACTTTGACTTATGTGAAATATGCCAGTCTGCGTCAGAGGCTATGTTGCACATTATCTGACAGGATACATAGCGATATAACTATGCAGACATCTTAGGGGAACCCAATGCAGCCCACTGTGAGCCAAAGGTGTCTGTCAGGCAACAGTGGGATTCATCCTGTGGTGGACTTGGCATTGTATTTATAATAAAAACCAAGATGTAGATGGCAAGCAGAAACCTCCTATAACCCAGGTAAACAAAAGTTCCAATGGTAGTAATGCCAATGGATCCAGACGGCATGGGTTTCAGCTGCCTTATTTACTTACATTTACTCAGAGATAACAGTCTATGTGAATTTTGTGTGCACATACTATAGCTCTATAGCGATATTTTTTTCTAATCCTTAAAAACAAAGCCCTTGAAAATCTATCTTCAAAAATGCCTTTTATAACTGCATTTTTATTATTGTCCCCAGCTGGCAATTAAATGTGTGCTGACTATATCTCTTTCCTCTCTGATGAATAAAATGTCACTGGTGTTAAATATGAGCTGTCAAGGGGAAGCTACAAGAAAAGGCATGTTTAAATGAATTTTAGAACTAGCGCTCAGCACACCAAACTTAGACGCACTTCTAATATGGTTCACCACGTTCTCAAGTTTGGCAGTCAGTCAAGCAGAAGACAGAATAATCTTTAACATGTTCCTCACTCTGTTGCACATGCACTATAAATGATTTTTCTAGGGTAACAGAAGGCTCATGGGTTAGGAAGTTTTTATAAAGAGAAAGATCCCTGGACTCCCATTCATAGCAAAGCTTATTCCCATGAAAATATCTTTTGACCTAATCAAGTGCAATCGGGCCTCATGCAAGGCTTTTCTATAAAGTAGTGATGAGCGAACACCAAAGTGTTCGTGTGTTCGGTCCGAACACATCGCGATATTCGTGCGCTCGGCCGAGCACCCGAGTATAATGGAAGTCAATGGAAGGCGACCAGGCACCCCCTGCCCGGATGAGGGGAGGGTGCCTGGTTCATAAGAAAATGATGGAAACACCTCTGAAATCGATCAGGAACAGCAGTCTGGAAGTATCTTGGACACCAAAGTTGCTGCTGGGAACCATGTTGTCCGAGTTGTACGCCACTTTTACAGACTGACAAAAAAACGCCCTAAACCCCGCCTCCGCTAAAAATAAAAAATCCTTTTTAGAGGAAAAATTGTTAGATTCAATTGTATATACAGTGTAAGTGCTGCCAAAAACTATGAGGAAAAAGAGATAAAGCCTCTATATCACATAAAGGAGAGCCTCATTGACATGGTGCTACAATTGTTCAGGTAGTGGGACTCCTACACTCATACAGCCTATGCACTAAGTAAAAGGCCTGCCTAAAATTACAAGGAACAGGCACTCCAATGCACCTTTTATTACACATAAAGGAGGGCATCATACACACCCTTAAAAAATTATTAATAATAGCCTGCTGCTGACCCTCAAAAAACATTAGGAGCAAGGGCCTGCTGGTTACCCTCTAAAACATTACGGGTAAGGGGCCTGCTTCTCAGCTGGCCCTCTTAAACATTATGGTTGAGGGCCTGCTGGTGAGCTGACCCTGGAAAACATTGGAGGTGAGGGCCTGAAGGTGAGCGAACCCCATAAAACATTGTAGTGAGGGCCTACAGGTGAGTAGACCGTATCAAACATTGGAAGTGAGGGCCTACAGGTGAGCAGACCGCATGAAACATTGGAGTGAGGGCCTACAGGTGAGAGAACCACATAAAACATTGTAGTGAGGGCCTGATGGTGAGAAAACCCCATAAAACATTATAGTGAGGGCCTACAGCTGAGAAGACTGTATTAAACATTGGATGTGAGGGCCTTCAGGTGAGTGAACCCCATAAAACATTGCAGTGAGGGCCTTATGGTGAGCAAACCCCATAAAACATTGTATTGAGGGCCTACAGCTGAGCAGACCGTATGAAACATTGGAGGTGAGGGCCTACAGCTGAGAAGACCGTATGAAACATTGTAGCGAGGGCCTACAGCTGAGCAGACCGTATGAAACATTGGAGGTGAGGGCCTACAGCTGAGAAGACCGTATGAAACATTGTAGTGAGGGCCTACAGCTGAGCAGACCGTATGAAACATTGGAGGTGAAGGTCTACAGGTGAGCAGACCGTATGAAACATTGGAGGTGAGGGCCCACAGGTGAGCAGACTGTATGAAACATTGTAGTGAGGGCATATATACTGTATGGAACAGGAGGAGGAGGTGTAAATAAGATTCAAACATATACCCTTTTTTGGCGGTGAAAAGGATGCATCTGAATCTTGTGGATTGAGTACATTGTAAAGCATACATTTAAATTACGTGTTTGTTCCTCATTAAATCAGCGTTCCTCTGGTGGAGTGGAGTAGTCAGGGGCAACCCAGGCCTTGTTTATTTTTATCTGAGTCAACCTGTCAGCATTGCCAGTGGACAAGCGGATACGCTTATCTGTTATGATGCCATCACCAGCACTAACTACACGCTCAGACAAAACGCTGGCGGAAGGGCAGGCCAACACCTTCAAGGTGCAGAGCACAAGTTCGTGCCACGTGTCCAGCTTGGACACCCAGTAGTTGTAAGGCACTGAGGGATCATTTACGACGCTGACACGGTCTGCTATGTATTCCTTCACCATTTTCCAAAACTTTCCCCTCCTTGTACCACTAGGCCGTGCTTCAGGGTGAGGTTGCTGGCGGGGTGTCATGAAAGTGTCCCATGCCTTCGAGAGTGTTGCCCTGCCTTTGTTGGAACTGCTGTGTGTCCCCATTGTCTCCCTTCCCCGGTTGCCTGAGGAAGTACAGACTCTGCCGCAAGCGTTGTCAGATGGAATATTCTGGAGCAAACTCTCAACAAGTACCTTCTGGTATTGCACCATTTTACTCGTCCTCTCCACCACAGGAATGAGAGATGAGAAGTTTTCTTTGTAGCTGGGGTTGAGAAGGATGAACACCCAGTAATCTGTGTTATCTAAAATGCGTATAACGCGAGGGTTGCGAGTAAGGCAGCCTAACATGAATTCAGCCATGTGTGCCAGAGTACCAACAGTTCCTCATCTGCCACATTCATAGCGTTGTCCTTAATTGTGAGCAGCAATCGTTTGAGTAGACACAGCAGTGGGATGGTTACACTGATAATAGCGTTATCGCCACTAACCATCTATGTGGATTCTTCAAAGTTTTTTAAAATCTCACACAGGTCTGACATCAATGCCCACTCCTCGCTTGTAAATAGTGGCAGTTGACTTGAAAGGTGACGACCATGCTGCAGCTGGTATTCCACAACTGCCTTCTGCTGCTCACAAAGCCTGGCCAACATATAGAACGTAGAGTTCCAGTGCGTGCTCACGTCGCACAACAGTCGGTGAGCTGGAAGCCGCGAGCACTGCTGCAGCGTTGACAGGCCGTCTAAAGCTGTGGACGACTTGCGGAAATGGGCCCACACATGGTGCGGCTTCACTAGTAGCTCTGACAAATTGGGGTATGTTTTGATAAACTGCTGAACCACTAAGTTTAAGATGTGGGCTAGGCATGGGATGTGTGTCGGTCTGGTCCCTTATACCCTGCCGAAGCTCTGCGGCGGTGTGCTGTTTGTCCCCTAGGCAGATCAGCTTAAGCACGGCCTGTTGACGTTTCCCCACAGCAGTGCTACACTGCTTCCAGCTAGCGACTGATGGCTGATTGCTGCTGGAGGTGGAGTGGAGGAGGATGAGGCAGAAGAGGAGGAGAAGTGGGGGTTGGAGCCAGTAACATAGCTGCTTGCGGAAAACCTGATGGACGTAGGGCCCACAATCCTTGGCGTGGGTAGCACCTGTGCCATCCCAGGGTACGACTCACTCCCAGCCTCCAGCACATTCACCCAGTGTGCGGTCAAGGAAATGTAGCATCCCTGGCCACCAGCACTAGTCCATGTGTCCGTGGTTAAGTGGACCTACCCGGTAACTGTGTTGGTCAGGGGACGGGTGATGTTCTGGGACACATGCTGGTGTAAGGCGGGTACGGCACACTGTGAAAAATAGTGGCGGCTGGGCACTGCGTACCGAGGGACCGCGGCCGACATCAGGCTGCGGAAGGCCTCAGTGTCCACAAGCCTATATGGCAACATTTCAAGTGCCAGTAATTTTGAAAGTCGGCAATTAAGTGCTATGGCCTGTGGGTGGGTATTTGCGCTTGCGTTCAAATGACTGTAGTATGGACATTTGGACGCTGCACTAGGACAGGGAAGTGGATGTTGTTGCTGCTGGTTCATTGGAAGGTCCAGGTGCAGGGCGAGAGGCATCCGGGCCTGTGTCTTGGAAGGGGGATTGGACTGCACGTAACACAGGGGAAGAGGAGGCAGTGGTGTGACCTGCAGACCCAGATTGTGGACCAAGGCGTTCGGCCCACTTAGTAGGGTGCTTGGATGCCATGTGGCGGATCATGCTGGTGGTGGTGAGGTTGCTAGTGTTCATGCCTTGGCTCATTTTGGTACTGCACAGGTTGAAAACTATCACTATTGTCCTCTGCACTTTCCTCAAAAAAGTGCCATACTGCGGAACACCTACTCCTGCTAAGGTTGACTTGGACAGTGTTGTCGTGCACCGCCTAGCTAAGTTGGACATGAAGCTGGGTACGGTTTTATTACTTATTTTTTTATGGGTGCACTGGCAGCAGGCACAGTTTCATTGCGCCCAGTGCCACGACCTCTGCCTGAACCATCAGCATAACACCCACTTCCCCGTCCCTTAGTGCTGGCCTTCTTCATATTTATAGATTTTTTACTGGTTGTGATGCAGTTTTTTTTTACTGTTCACAAAAGACAGTTTTCAGATACAGGGCAGATTTTGGACAGTATTTTAGCCAGAGATTATTGTAATCTGCAGTACAGACACTGTTTTATGATGTTGTTTATATTTATGACTATAGTATTCCCAATATATGGGCCTGAAGCGCACAGACGGTACAGAAATGCAATGCACTGCAATTAACGTTTTAGGCTGCTTTCACACTAGCGTTCGGGTTTCCGTTCGTGAGCTCCGTTTGAAGGAGCTCACGAGCGGACCCGAACGCAGCCGTCCAGCCCTGATGCAGTCTGAATGGAGGCGGATCCGCTCAGACTGCATCAGTCTGGCGGCGTTCAGCCTCCGCTCCGCTCGCCTCCGCACGGACAGGCGGACAGCTGAACGCTGCTTGCAGCGTTCGGGTGTCCGCCTGGCCGTGCGGAGGCGTGCGGATCCGTCCAGACTTACAATGTAAGTCAATGGGGACGGATCCGTTTGAAGATGCCACAATGTGGCTCAATCTTCAAGCGGATCCGTCCCCCATTGACTTTACATTGAAAGTCTGGACGGATCCGTCCCAGGCTATTTTCACACTTAGCTTTTTTTAGCTAATATAATGCAGACGGATCCGTTCTGAACGGAGCCTCCGTCTGCATTATTATGGGCGGATCCGTTCAGAACGGATCCGCCCGAACGCTAGTGTGAAAGTAGCCTAAAACTGCAGACAAGAAAACTGGGTGCTGATTTACTGAAATGTGTATATATATTGATTTTCACTATATGAGATTCACTATATGAGATTGAAGCACTCAGACAGTATAGAAATGCAATGCGCTGCGATAAACGGTTTCTAGCGCAGACAAGAAAACTGTGTGCAGATTTAGTGAAAATTGTATATATAATGATTTTCCCTTTTTCCCAATATATGGTATTGAACACTCAGATGGTATAGAAATGCAATGTGCTGCGATAAACTGTTTCTGCCGCAGACAAGAAAACTGTGTGCAGATTCAGTGAAATTTGTATATATAATGATTTTCACTTTTTCCCAATATACCTGATTGAACACTCAGATGGTATAGAAATGCAATGTGCTGCAATAAACGGTTTCTGCCGCAGACAACAAAACTGTTTGCAGAATCAGTGAAATTTGTATATATATTGATTTTCACTTTTTCCCAATATATGGGACACCTTCGATTAAGATAGCGAATGAAGCGATTTCTTTTTGTAAATTGAAAAAAAAAAAAATAAAAAAAAAAAAAAGTGCAAATCTGCACTTTAAATTGCTGCCAAACACACAGTAGTCCTTAAAAGGACTTTTGGGTCTTAGAAACGTCTTTAAAATGAGTAATTTGCAATCAAATTCTCTCTACACTCTTTGTCCCTTCCTAACACAGTAACTCTCCCTGACTCACAATGAGCCGAACCCGCGTGACCGGGTGCTATATAGCACCCGATGACGTGTTCCGGCCAGCCAATCGCTGTCATGCCAGTAGAAAACATGGCTTATGGCATTACAGTGATGGCATTACTTACCAGCATGTTTAGTGGCTACTTAGAAGGCGCCAAACGTGTGGGGAGGAGACTTGAGCATGGCGCTTAAGCACATGTGGTACTCGGCTGAGTGCTCGGATCTGCCGAGCATAGCGATGCTCGAGCCGAACCGGTACTCGGCCGAGCATGCTCGCTCATCACTACTATGAAGTTAAAAAGTTATTATGCAAATTAGATAACTAATTATACAAATCTGTGTTCAATAACAATTTTGTTCATAGTACCAAGGTATGCAACTAATACAAAAGAGCTATTGTCAAATTGCCATTAGCTTAATTTTTATTATAAGTGATATTTTGTCATACAGTATATGTACTTGATACCTGTATTTATTTTACTTTTGACCCAGGGAGGGAGAAAGGATCCTTTAAAATTGGTCTAAAATCAAGTAAAAATCTAAAGCATTAACTCTGTATTAACAAAAAAATACTTTAAGAGACAAAAGCTATAATTTTTTTGGGTTACTTCCTGCTTTTGCTTGCCTAGGATTTGTTTTCAGAATTATGTATGTCGGGAGTTCATAGGATTGCCAGCAACAGTCTATAACTTCACAGACAATTAGGTAAATATAAGAGTACATTTCATATGTCTATTAAAATACGTTTGATGCTTTTTGGGAGTTAAGTTGCTTAACTGTTTAAATCAGTTTAAGTGCAAAAGAAATTTGCAAACTAACCCCAATGCATATCTGTTTTACATCATATTAGTATCGGCCTTAGGACACTTTAGCACTTTTTCATCGAACATGATGTGGCCTAGTGTCATACCCATGCCAGGACAGAAACGTTGACTATGACTGTTGGAAATTATGTGCAGCGACCAGGCCACAGGGGTGTGCTTGAGTGTGGGGAACTAGATAAGTGTAGTAGTTATTGTACTCATGATTCTGAAGCTCCCTAGGCCAGCATGCATTGATATGAAGGGCACACCAGTGGGGTTCTCCTGCCTCATGGTGGTTGATGTGCCCTCAGTCTTCATGGTTATACTATGCAAAGTAGGGTCCTTGATTGACTTGATGCCCGCACTTTTCAGTGAAATAGTAGTACAGGAAGCATTGATGAGACAGTTGTGCAGCAGAACAGTTTCTTTTTCTGAAGAATTTAAATGCAAACAGATCAGGACAGTTCTTATCTTGCCATGGATACACTATTATAGATGTTACAGGTTTCACAGCTGCACAGGTAATAACAAGCCAAAATGGTGATTCTTTGAGATGGTCTTTCTCAATCTACACTCCACTAGCTGACTCTGACATAAGCATCCAGATGTGAGGTGTAATACCTTACTCTAAGTGATACAACCAAAGGGAGGTTCTCCCTCATGGCAGGCAAAAACTTTTGCTCCATTCTTTGAACAGGTTGCAGTACTCACAATACATTCCTATGATATCCACCTTTGGATGTAGAGCTTCTCACAGTGGGCCAAACTGTGGTTTGGTGTATTCAGGCAGCGGGGGCTTCTCCACGACACAGTTGCCATACAGCAGTGATGGCTAACCTCTGGCACTCCAGCTGTGGTGAAGCTACGCCCACAACTCCCAGCATGGTCTATTCATTTTTATGGAATTCTGAGAAAAGCCAAGCAAGTGTACATCTGGGGAGTTGTAGTTTTACCACAGCTGGAGTGCTCAAGGTTAGCCATTATAGTCATAGAGTCAATAAACCCTTATAAAGTTATCGCTAATGGTCTTTCTCTACACCTACTGTAAGTGTTCTAGCTCTGTCTTGGGTGGTACCATGTTGAAGGACAAGCTTGAGGGTCAGCTCCATGCATGTGCTTTCTTTCTGTAGCCACACCTACGCTAAACTCCTCAACTTTCTCCTCTATTTATATAGAGGGTGACACCAGCTCTATCTAGTGGTGGCTATGAATATGGCCTGTTGTTACCATGTTCATACAAAAAATATAGCATAAGCAAACAAAATACATAGCGTAGATACATTGCAGTTTCTTTTGCAGTTTGAAGTATACAGTGACTCTTGTAGCAGGACGCTGCACGTGTAATGGAACCACTTGAAAATTTTAAATGAAAAAAAAAAAAAATAAGAATCGCTTAGGTCAGTTTCATTTTTTTTCCATTTGAAGTCTTTAGAATTTAGAACTTTAGGGTGTATCAGATCTTACATGGCAGGCCATGGCATATTCAGCTATGATTGATAGGTTATTTTATATGCCTGTAAAGGCTGACAATATATCATAACGGATCAATGAAATTTACGTAATATGTCACAGAAACAACCTCCAAAAAAGCCACCATTAACTCATAAGTGAAAGGAATGTGACAGGATCTGAAGAAAGAGTCTTGTATAAGTTTGGTTTGGGCACAGTTGGAAAGCCAGAAGAAGCGAACATACGCGCGAAACGCTGTCGCTTGATGTTGTGTTTGCACTCTATGCACCTCCCTCCTGCTCTTGATTAAAGAATACCTTTTCTACAAATTGGTGAGTGCCGCTCACTTTTGTTTCTCTCCTTTGAAGATTATTTTCGGCATAGTTGTGTTTTCTCTTCTTTAATTGGTTTATGTCTATCCCTGTCAACCAAGGGGAGGAGGGAGTGTGCAGAGCTCATGAGGTGTTAGAAAAGCAGTGTTCCATGGATTCAACCCTGCCCCCTGGTGTTCCAACTTGCTCATTTGCATATGAATTGAATGCTGATATTTTTGCAGCTGTTTGGCATATAGACAAAAGAAAGATGTAATTTTTATCAGCATGATCAGACCTACCATTCAGTATGCCTGATTTTATAGGTTTGATCAAGCTGACATTTAAAGTGTCCTATAAGCTTTACATGTTGGTTATTGCATTGATTGAAAAAGCATCAACTTTGAAATTCGTTTACCGTATGTCTTTCAATACTTTTATTAAATTTTACAAATAACATAAAATTAGATAAACCAGCTGTGTGATTAGACAATTTCAGTCAATATAAAATTATATTGTATGACCATAATTATAGGTGTTTTCTGAGTGTTTAATATTGATGATCTATCCTCAGAATAGGTCATCAATACCTAATCCATGGGGGTCTAACAGCAGTCACCTCACCGATCAGCTACGGCTACCGTATCCCTGCAGCTTACCAAGACAGTGTCGTCTATTGGATAATGGCTGCATCTAGGCCATCTGACCGATAAACATGACGTGGATCTCATGGAGCGCAGCAGCCTTTTCAAACAGGAGAGCCGGGATTCGAACCCCAACCCATCATATATTGATAACTTATCCTGAGGATAGGTAATACGTTTTAAACATCTGGACCACACCTTTAACAAAACACCTCATCTGCCACTGAAGTCCCAGGGTAAAAGTAAAAGACAGATAAAATATTTGGTGACTACGGTACATACCAACAAAAAGACTATAAAGGAAAAGGGAAGAAAGGTAACCAGAGAGAGGAGAAAACTGAGGATTTAAAAAAAATTATACAAAAAGGCCTTATACATACAACCATATATTTCATCCGTATGCAACCAACCCAATCATGTCTGTGGATTGTCTGTCCCGAAAATTATAGAACATGTCTTATTCTGGTCTGCACTGTTGACGATAATACACAATGCAGTTAAAAGGTATTTGTGCTTTGCAGATCTGTGGTTTCCAGACTGAAATATGGACACTGTCAAGTGCAAAAGGTCAAAGGGAAAGGGAAGGAGGTGCACAGTCGCATATTGTGTAGCGTCTATCTAAAAAGTCTTGTTATGGGTTCAAAATATTTCAGGAAAGTATATTATATTAGTGGGTGCGTTTGCATTATGTGCACATTGCATATGCAGCACGCCAGACCCGCAGGGTATTGCGAAGTGAGGTCACGGTTAAGGGCAATCGAGGGTTACTCACTGTTTGTGGGAGAACCCTGGGCAGGCATGCAGCAGTGAAGGAGAGGCTGACATAAAGTTCCTCTGGGGCAAGCTCTGTATGTAGGGACCAGGCCTGATGGTGGGTGAGGTGCCCTGGATTTTGCAGGTGTTTTGAGTGCCTGGGGCAAGGATCGTGACGCCAGTGCCTGTAACGGTGGCACACCGGTTTCCAGTAACAATAAGTGAGGTACGCAGATGGTATGGTGAACCAAACGTTGCTTTACTTATAACAGTCCAACTTTGTACATCAAGATGGTAATACAGTCCCTTATGTCATATGCTTCACAAGCAGGCTTATTTAAATAATGGCAGGTATAATCCTGCAAGATACTCGGAGGGTAATAATAATACACACACTCAGACCAGGCTGTACCTTCTCCTCGGATATAGTGTACACTGTTCCCTTTGAACTCCTGGCTGACTCTCTATTCCAAGGCCCGTATGCCTAAATGCTGGCTTTTATCCTTGGCAAATAATCTTCCTCCCGTATTGACCCTTGCGCTGTCTTTATAGATCCTATGCCCATCAGCTTACTTATCTTAGCTTGATACACTGGCCCTGAGGGTTCTGCAGGTTTCTCCCGAGGAGACACATCTCTTCTACTGGGGTTGATTCTTCTGAGCTAACATAGGCTCATTAAATGCAGACAGGCTAGGAATCCTTCCACTAGCCTCCTGGTGGCAACTAGAAGCCTGGATTATCTAGCTGCATGTCAGGAGGGGGCCCTCAGCATATCTCTGACTGGTGCCTTCTCACTTCTGTCTCCACAGACTCCTGACTACAGACTAACTCCTCCCTGTCTGGGCATGGACATTTATACTAGGGGCTCTCTATCTCCCTCTAGTGTCTAGGATGCTATACTACACCCCAATAGGCCTGCTGTGCATGTCACAGGGGAACAATACAAATCAAAACACATAGAAAATACATTAAAATGCATAGTTACATATAATGCCACTGTCCCTTAGGAGTAGGAGTAACACGTGACCCAATTGACCCTTGTGTAGTGCCCACCCCTATCTAGTGGGACACTACACATACAGTAACTCACCCAACTCTGTTCAAATACTATAAATCTGTCTTATCATGGAGAATGCAACCATTTTTAGTATCCTGACAGTGCTGTTAACCTCTAAACAGTCACAATAAAATTGGGAAAACCCTCCCAAAAATGTAACTTTTATTATTGTAGATTTTTTTATGTGTGTCAGCAGTAAATCTTGATGGCACACAACTCAGGGGACACTATTGCATTTTTAACCCCTTAGTGACATCATTCATTTTAACCTTAAGGACCAATAATATTTTCCCTCTTTGTGTTCTAGCATTTCTAACTTTTAAATTTTTCTTCTAAATTTTTGATTTTGTGGGATAAGTTGTATTTTTTTTTTTAGAAACCATTTAGGGGTATATATTGTGTATTAAATAACTTTTATTATTTTATTTTTAGGGGAAAAGATAAAAAAACAGCAAAGTTTACATTATTTTGTGGAATTTTTTTATGGCGTTGACTGTAACATAGTAACATAGTACATAAGGCCAAAAAAAGACATTTGTCCATCCAGTTCGGCCTGTCATCCTGCAAGTTGATCCAGAGGAAGGCAAAAAAAAAACTGTGAGGTAGAAGCCAATTTTCCTCACTTTAGGGGAATACAAATTCCTTCCCGACTCCAATAAGGCAATCAGAATAAATCCCTGGCTCAACGATCTCTCTCTAGTAGCTATAGTCCTGTAATATTATTACGCTCCAGAAACACATCCCGGCCCCTCTTGAATTCCTTTATTGTACTCACCATCACCACCTCCTCAGGCAGAGAGTTCCATAGTCTCACTGCTCTTACCGTAAAGAATCCTCTTATATGTTTGTGTACAAACCTTCTTTCCTCCAGACGCAGAGGATGTCCCCTCGTCACAGTCACCGTCCTGGGACTGTGTGGTAAAAATAATATAATTTTATTATGTGGGTCACTACAATGATGATAATGCGACATTTCTATATATTTTTTACTATTTTTATCTCCTTCTGCAGCCTGTCAGCTCTGCAGATGCTCCCTCATTCTGCTCCAGACTGATGGGAAGTGGGGGGGGGAGCTCCTTTAGCTGCTAATATCTCTGGTTTGGTACCAGCTAGAGATATGGGCTGTATCGTTGTATGGTATTGTTTGAAAGCTGACATTCCAAGCCTTCAGACAATACCAGAATGACAGTAATCTGTTCAGTACAAGGGAAGATATCACTGATCGGAATGCTGTGAATGTATTTAAAAGTGAAAGTAAAATCAGGTTTTACCCACAATTATTCCTGAATCGATTTCTAACAGTGATTTTTCCTCTGCTGCTTGGACTTTAGCTGTCATTGGAATGTCAGATTTCAAACAAGACCAGTTGCATGTTTCTAGCTGCTACCGTTTAGGAGAAAACAGCCCTAGACTTTATGCCCGAGCCCAGCTCTGGCAGAACAGTTAAGTACCTTTCCCACTGCCCCAGCTGAGCTTGGGCAAAACAGTTTGCTGTGGTTAAACCGATCCAGTCTCCTGTAGAAAATAATCCACAATGAAGGGAGGATAAATAGAGACACACTGGAAATCATTTGAAGTGTGGTAAGGATGATGGATGCAGATATCTGGAATGTGCTTGTCTGGAATCTTAGGTATTTGAGTTTGCCATTAAAGAGGTTGTCTGAGTCATTTTTTTTAGGCAGTAAAGGTATTCATATAATTATAAAAACCTTTTGCAACTTATGCTTCTGAGGCCAGTAATTGGCTGCAATGGTCACATACAGGTATGTCATCACTGCAGCCAAATTGTGACATCATGGCTGCAGTGGCAGGGAGTATCAGAGTGGCAGTAGTAGATCAAAGAGGGTTTGGGGTGGCGAGTAAAAAAAAATTTAAGAGGTGAACAATTTTCTTAAAAGTGCCTGCGTCTTACAGTCTGCAGTAAGGATGCTCCAGCAGTGCCAGACCTCCCTGACATCTTCATTAATGACCTGCCAGAGAGTGCATACAGGGTATGTTCACATGCTGGATTTAGAAAACATGGAATCCTCGCTTATTTTATGCATGGTTTTGGTGGGTGCGTTTGTTGGTGCATTTTTTTCAGCTTCCCATTTATTTCAATGGGAAGATCAGCTTGGATTCTGTCCATTTCAGCACAGAAAAAAAAAAAAGTTCTGCTTCCCATTGAAATGAATGTGGATCCTATACAGAAAATGCATGAAAAACGGAGCCAAATTTTTTTGTGTGGACCTTTGATGATGTTAGCAGTGGCAGGAGTCAGACTGGTAACACAGTGGGTACTGTATTGTACTGTACCCTGTAACTTGTGATGTTTATTGTGATGTTGATACTCCTATCATGTCAGCACATGCGACATTGCAGTTTTTTTTCAATGGTCACAAGATGACAGACTAGGAATAACAGTAATTGACTGTAAACTATTAATCGCCTCTCCCTTAGACTATTAAAGTTAGTGACATTGAACCCTCCACTTCATTAAACTACCAGGGAGGTTTTAATTAATAAAATATATATTTATTTTCTTATTTCCTGTTGTCTAAACTTGGTGGTAGGGATGTGGGAAAGGGGCTGGGGGCTGTTTTGATTTTATAGTCCCAAAAATATGGTAATTTAGACATAATCTTTTAAGGAGTTCCCAGAAAGACTTGATAACCCCTTACTTACAGTAGCTAAATAGTTTAATGAACGGGTGAACTATTATGTGCTTTGGTGTTCATAAAAGATACTGAGCTTTCCTTTGCTAGTACCACAGGCATATACCGGGTTAATAATCTTATATTTTTCAAAACAGACATGATATTTATTGGTAGGAATTCTCCTTATCTCCTGCAATGAGTCACATTTGGTGAATAAATGCTTCTTCAGTTCAAATGCCATAGCTGTCAACCTTTGAACTTTATGAAATTTCTGAAGTAATTTCTTGACAGCTTATTGAGAATGTGGATCTGATTTATCACTTTAAAAGAAATGTCTTCATCTTTTGTCATAAGTTCATCAGTTTTGCAGTTTATTCTGTCATGAGAATATAATAAAATATTAAAGCAATTTGGCTTCCTTTAAAATTGAGGTATATCTTAGGCTACTTTCAGACTAGCGGCAGCCTTCTCCGGCAGGTGAACAGCCTGCTGGATCCGTGCTGCCGCTAGTGCACGCGTGCTGCTGGAGGTCCGCTCCAGCCCCATTGCCGTGAGCAAACCTCTTACCCACACGACACCACACACGCTGTCTGCCATCTGCTATCTGTGGTTTCGTACCTTTTGTATGCCACCACTGACCCTGAGAAGAGTTTCCATCCTTCCCGCAAATGTTCTCTATGAGTTGCCTACAAAAGGAAAAAAAAACGCAGCTTTGTTATTGCAATGAGCCCCTGAGGAGCCAGTGTAGAGGATGGGAGTAGTAGTGGCCCTGATGTAGTGATGGGGTGTCATGGTGTCCTATCTCAGGTGCATTGCAGTGAAAGTTGTAGCACTGAAGCCAGAGTTGAACGTAACAAAGTCCTTTTTACTAAGTGCAATGTGGAACTTGAAATACATACAGTAGCAGCAGGCTTTAGTGAAATTCTTCTTTAACACCAGCAAGGTTATTGAGTCAGGTTGGTTGGTGGCAATTCAGCACTTGGGTGATGCTGGCCTAATGGTTGTCTGGTGTTGGGTGCCTTAGCTGTATTCCCTCACTTCAGATCAGTATCTGTAGAAGCTAAATATAACAGTTTACTCTGCTGTCTTTTTCTTCTCAAGGCTTTACTTGATGCAATTTAGTGATGGTTCTCTGTAGAGAATTATCTGTAGGAGTAAGAGCACTGCAGTCTGTGTCCTCTCCACTCTCTTGTCTGTAGACAGGAACTCCCTCTCTTGGCAGGAAGCAGGACCAGCCCACGTTTACCAAGAGGAGAAGAACAGGGTCGTTAACCCTGTTCCTGCCAACCTTTGCCATACCTTCCTTGCTGGTAGTAATAGTCAGGAAACAGTGAAATACAATGCATAACAATAAACAATTTGTAGTGTCCCCAGTTCTTGGGTACTACATTATTTAATATTCACGCTGAATTCTTATACAGATCCCATGTTAGGTGCTACTTGACTTTGTATTTTTATATTTGACTTACTTTGAGTTTGTATTTTTACATGTGTTCTTATGTGTCAGCAGCACATGCCTTTAATATAAATAATCTAATAAACTAGGCCCCTTACTAACCAGATGTTACATCAGTTTGGGTACATGCATGGATCACTGTCCAAACCTTAATATCCCCTTATTTGCTTCTGGTCCATTTATACAGTATAAACAGTAACATATACAACTCATCCATGTACACTAGAGCAGTGTTGGACTGGGGTACCTAGGGCCCACCAGTAAAATTTATTTTGAGGGCCCACCATATGGATAAATTCAAATATAATAAATAATTTAACAAGTTTTTTATATGAACATAAGCTGGTTGAGGTGCGGTACATTGAATATATGTATGTAGTACAGTAAATCAAATGTGTTATGTGCCACTTATGCAAGGGGTGGGAGACAGGGCTCACCTTGCTCAGGGGCCCACCGGGGGATTCCCCTGTACATCTGTGGGCCAGTCCGAGCCTGCACTAGAGCATATCTACAAACAAAAGAGTAGTAAAAACTACTACTGCAAAAGCAGCAGGACAGGATACTTATGATGAGTATAACAGGCTGTAGCATACATCGTAGGCCGAAGTTGTCATTATCACAGATTGTATGATAAGGTCAAGTGCTGCTGGATCACTGCATAGTAAAAGGCAATCAGCTCACTGGGAATTTCCCTGGTAGGGTGAATAGGTAATCTGCCCCTGACAGTAGCAGCAAAGTGTCCCCAAAGCAGCACATCAGTGGGTCAAGAGGTTGGTGGAGGAAGGAATTAGAGGATAATATAGGGGGAGGCTGAGTCATGTTCCCTACTCACCCCTGTAGCTAGTTAAAGCTCCTGTACCACTGTGTACCCTGCATGTTAACCATACTTCATCTGCAAAGAAGGTCTGAATGTGTAATACTGTATGTATGCGAACATATATTTGTGTATATATGTAATGGTGTGTGAATGTGCTTAAAATATGATGGCTCAGTGGCTAAGATTGCTGCCTTGCAGAGATACGGTCCTAAGTTCAAGTCTGACTAAAGGCAAAATTTACAAACCGGATTCCCAAAAAGTTGGGACACTAAACAAATTGTGAATCAAAAACTGAATGCAATGATGTGGAGATGGCAAATGTCAATACTTTATTTGTAATAGAACGTAGATGACAGATCAAACGTTTAATCCGAGTAAATGTATCATTTTAAAGGAAAAATATGTTGATTCAAATTTTCACAGTGTCAACAAATCCCCCAAAAGTTGGGACAAGTAGCAATAAGAGGCTGGAAAAAGTAAATTTGAGCATAACGAAGAGCTGGAAGACCAATTAACACTAAATAGGTCAATTGGCAACATGATTGGGTATACAAAGAGCTTCTCAGAGTGGCAGTGTCTCTCAGAAGCCAAGATGGGTAGAGGATCACCAATTCCCACAATGTTGTGCAGAAAGATAGTGGAGCAATATCAGAAAGGTGTTACCCAGCGAAAAATTGCAAAGACTTTGCATCTATCATCATCAACTGTGCATAACATCATCCGAAGATTCGGAGAATCTGGAACAATCTCTGTGCGTAAGGGTCAAGGCTGTAAAACCATACTAGATGCCCGTGATCTCCGGGCCCTTAAACGACACTGCACCACAAACAGGAATGTTACTGTGAAGGAAATCACAGAATGGGCTCAGGAATACTTCCAGAAACCATTGTCAGTGAACACAATCCACCGTGCCATCCGCCGTTGCCAGCTGAAACTCTACAGTGCAAAGAAGAAGCCATTTCTAAGCAAGATCCACAAGCTCAGGCGTTTTCACTTGGCCAGAGATCATTTAAAATGGAGTGTGGCAAAATGGAAGACTGTTCTGTGGTCAGACGAGTCACGATTCGAAGTTCTTTTTGGAAATCTGGGACGCCATGTCATCCGGACCAAAGAGGACAAGGACAACCCAAGTTGTTATCAACGCTCAGTTCAGAAGCCTGCATCTCTGATGGTATGGGGTTGCATGAGTGCGTGTGGCATGGCAGCTTGCATGTCTGGAAAGGCACCATCAATGCAGAAAAATATATTCAGGTTCTAGAACAACATATGCTCCCATCCAGACGTCATCTCTTTCAGGGAAGACCCTGCATTTTTCAACAAGATAATGCCAGACCACATTCTGCATCAATCACAACATCATGGCTGCGTAGGATAAGGATCTGGGTACTGAAATGGCCAGTCTGCAGTCCAGATCTTTCACCTATAGAGAACATATGGCGCATCATAAAGAGGAAGGTTCAACAAAGAAGACCCAAGACGATTGAACAGTTAGAGGCCTGTATTAGACAAGAATGGGAGAGCATTCCTATTTCTAAACTTGAGAAACTGGTCTTCTCAGTCCCCAGACGTCTGTTGAGTGTTGTAAGAAGAAGGGGAGATGCCACACAGTGGTGAAAATGGCCTTGTCCCAACTTTTTGGGAATTTGTTGACACCATGAAATTCTGATTCAACATATTTTTCCCTTAAAATGGTACATTTTCTCAGTTTAAACTTTTGTTCCGTGATTTATGTTCTATTCTGAATAAAATATTAGAAGTTGGCACCTCCACATCATTGCATTCAGTATTTATTCACGATTTGTATAGTGTCCCAACTTTTTTGGAATCCCGTTTGTACATGGAATATGTATGTTCTCCCTGTGTTTGCCTGGGTTTCCTCTAGGTACCCGGTTTCCTCCCACACTCCAAGACATAGTAATAGGAAACTTAGACAATAGTGTGTAAAGCGTTGTATAAGCGGTAAAGTAAATAAAGTGCTGTGTAATACAATGATGCTATTCAAGCATGTAAGGCCTTATGCACACGACTTTGCAGATTAAATGCAGACCCATTCATTTCTATGAGGCCGCAAAAGATTCTGACAGCAGACTGTGCCCCCCTCACATGCCCCTTTAGGGCCTTCACACAGTAGTTATGCCCTCTTTTTTCCTACACAGTATGACCCCCCTTTAGTGCCCCCGTACACAGTAGACTGCCTCCTTAGTGCCCCCTCAGAATAGTGCTGCCCCCATAGCTCTCACCTTACAATGGTAAAGTCCAATTCGTTGGTGCACCCTTACAACAGTAAGACCTGTACAGTTACATAGTTAATACGGTTGAAAAAATACATAGGTCTATCAAGTTCAACCAAGGGATAGGTGGGGTGGCGAATCCCAGAAGGAATTGAAACTCAGATTTCTGCACATTTTCATAAGCATTAATGTCATTTACTTTCAAGAATTTACTGTATCTAAAGCCTTTATAAAACTGTCCACTGTTCCTGCTGTGACCACATCCTGAGGTAGTCTATTCCACAGAATCACAGTTCTTACAGTAAAAAAGCTTTGACGCTTCTGGAAACTGAACTTATTCTTCTCCAGTCTGAGGCAGTGCCCCCTCGTCTTTTGAAGGCATTTTACATAGAACAGTTTTTCACCGTATTTTTTGTATAGTCCATTTATATATTTGCATAGGTTAATGGTGTCCCCCTTTCGATGTCTCTTCTCAAGACTAAATACATTTTATTTTAATCTTTCTTCATAACTAAGACCCTCCATGCCCCTTATCAGTTTTGCCGTTCTCCTCTGTACTTTTTCCAGCTGCAGAGCGTCCTTTCTATGGACTGTGGCAGTCAACAGCCCCTCTCTCATTAAATGTGCCCAACGTCCCCAGTGCTTATGAGCCTGTCACTCTACGAAGGTCAACAAGGCCCGAAACTGGTGTGCCCCCACAGTGTAATGCCCATTATAAGTTTGTATGAGGAGGTTTGCCAAGGCTCACAACCTCTAGTGGGGTGGCATGTGAGATGGGGAAACAGCTCTCCTTGTCTGACCACTGTTTGTGTGTTAAATTAAATGTTCTGGACTGACATTATGCTGTTTGGCCACAAATGCCGCTGTTTCCTAACACAGCTACAGACTGAACATATATCTCCATATTCATGAGAGAGGTGGGGTTTACACATAGATTCTGGAGGGGGAGGCAGCAGCCATCTTAGAAGGAGGCTGTGAGAGACACTGAGGAACTGTTTGATCAGTGAATCTGCTGGCATCCAGGTGTGAGAGTGACCAGAGCTGCAGCTGAGTGAAGCTGATCGTGTCCAAGACCCTGATCCTGTCCAGAGGAAGGAAGATTGTGTCGAGGACCGCTAATGAGAGCAGAGGAACAGTTATGGGAGGGGGAATACTGTAGATTTGTGTAAGATTGTAAGCTGTTGTGCTGCACCGCAGGCCAGCCCATATCAAACACCCATACAGTGATTCTTGTTCTTTTAGGTAAATTACTGCCTTTTTCTCCTACATCTATCAGAGGATGCTGTGCTGTGCAGAACAAGGGTCTCAGCCTTCGGGCTGGCTGTATGTAAATTGATTGTATGTTCTCAGCATTTGTGGTTGTGCTTATTGCCACATTTAAGTAAAATTCTGTTTGTAGAGTGGTAGTATTACATCCCTGCCCACGAGTCTATGCCTCGTTAAATGCATAACAATATCCTAGTCGCCTTAGAAGCGGCTGATTGACATTGTATGCTGTTATTTTATCTAAACAAAAAAGATGCCCAAAGGAGAGAAAATTTAAGAGAAAATCTCAACAACTACCACAATTACTTCAACTTGAAAGGACCGGAGGTAGTTCAATATAAAACTTAACGTTTATTAGATACTATAATAAGAGGATACAAAAATAACACATAGTGCTAAGTGTGTGCACACCAACAATCATGCAACAAACATTACCCACAAAAAACAAATAACATTTCCATGGGTAACCATACCTTCATAGTCACAGCCACACGGTAAATAACATGATTTCCCAATCAGGTACAGTACAGACCAAAAGCTTGGACACACCTTCTCATTCAAAGAGGTTTCTTTATTTTCATGACTATGAAAATTGTAGATTCACACTGAAGGCTTAAAAACTATGAATTAACACATGTGGAATTATATACATAACAAAAAATGTGAAACAACTGAAAATATGTCATATTCTAGGTTCTTCAAAGTAGCCACCTTTTGCTTTGATTACTGCTTTGCACACTCTTGGCATTCTCTTGTTGAGCTTCAAGAGGTAGTCACCTGAAATGGTTTTCACTTCCTAGGTGTGCCCTGTCAGGTTTAATAAGTGGGATTTCTTGCCTTATAAATGGGGTTGGGACCATCAGTTGCCTTGTGGAGAAGTCAGGTGGATACACAGCTGATAGTATTTGTATTATGGCAAGAAAAAAGCAGCTAAGTAAAGAAAAATGAGTGGCCATCATTACTTTAAGAAATGAAGGTCAGTCAGTCCGAAAAATTGGGAAAACTTTGAAAGTGTCCCTAAGTGCAGTAACAAAAACCATAAAGCGCTACAAAGAAACTGGCTCACATGTGGACCGCCCCAGGAAAGGAAGACCAAGAGTCACCTCTGCTGCGGAGGATAAGTTCATCCGAGTCATCAGCCTCAGAAATCGCAGGTTAACAGCAGCTCAGATTAGAGACCAGGTCAATGCCACACAGAGTTCTAGCAGCAGACACATCTCTAGAACAACTGTTAAGAGGAGACTGTGTGAATCAGGCCTTCATGGTAGAATATCTGCTAGGAAACCACTGCTAAGGACAGGCAACAAGCAGAAGAGACTTGTTTGGGCTGAAGAACACAAGGAATGGACATTAGACCAGTGGAAATCTGTGCTTTGGTCTGATGAGTCCAAATTTTAGATCTTTGGGTCCAACCACCGTGTCTTTGTGCGACGCAGAAAAGGTGAACGGATGGACTCTACATGCCTGGTTCCCACAGTGAAGCATGGAGGAGGAGGTGTGATGGTGTGGGGGTGCTTTGCTGGTGACACTGTTGGGGATTTATTCAAAATTGAAGGAATACTGAACCAGTATGGCTACCACAGCATCTTGCAGCGGCATGCTATTCCATCCGGTTTACGTTTAGTTGGACCATCGTTTATTTTTCAACAGGACAATGACCCCAAACACACCTCCAGGCTGTGTAAGGGCTATTTGACCATGAAGGAGAGTGATGGGGTGCTGCGCCAGATGACCCGGCCTCCACAGTTACCGGACCTGAACCCAATCGAGATGGTTTGGGGTGAGCTGGACCGCAGAGTGAAGGCAAAAGGGACAGCAAGTGCTAAGCATCTCTGGGAACTTCTTCAAGACTGTTGGAAGACCATTTCAGGTGACTACCTCTTGAAGCTCATCAAAAGAATGCCAAGAGTGTGCAAAGCAGTAATCAAAGCAAAAGGTGGCTACTTTGAAGAACCTAGAATATGACATATTTTCAGTTGTTTCACACTTTTTTGTTATGTATATAATTCCACATGTGTTAATTCATAGTTTTGATGCCTTCAGTGTGAATCTACAATTTTCATAGTAATGAAAATAAAGAAAACTCTTTGAATGAGAAGGTGTGTGCAAACTTTTGGTCTGTACTGTATATATTCCACTTAGTAAAAGGAACAATCTTACCAGTAGATGGGAGTCACCTGGATATCGTCTTGTAGTTCCAGAGATCAATCTTTCAACGCGGGCAGGGTCTTAATCAAACTCACCCTAGAAAGTCCGGTCATGCCTAGAAATCCCTATAGCCCGAACCAGGGCGGCCTGTCCGGAACCTGGAGCGGGCAATGCAAGGTCAACAGTCAGAGCCGAGGTCAATCCAGGACAGCAAATACGTACAAAGGATGAGACGAAGTCAAGGTCAAAGAACGAGCTGAGGTCACAAGGTCAGGAGGTCAATCAGAACAAGCAGCCGCAGACTAGAACCAAGGAACAAGGAAGCACCAATGGACTAGTACCTGTAGCCAGCAGGTTGCCTGTATTTATAGTAGGGAGTGAGGGTCATGTGATGTGGCCGGCATCACATGACCGACAGACAGACAAGTCGAGCACTGAGTGATCAGCTCTGCGCTCAAGGCATATCTAGAAGCAGGGAGCCTCCCAGCTAGCCAAGCCGCCCTGGAAACGAGGCCGAACACAGATCCTCGCTCCCGAAGCTAAGCAGCAGGTCTGTGCCTTCGGAGCCCCATTACAGTACCCCCCTTTTTACGAGGGGCCACCGGACCCAAGCCCTTGGGTACAAATCTCCCAGGATGCTCATCATGAAACTTCTTGATGAGCCTTGGGGCGTGGATTTCAGTTGCTGGGACCCAAGACCTATCCTTTGGGTCCATAGCCCTTCCAGTGGACAAGGTACTGCCAGGAGTTTCGGACCTTTCTAACATCCACAATTATGGAGACTACAAACTCCTCTTTATTGTCAATTTGTATGGGAGGAGGAGCTGACTGCGATGGAACAATGGGTGGAATATATTTCTTAAGCAACGATTTATGAAAAACATTAAGAACACAAAATACAAACCTGATTCCAAAAAAGTTGGGACACTAAACAAATTGTGAATAAAAACTGAATGCAATGATGTGGAGATGGCAAATGTCAATATTTTATTTGTAATAGAACGTAGATGACAGATCAAATGTTTAATTCGAGTAAATGTATAATTTATACGTTGATTCAAATTTTCACGGTGTCAACAAAACCCCAAAAAGTTGGGACAAGTAGTAATAAGAGGCTGGAAAAAGTAAATTTGAGCATAACGAAGAGCTGGAAGACCAATTAACACTAATTAGGTCAATTGGCAACATGATTGGGTATAAAAAGAGCTTATCAGAGTGGCAGTGTCTCTCAGAAGCCAAGATGGGTAGAGGATCACCAATTCCCACAATGTTGCGCAGAAAGATAGTGGAGCAATATCAGAAAGGTGTTACCCAGCGAAAAATTGCAAAGACTTTGCATCTATCATCATTAACTGTGCATAACATCATCCGAAGATTCTGAGAATCTGGAACAATCTCTGTGCGTAAGGGTCAAGGCCGTAAAACCATATTGGATGCCCGTGATCTCCGGGCCCTTAAACGACACTGCACCACAAACAGGAATGCTACTGTAAAGGAAATCACAGAATGGGCTCAGGAATACTTCCAGAAATCATTGTCAGTGAACACAATCCACCGTGCCATCCGCCGTTGCCAGCTGAAACTCTACAGTGCAAAGAAGAAGCCATTTCTAAGCAAGATCCACAAGCTCAGGCGTTTTCACTGGGCCAGGGATCATTTAAAATGGCGTGTGGCAAAATGGAAGACTGTTCTGTGTTCAGATGAGTCACGATTCAAAGTTCTTTTTGGAAATCTGGGACGCCATGTCATCCGGACCAAAGAGGACAAGGACAACCCAAGTTGTTATCAACGCCCAGTTCAGAAGCCTGCATCTCTGATGGTATGGGGTTGCATGAGTGCGTGTCGCATGGGCAGCTTGCATGTCTGGAAAGGCACCATCAATGCAGAAAAATATATTCAGGTTCTAGAACAACATATGCTCCCATCCAGACGTCATCTCTTTCAGGGAAGAACCTGCATTTTTCAACAAGATAATGCCAGACCACATTCTGCATCAATCACAACATCATGGCTGCGTAGGAGAAGGATCCGGGTACTGAAATGGCCAGTCTGCAGTCCAGATCTTTCACCTATAGAGAACATTTGGTGCATCATAAAGAGGAAGGTGCAACAAAGAAGGCCCAAGACGATTGAACAGTTAGAGGCCTGTATTAGACAAGAATGGGAGAGCATTCCTATTTCTAAACTTGAGAAACTGGTCTCCTCGGTCCCCAGATGTCTGTTGAGTGTTGTAAGAAGAAGGGGAGATGCCACACAGTGATGAAAATGGTCTTGTCCCAACTTTTTGGGGATTTGTTGACACCATGAAATTCTGATTCAACATATTTTTCCCTTAAAATGGTACATTTTCTCAGTTTAAACTTTTGTTCCGTGATTTATGTTCTATTCTGAATAAAATATTAGAAGTTGGCACCTCCACATCATTGCATTCAGTTTTTATTCACGATTTGCATAGTGTCCCAACTTTTTTGGAATCCAGTTTGTAAGTCCAGCAATCTCAATCTAAAAGATACAGGATTAATAACGCCAATAATCTCATACGGCCCAACAAACCGTGGTGCCAGTTTCCTAGAAGACACCTTCAGTGGTAGATTTCGAGTAGACAACCAGACCCTGTCACCAAGCTCAAAATTAACCCCCTTAGAATGCTTCCTATTAGCCATTCGTTTTTCTTGCTCTTGGGCTTTTTGCAGGTTCACTTGGACCCGTGCCCAAACTGTGCACAGTACAGAAGTTATTATATCAGCTTCAGGATAAGATGAAGGTATCAACGAGCTAGCGTTAAATCGAGGATGGATTCCAAGGTTACAAAAGAAAGGGGAAACCCCAGTAGAAGAATTCACATGGTTATTTATAGCAAATTCCACCAGCGAAAGATATTCTACCCACGCATGTTGATTTTCAGAGATGTAGGCTCTTAAAAAATGCTCAAGAGTCTGATTTAGTAGTTCCGTCTGACCATTAGTCTCGTGGTGAAAAGCAGATGAAAAGGCTAAAGAAATCCCAATTCTCTGACAGAAAGCTCTCCTCAGTTTAGAAACAAATTGAACGCCTCGGACAGAAACAATATTTTCCGGGATCAATAAAAACTAGACTCTTAACAATAGGCAGTTTACTCAGAGGAACAAAATGTGCCATCTTACTAAATTTGTCAACCACTACCCAAACCACTGACTTACCCTCAGAAGACGGCAGGTCAGTAATAAAATCCATAGAAATATGCGACCAGGGCTTACTGGGAATGGGTAGTGGTTGTAACTCTCCGGCAGGACGTGTCCTAGGAGTTTTGGATCTGGCGCACACTTCACAAGCAGATACATATGCATTGACAAAGTAGGCCACCAGTATGCTCTGGAAGCCAACTCACGAGTGCCTTCCATGCCAGGGTGACCACATAAAACTGAATCATGACACTCACCCAACAACTGGAGCCGAAAATGCGCGGGTACGAATAACTTCTCTGAAGGTGTATGTGCAGGCGCTAGATGTTGAGCTGATTCAATATCAGAGGCCAAATTGGAGGATAATTATGCCATGATGATATTGGCTGGAAGGATGGGTTCCGGAGGGGTATCGGAAGACTGAAAGGCAGAAAAACTTCTTGACAAGGCATCGGCTTACATTGTTCTTACTTCCTGGCCTGTAAGTAATGGAAAAATTAAATCGAGTATAATGCCCATCTGGCTTGACGAGGGTTTAGACACTTAGCGGACTCAAGAAATAACAAATTCTTATGATCAGTAAGAAAGGTAATTCTATGTTTTGCCCCCTCCAAAAAATTTCTTCATTCCTCAAATGCCCACTTAATAGCTAGCAACTCACAGTTCCCAATATCATAATTCCTTTCTGTAGGAGAAAGTTTTCTGAAGAAAAAGGCACAGGGTCTGAGGTTAGAGAAGCTAGCGGGTCCTTGGGACAATACTGGCCCTACTCCATCCTCAGAGGCATCTACCTCCACCATAAAAGGATCCTCCAGATTTGGTTGAATTAAGACTGGGGCACTACTAAAACTTATTTTAAGATTCTCGAAGGCTTCAATGGCTTCCTCAGACCAATTGACTAGATCCGCCCCTTTCTTGGTAAGATCTGTTAACGGTTTGGCGATAATGGATTTTTTTTTTATAAACTTACGATAACAATTGGAGAACCCAAAAAGCGCTGTAAGGCTTTAATAGATGGTGGCCTCACCCACTCCTGGATTGCCTGTACCTTCCCAGCATCCATTTGAAAAGAATCAGGAGTGAGGACATACCCAAGATACAGAATCTCCTGTACTCCAAAAATGCATTTCTCAAGTTTAACTGATAATTGTTTAACTCTTAAAATGTCTAGTACTAGTATTATATGTCTCACATGCGAGTCCCAGGTGGGAGAAAAAAATCTGAATATCATCAAGATAGACAATTAAAAACTTCCCAATGAATTCCCTGAAAATGTCATTCATGAAATTTTGGAAGACGGCTGGGGCATTACTAAGCCCGAAAGGTATACCTACAGTTGTGTTCAAAATTATTCAACCCCCACTGAAATTGAGTGTTTAGGCCAGTTTGACATTGATTTTGATCATTTTAGTCATCTTGTTTACAATTAAATTAAAGAGGCACTTGTAAGTCAGACAAATATAACATAACATTTATAATGAAATAACCACAAATGTATTTTCTGTGCTCACATCATTATCAAGTGACATTCAATCTTAGTACTTAGTACAACATCCTTTTCCAGTTATAACAGCTTTTAAACGTGAAGCATAGCTTGACACAAGTGTCTTGCAGCGATCTATGGGTATCTTCGCCCATTCTTCATGGGCAAAAGCCCCCAGTTCAGTCACATTCTTAGGCTTGCGTGCTGCAACTGCTTTCTTTAAGTCCCACCAGAGGTTCTCAATCGGATTTAAGTCTAGTGACTGCGATGGCCACTTCAAAATGTTCCAGCCTTTAATCTGCAACCATGCTCTAGTGGACTTGGAGGTATGCCTGGGATCATTGTCCTGTTGAAAGGTCCAACGTCTCTCAAGCCTCAGGTTTGTGACGGACTGCATCACATTTTCATCCAATATCTCTTAGTATTGAAGAGAATTCATGGTACCTTGCACACGCTGAAGCTTCCCTGTACCTGTAGAAGCAAAACAGCCCCAAAGCATGATTGACCCCCCGCCATGCTTCACAGTAGGCAAGGTGTTCTTTTCTTCATAGGCCTTGTTCTTCCTCCTCCAAACATAGCGTTGATCCATGGACCCAAACAGTTCTAATTTTTTTTCATCAGTCCACAGAACACTATCCCAAAATATTTGTGGTTTGTCCACATGACTTTTGGCATACTGCAGTCGACTCTTCTTATTCTTTGGAGACAACCTGGGAGTTCTAGCATGGAGGCCTTCATTACACAGTGTGCGCCTTATTGTCTGAGCTGAAACTTCAGTACCCACATCTGACAAATCTTTTTTCAGTTCCTCAGCAGTCACACAGGGACTTTTCTCCACTTTGCGCTTCAGGTAGCGCACAGCAGTCGAAGTCAGCATCTTCTTTCTGCCACGACCAGGTAGCGTTTCAACAGTGCCCTTTGCCTTGAATTTGTGAATGATGCTTCCTATGGTGTCTCTTGGTATGTTTAACATCTTTGCAATCTTCTTATAGCCATTGCCCTTCCTGTGAAGAGAAATCACCTCTTCTCTTGTCTTCCTGGACCATTCTCTTGACTTCACCATGTTTGTAAACACACCAGTAAATGTCTAGAAGGAGCTGAGTATCACAGTCCTTTTAAATCTGTCTAATTGGTGCTTATTATGCTTGATTGCTGCTCCTTGACATCCACAGGTGTTTTCGATACCTGATCGAAAACACTTGAATGAACCTCTGTTCTTAAGAGTGGTAGTCTTTAAGGGGTTGAATAATTGTGTCAATGAAGAAATCACAAAAAAAACATTTAATACTGTATTGCAAAAACAATTGATGTCATTTTAGTTGCATTTGCTTCTTTAAAAAGTCCTTGTAAGATTTCATTCTGAACACAATTACAAATGTACACTAAATTCCCTAAAACCCTTTACAGCATTGGGGGTTGAATAATTTTGAACACAACTTGTAGGTATTCAAAATGTCCCTCAGGAGTATTAAATGCCGTCTTCCATTCATCCCCCTCCTTAATTCGGATTAAATTGTAAGCTCCCCTCAAGTCGATTTTGGAAAACCAGGCAGCTCCTAAAACCTGATTGAACAGGTCGGGAACTAAAGGGAGGGAATATTGATATTTAACAGTGATCTTATTTAATTGACAGTAATCAATACAGGGTCTGAGTCCTCCGTCTTTTTTCTTAACAAAAAAGAACCCCGCACCCATTGGAGATACAGAGGGCCTAATGTGCCCCTTGTTCAAACTCTCTTTAATATATTCCCTCATTGAATTTTGTTCGGGACCAGATAGATTATAAATTCTTCCTTTGGGATATCGGGACCCGGATACTAATTCAATAGCACAATCATACGGTCTATAGGGTGGTAATTCTTTTAGCTCAGATGATGAAAACACATCAGCATAATCTCTAATATATGGCGGAAGGGTTTGGGATACAGTATGAACCCCTGCTAAAACGACTGATAAACAGGACTTACACAGAGAACCCCATCTTTCTATCTCACCAGTAGCCCAGTTAATAACAGAATTATGTAATTGTATCCAGGACATACCTAATACTACATTTACGGGTAGATTTTTAAGAATTAGGAATGACCATATTTCAGTGTGGCACACCCCTACCGAAAGAGAAATCTCTTCAAAATTTGACCGTACCACTTGCCAGGGGAGTGGAATCAATGGCTACAATGTTCACTGGGTGAGGAAGGGCTAAAATCGGAATTCCTATTTGGATAGCGAATTTACGGTCAATAAAATTAGATGCTGACCTGGAATCAATAAAGGCGTCACTGAAACCCCTGATTCCTCCCAGAGACACAGTAATAGGAACCAGCAGCTTTTTTCTTACCACCCCAGGGAGTACCTTGTCTGTTGAGCCCTCTGGTTTGGGTGGACCTCCAGAAGAAGGGATCTTAGAGCACTGTCGAACCCAGTGATCGAAACCGCCACAGTAGAAGCACACTCCACGACGACGACGCTGCTCCTTCCTGGTCATGCCCAGCAGCATGGGTTCATCAGAGAAGCCTTCGGATTTTGCTATGACCGGACCCATCTCCATCTTGGGAACCATCTGTGGAACAAGAAGGTGTTCTTGCTGTCTTTCCCTAACCCGTCGGTCTAGCCTAATGGCTAACGTCATGGTTTGCTCTAAGGTTTCGGGGGGTGTATAACACACTAGCCTATCCTTGAGGGTGTCAGACAAATCAGACTTAAATTGACTCTTGAAGGCCGGTTTGTTCCACCCGGAGGGAACGCACCATCTACGGAATAAGGTACAGTACTCCTCACCCTGTCTGAGGGATTTCAGCTGGGTCTCCGCTACCATGGCACGGTCAGGTTCGTCATATAACACACCTAGCGCCTGAAAAAATGTGTCAACGGATCTGAGGCATTGCGAATTGGAAGGCAAGGAGAATGCCAAGTCCTGGGGATCCCCCAGATCTTGGTACTGCTGGGAGTTAGGACGCAGTGCTGACATTGGTCAGGGGTCCCGGAACCCCTAGCGTAAGTTTTTGCCAGGGAACCTCTGTTGTCATGTTTCCTGACTTGGACATGTGGTGGGAAGTTCCTTTCTCTCCACACTCTCAGCCCTCACCTGTTTTTCCATGGTCTGAGGGTGGAGATTGGGTGTGACCTCAGCAGTGTCAAGTGATCTGTGGAGGGATATTTAAACCTGGTCTTTTCCCCCACTCACTGCTGATTATTCAGCTGCTTCCCTGGCTCTGGATCTGGTGAGTGGTTTCTTTGGTTATTGACTCTGGTTTTGGTTTTGGTTGTCTTCCGGTTTTTGTGCCCTGGCTTACGTTTATTGACCATGCTCATGTTTCCCTATTGACCATTGCATGGTGTCACGGTATTTACTTTGGGGTTTTGCCCAACTGCGGCCAATGTGCCCAGCCACCAGCTGCCCTGCTAGTTGACACCTGGGAAGGGCTCTGCCAAAGTCCCCCTTCCTGCTGAATATGGGTGAAAACTACCCCGGCCCTCAAGGGTGTTCAAAGTTTGACAGCTTGTGCAAAGGGTATCTGGTATGCCGCGTTTGCTGCCCGTCAGTTTGGCTTTATCATTACATTATCATTACAATAAGGTTTCAACATCTTAACCATCCGCACTCACAATTGCCTCTTTCACATTTGTTTTCAGATCACTCCTCACATACAGGCACACTCCACCGCATTTTCTATTGACCCTATCTTTCCTAAATAGTGTAAAATCCTCAATATTAACAGCCCAGTCATGTGAAGAGTCCAACCATGTGTCAGCCACACCAACTACATCTATGTGTTCTTCTAGTACCATAGCCTCCAGCTCCCCCATTTTGCTAGCTAGACTTCTGGCATTTGGGAAAATACATTTTACATTTCTATTTCCTGTAAAGTGAATATCCAGGATCGGTTTGTTACCTTGGTTGATATTTGTATGTAACAGGTTCTTTTTTGTTACCTTGGTTGATGTTTGTATGTAACAGGTTCTTGTTACCAGCAGCTGTATTTTTCATTGGTGTACAGTTCTGCCAAGTCTTCTCCCTACTTTCCTCACTAACTCCAGCCCCCACTAAATCCCCACTGTCCCCTCCTATATCCTACTCTCTATCTACACTATCTATACCCTCTACCCCCTTATTAGTATAACCCCCCACCCTCCCTTCAGATCCTAGTTTAAAAGCTCCTCCAGCTGTCTAACAATTTTTTCCCTAAAGCAGATGCACCCTCCCCATTAAGGTGCAGCCTGTACCTACTGCAGAGGCTGTAACTGCCAGAGAAGTCATCCCAGTTCTCCATGAACCCAAACCCTTCCTTCCTGCACCAGCTCCTGAGCCACTTATTTAACTCCCTAAGCTCTCATCGTCTCTGGTGATGCCTGTGGCACCGGCATTTCAGAAAACACTATCTTGGAGGTCCTGGACTTGAGCTTCTCTCCTAGTTCCCTAAAATCATTTTTAAGGACCTTCCATCTCCCCCTGACTTTGTCATTGGTGCCAATGTGTACCATGACCGCCGGGTCTTCCCCACCCCCACCCAGCAATCTGTCAATTCGATCCGCAATATGCCAAACCCGAGCACAGCACACTGTTCGGGATTCATGGTCTCAGCGACAGATGACCCTGTCTGTCTGCCTAATAATCGAGTCTCCTACCACCAGCACTTTTGCGAGTCCCTCCTTTTCCCATCCTTCCTACAGCATTCTTCTTTCTGGTTGCTAGAAGAAATGCCCTGCTGCAGTGTTGCTGGCCCTAGATTTAGACCCCTGTCTGCTGTAGTTAGATGATTTGCTAGAATCAAGCCAACAACACACAAGTAAAATCTATCAAACCTTAGTTTCCTGCTCCTTGTCTTAAACTCCAGTTCTTTAAACACCACTCATTCAGAAGCCCACTTGGTGAACCAAGCCCAGTAGAGCGAGCTCAGGATGAATCCAGCAGTGCAATTAATAGCACCTGGGAGCACAAACCACTCCCCTTAACCAGATACACAGCAGAGAAAAAAAATTGGTTTAAACAATGTCAGTGCCATAATACAAGCACTTAACTCACAAGGACCTTTGCTATAAACTATATGCAACTATTTGCAATCACTCCCACAAAATCACACTCAGCACCAGCACTCCGGTTCTTTAAACTCCACTTATTCAAAAGCCCACTTAGTACAGTAAGTCCAGTAAAATAAAATAAAAAAAACACTCACTTAGTCCCATTCCTCTGGTTAATGGAGCACATCCTGCTTTTCCCAGCAGCAGGAATAAAGTGACATCATCACACCTGCTAAGCATGAGAGCACATAGGACCGCTCCTCAACCCTCCCTGGAATGTGGGCCAGCCACCGAAATCCAGGATTGTATCGCTTAGTCTGGGAAGGGTGGAAGATATGGTTTTGGACTAGGTTAATCATTTCTATTGAATGGATAAAGATAATTATATGTTATGAACACATTTGGGATGAATTGGAATAATGACTGCAAGACATCAGTGCCTACGGTGATATGCTCCAAAATCTTGTGGAAAGCCTTCCCAGAAGGGTGGAGACTGTTGTAGCTGAAAAATGAAGCCCGACTCCATAATTTTGAAAGGGATATTGGGATATCCAACTATCCTACTAAGGTGTGATGGTTGGATGTTCACATACCATATCTAACCCAATTTCTTATCTTCCACAACTGAGTATATCTGCAGTTTCATTGCTAAAACAAAGAGATTGTTTTAAATGTAGAAATCTTTTCATCCCAACTGCCCACCCTAAACATTAACACGTGTATTTGCCACACAGATTTTTGCATAGTTAATCTGCAGCATAATACAGTAGTATTAAATAGTAGTATTAAATTCTTTGAAATTTTATCTGTGCATAAAATGACTCACTGCATGTCAATTTCTGTTGAGGATCTGTCACAGACTTCATGCAGAAATTCTCTATTGACTTCAATAGGGAGACTATTTTCACCAGGAGACTTTTGTGGCTCACCTGTTTTCCACAGATAAAACCCTTTAGAAAATCTCCACTAAAATCCACACAATTTGTTGGAGATTTGGCACCAGTGATTTCCCTGTCCATTCTGGCGAATTGTTGTATACCTTTTCTGCTGCAGTTCTGCCACGTGTGGATGTGGCTATAAAGGTATACTATAGGGATAAGTTTAGTGCTATAGGGAAAATTGTTAGGGACTGATAGAAGCTGTAACCTGTAAATGTGGAAATTAATTTCATACTGTGAAAAAACAAAAAACACCTTGCAAGCTCTGTTACACTTGACTCCAGTGAAGATGAATTTATTGACATTTTTGCTGACAGCAGAAGTAACAGCAGTGATGATGTACATTAATGACTACATTGATCAGAATGAGGACTACAGTTGATGCTGTGAAGTGCTGATTTAATTTCAAATCTTTGCTATTTAATTAAACTCACACTATAATAAAATTAATTGCTATATCTTGTTGTTTCACAATATGACAAAAACAAACAAACAAACAATATGACAAAAACAAATTTCAGCCTAAAACAAAGCCAACTATGAATCAGATCCACAGCACCACAAGTATATGATAATATTCTATATATAAAGAAGGACGTATGTATGGATGTTCCGCAATCATTCAAAAACGCAACCATCGATTTCAACAAAACTTGGTATACACATCCCTTTCTACCTGGAAAGAAATCTTGTGGGGGTCACAGATCTCTAGGCTGTACCGTTCCTGAGATATTCCCCAAAAATGACCTGCATTAGCCAATACAAGCCTGCAAGTCTTTCTCTTTATATCCCAACTGCCATACACACTGTCACATGTCCCTTATCAGCCAATAGAAGCTTGCAGGCCCTTAGTCTCCACATACACACAGTTTTACTCCAGGTTTCCATAATAACCCAGCCATTTTTCTTCATTACTGTAGATCAGCTTTAGGCTAGGGCTACACAACGACAATAAGTCGCACGACATGTAGGGCACAACTACACTGTTACATGTGTCGAGCGACATTGATGTCGCACTAATGTTCAGCAGCAATTTTTATAATGATCCAAGATCTTGTGTCGCAGTCGCAGCATGTCACATGTAGCAGTGCGACGCCGTAGCCTATCATTCTAAAAATTGTTGAGACAAAATGTCACGTGACATATGTCGTCGTGTAGCCCTAGCATTAAAGAGGCAGGGTGCTGTGGAGGTCACTGTTAAAGGGACGGGCACTGTGGAGGTCACTGTTAAAGAGGTGTTCACTGTGGATGTTACTGTTAAGGGGGCAGGCCGCTGTGGTGGTCACTGTTAAAGGGGCGAACACTGTGGAGGTCACTGTTAAGCGGGAAGGGGCCTCTATTAAAGGGGCAACTGCGGTGGAGGTCACTGTTAATTTTCATTTGCTGCATCTGTCATTGTTAAATACAAGCTTGAAATACTGCAATAATTTTCTGGGTTTAAAAAAGCACCCATTTTTGGTAATACCTTACATATGGGGCATATGCTGCATTTGTCAGTGTGAAATATAAGCTTGAAATACTGCAATAATTTTCTGGGTTTTAAAAAACACCCTTTTTGGGCAGAATACTAAGTTTGCAGCGTTTGCTGCATCTGTCATTGTTAAATACAAGATTGAAATACTGCAATCATTTTCTGGGTTTAAAGGGACTCTGTCATCAGATTTGTGCCCTATAAGCTAAATATATGGCCATGTCGGTGCTAATAACATGAATCCTAAACTTCCCTTATTAAACCTGCTTGTGGCTCTATTAGCCCAAAAAACAGGTTTTAATAAGTGTCGGCCTGATGCGCATGCGCGCTTCGCTCAACGAAGCCGCTGCCAGGACTCCGCGGCGCATTAGGCTGAGCCTATTGCGCAGGCGCCGGATCTGGCAGAGGGACGGATGGATTGAGAAGGCGGCACTGAGGCGCTGGGCACCAGACAGCGAGGGGTGCAGGCGGGCACCCTGGATTAACGCAAAACCCCTTGGGCACCTTAGGTAGGTGAGTGACAGCTTATTAAAACCATTTTTTTGGGCTAATAGACCCACAAGCAGGTTTAATAAGGGCAGTTTAGGATTCATGTTATTAGCACCGACATGGCCATATGTTTTGCTTATAGGGCACAAATCTGATGACAGAATCCCTTTAAAAAAAAAGCACCCATTTTTAGCAATACCCTACATCTGAGGCCTATGCTGCATTTGTGGGTGTGAAATATAATCTTGAAATATTGCAATAATTTTCTGGATTTTAAAAAACACTCTTTTTGGGCAAAATACTAAATTTGCGGCCTTTGCTGCATCTGTCAGTGTGAAATACATGCGTTAGATACTGCTGTAATCTTCTGTTATTAAAAAAACACCCATTTTGGGCCAAATACAAAATTTGCAGCCATTGCTGCATCTGTCAGTGTGAAATACACGTGCTAGATACTGCTGTTATATTCTGTTATTAAAAAAACACCCATTTTGGGCCAAATACAAAATTTGCAGCGTTTGCTGCATATGTCAGTTTGAAATACACGCGTTAGATACTGCTGCTATATTCTGTTATGTAAAAAAAACACCCATTTTGGGCCAAATACAAAATGTTCAGCCTTTGCTGCATTTGTCAGTGTGAAATACATGCATTAGATACTGCTGTTATATTCTGTTATAAAAAAAAAAACACCCATTTTGGGCAAATAGTAAATTTGCAGCCTTTGCTGCATCTGTCAGTGTGAAATACATGCATTAGATACTGCTGTTATATTCTGTTATAAAAAAAACCCACCCATTATGGGCAAATAGAAAAGTTGCAGCCTTTGCTGCATCTGTCAGTGTGAAATACACACGCTAGATACTGCTGTTATATTCTGTTACAAAAAAAACAAACATTTTGGTCCTAAATTTGCAGTGAATAAGGAGAGCATCGAATAAGGGACTTGGCCCCTGTCGTGGTACTGCTGGTGGAGCTCCTGTTGTACGGAGAGGACGTGGTCGATCTGTGCCAGCTACATGCACAAGTGAAACACCCTGGTTCAGGTGCAAGTAGGCGATAGAACCTTCAGCGTTATTTGGTCAGGGCCTAATGTGGCTCTACGAATGGTGAGGCCAGAACAAGTACAGGCGGTAGTGGATTGGGTTGCTGACAGTGCCTCCAGTTCCTTCACATTGTCTCCCACCCAGTCTCCTGCTGAAAGATCAGAGTTGGCACCTGCAGCCGATATCCATCAGTCTTTCACCTCATCCCCTTGCAAATCAGCCAAGCAGTCTGAGCCCCAAGCAGTCATGCAGCAGTCTCTTCTGCTTTTTGATGACTCTGCTAGCAGGGTTTCCCAGGGTCATCCACATAACCCTGCCCCAGAAGTGGAAGAGATTGAGGGCACCGATACCCAACCACTTATGTTTCAAGATGAGTACATGGGAGGACCACCGCAGCACGAATCGGATGATGATGAAACACTGGTGCCAACTGCTGTGGCTTGCTGCAGTGTGCAGACTGACAAGGAGGGCAGGGGTGAAAACTGGGTGGAAGAAGATGTGGAGGACGATGAGGTCCTCGACCCTACATGGAATCAAGGTCATGCGAGTGTCCTGTGTAGTTCGGAGGAAGAGGCGGTAGTCGCACAGAGACACCAACACAGCAGAAGAGGGAGCAGGGTGCAAAAGATGAGCGGCCGTCCACTAGACAGTACGCCTGCTACTGCCCAACGCAGCAAGGGACCGAGCACACCAAAGCCAGCTCAAATGAGCTCCCTGACGTGGCAGTTCTTCAGACAATTTGCTGACGACAAGACATGAGTGGTTTGCACGCTGTGCAATCAGAGCCTGAAGCGAAGCATAAACGTTCTCAACCTGATCACAACCTGCATGACCAGGCATCTAAGTGCAAAGCACGAGCTGCAGTGGAGTAGACACTGCAAAAACAAAGAAAGGTCTCTGGCTCCTCCTGCTTCCTCTTCTGCCGCAGTCTTGGCTTCTTCATCCACCTCTGGAGTGACAGTGCCACCTGCCACCCCGCAAACAGAGGATCTGCCAGCAACACCACCACCTGGGTCACCAAGCATCTCCACAATGTCCCATGGAAGCGTTTAGCTCTCCATCTCCGAAACACTGGAGTGGAAGAGGAAGTACCCCCATACCCACCTGCGATCCCTGGCCCTGAATACCAGCATTTCAAAATTACTGGCCTTTGAAATGCTGTCATTCGGTTTGGTGGAAACAGAGAGTTTTAAAAGCCTTATGGCGGTGGCTGTCCCACAGTACGTCGTGCCCAGCCGCCACTACTTTTCCAGACGAGCCACCCCTTCCCTGCACAACCAAGTGGGGGATAAAATCAGATGTGCACTTTGCAACGCCATCTGTGGCAAGGTGCACCTAACTACGGATACGTGGACCAGTAAGCACAGTCAGGGACATTATATCCCCCTAACAGCACACTGGGTAAATGCAGTGGCGGCTGGGCCTGAGGCGGATAGCAGTTTGGCGCATGTCATTCCATCACCGAGGATTGCAGTGCACTCCAGTTTGCCTCCTGTTGCTTCCTCCTCCTACTACGCTTCCTCATCCACTACCAACTCCTCATCCGGTCTGCGTAACACCTTCACCACCAACTTCAGCACAGCCAGGGGTGAACGACAGCAGGCAGTTTTAAAACTTATCTGTTTCGGGGACAAACCCCACACCGCGGAGGAGCTGTGGACGGGCATAAAACAACAGACCAATAAGTAGTTAGTGTCAGTGAGCCCGGTCTGGTGGTGTGCGAAAATGGGCGAAATCTTGTAGCAGCTCTGGGACTAGCCGGTTTGACGCACATCCCTTGCCTGGCGCTGTCACGGATGAAGTTAGCAGATAGATGGAACATATAAATAAACGAGCAACTAGCTTGATCCCAAACTAAGGAGCTTATAGGGGAGCCCTATAAAACCCTAAGAGCTCTCCCTGACTGCTATGCACATGCAAGGGTCTGTATGGTAGACGATTGCATGCCCGCATACTTAATACTGTGTGACACCTGAAAACCCTATAATAGTGAGGGGACAGGACCACCGACTCTGAATACGAACGGAGTCAGGGTAACCTAGAATCAAGCCAGCAAGGAAACACAATAAAGCAAATGACTTATCTGAACAAACAGAAGAAGCAGCCTCCAGCAGTGAACACCTCATCCAGGAAGTAGTATAAACCGCAAAGTGAGGCAGTATGGGAGGGATTATAAAGGAAGACAATTAGTCAAAATAAGTGACACCTGGCAGAAGGAAAGCAGATGAGAAAGTGAAACCAAAACAAAGAACATCATACAAGAGGTAGAGAAGAACGTCTGCCAGATCTTCTCACAGAACTGGCGATGACAGGCGAATGTGCTGAATTTGGTGGTACAGAGTTTCCTTATTACCCCGATAGGACAGAGCTGCTGCCGAAAGTGCGGCTGTCTGTGCGCGCTTTCGGCTTTCTCACCCTGCTGCTGCTCGCCTGTTAACACCGCAGCGTAACTTCGGCCTTCCCGCTCATTGCCTCATATGCGACGTGCCCACAAGGTGGAACTCCACTTTGCACATGCTGGCCAGTCTGTGCGAACAGCAGCAGGTGATAGTGGAGTTTCAGCTACAGCGGGTGAGTCGCTCTGCGGAACAGCACCACTTCACCACCAATGACTGGGCCTCCATGCGAGACCTGTGTTCCTTGTTGCACTGTTTCGAGTACTCCACCAACATGGCCAGTGCCGATAACACCATTCTCAGCGTTACTATCCCACTTCTATGCATCCTTGAAAAGATGCTTCTGGCGATGATGGAAGAGGATGTGACACAGTAGGAGGAGGAGGAAGAGGGATCATTTCATAGGGTTTCCGGCTAGTCATTCACAAGTGGCTCCGAGGGTGGGTTCCTGCACCCACAAACGCCAGGTACACAATTGTCCAGCCAGGGCACAGTTCTGGAGGATGAGGAGGTGGAGGATGAGGAGGAGGAGATGGAGCAGGAGGAACCGTGTTCACAGCAGGGTGGCACCCAAACCAGCTCATAGCCATCACTGGTGTGTGGCTGGGGGGATACAGAGGGCACAAACAATGCACCTCCTACAGAGGACAGCTTGTTATTGCCTCTGGGAAGCCTGGCACACATGAGCGAGTACATGCTGCAGTGTCTCAGCAACGACCACCAAGTTGCCCACATTCTAACTTGTGCTGATTACTAGGTGGCCATGCTGCTGGATCTCCAGTCCTTAATTCCGTCACTGGAGTGTGATCGTAAAATGCGCAAGTACAAGTAAACGCTGGTAGACGCGCTGCTGGTGGCATTCCCACCTGACAGCGGGGGCACAGTGGAAGCACAAGGCGAAGGCAGAGGAGGAGGAAGAGGTCGCCAACACAGCTGGGGCACCACCAGCACCTCAGAAGGTAGGGTTAGCATGGCCGAAATGTAGAAAAGCTTTGTCAGCACGCCACAACAACCAGCACCACCAGCTGTAATGGAACGTCTTAGCAGGAGGCAGAATTTCAGCATCATGGTGGAGCATTATGTGTGCACACGCCTACATGTACTACATGTACTTCAACATCTGGGTCTCCAAATTGGGCACATGGCCTGAGCTTTCCCTTTACGCCTTGGAGGTGCTGGCCTGCCCTGCAGCCAGTGTATTGTCTGAACGTGTGTTTAGCACGGCAGGGGGCGTTATCACAGACAAGCGCAGCCGCCTGTCCACAGCCAATGTGGACAAGCTCATGTTCATTAAAATGAACCAGGCATGGATCCCACAGGACTTGTCCGTACCTTGTGCAGAGTAGACATGTATACTGGCCTTACCCAGCCATTGTTATACTACAGCGCAATTGCTCATTGTTCTATTTTTGATATTTCCCACTCTTTTGGGGTGTACCCTAATAAAAAATAATAATAAAAAAATTAAAACAAAAAAACAGTGTTGGCTACTTCGTCCTCCTCCACCGTCGCTTCTACCAACACCACTACGTTCACCACCTCCTCAACCTCCTACACTATAGGGCCCTCCACCTCATACATCAAGATTATTTTTTTTAATCTGTACGTATTTTATTTTGTCATTTCACTAATTTCTCTGTTACATTTTCTGGTGAAATTCACCAATTTTTGGCTGTGATATACCCCTGCTCTACCTAGTAGACAGGTAAACAAATTTCACTAATTTCTCTGTTACATTTTCGGGTGAAATTCACCAATTTTTGGCTGTGATATATACCTGTTCTACCTAGTAGACAGGTTAAATAAAAAAAATATAATCTGTTACATTGTCATGTGACATTCACCAATTTTTTTATGTGATATACTCCTGCTCTACCTAGTTGACAGGTTAATACATTTAACTAATTTTTCTGTTACATATTTGGGTGACATTCACCAATTTTTGGCTGTGATATACCCCTACTCTACCTAGTTGACAGGTTCATAAATTTCACAATTTTTTTTGTTACATTGTCGGGTGACATTCACCAATTTTTGGCTGTGATATACCCCTGCTCTACATAGTTGACAGGTTAATACATTTCACAAATTTTTCTTCATTCATTACCACGAAGCGGATTGTGACTAATCAAATTTTCCTGAAATTCGGATCAAATCAGATCAGATACTTTGATTCGCTCAACACTAATGATTGATAAGCTGTTTGTAGTCGCCATGGTGCTCATATGAGTGCAGCATTGTATATTGCCTCAGTTCCTCAGTATTACACGTCTGCATCATGTTCAACTGCTGTCACATTGCGATTAATTTCATGTTATATCTAGAGTAGAATTACTGTGCCTCTGTATTAACCCCTTCTACCCCGGGCCAGTTTTCACCTTCCTGCCCAGGCCATTTTTTGTAAATCTGACATGTGTCACTTTATCTTGTAATAACTTTGGAACGCTTTTATTTATCAAGGCAATTGGAAGAATGTTTTCTCGTGACACATTGCACTTGCACATGACAGTTAGAAATTTGAGTCACTATATATCCCCTTTATTTATTTAAAAATCCCAAATTTACCCAAAATTTAGAAAACTTTATTAAAATATTTATTACTTAACATTCCCCATATGTCTACTTTATGTTTCCATCATTTTGTAAATGTCATTTTATTTTTTCGGGAAGTCGAATTTTAGAAGCAATTCTAAACATTTTTAAGAAAATTTCTAAAACCCACTTTTTAAGGACTAGTTCAGGTCTGAAGTCACTTTGTGGGGCTTACATAGTATAAACCCCCTATAAATGACCCCAATGTAGAAACTACACCCCTCAAGTTACTCAAAATAGATTTTACAAACTTTGTTAATCCTTTATGTGTTCCACAAAAATTAAAGGAAAATGGAGATGAAATTTCTCAATATAACTTTTTGGGCAGATTTTCCATTTCAATCCATTTTTTCTTCAACACATCGAGGGTTAACCACGAAACAAGACTCAACATTTATTACCCTGATTCTGAGGTTTACAGAAACAACCCACATGTGGTCGTAAACTGATGTAAGGGTGCACGGCTGAGCGCAGAAGGAAAGGACTGCCGCATGGTTTTTGGAAGGCAGATTTTGCTGGACAGGTTTTTAGATATCATGTCCCATTTGAAGCCCCCTGATGTACCCCTACAGTAGAAACTCCCAAAAGTTACACCACTTTGGAAACTAGGGGATAAGGTGACAGTTTTATTGTATGACTATGCTTTTTTTAGAGCAGGTTGTTACGGACGCGGTGATATCAAATATGTCTACTTCCTTTGTTTGTTTGTTTCAGTTTTACATAATAAAGCATTTTTGATTAAAAAATGTTTTTGTGTCTCCATTTTCTGAACGCAATATTTTTTTTATTTTTCTGCCAATCGTCTTGTGCAGGGACTCAGTTTTTTGCAGGAAGAGTTGACGTTATTATTGGTACCAATTTTGTGTACATATGATTTTTTGATCATTCATTGTTACACTTTATGAGGCAAGGTGACAAAAAAATTGGTTGTTTTGGAACAGTTTTTATTTATTTATTTTTACTGAAAGAGTGGAGATGGTGTCAGCAGTAAGTTTGTGTTGACCTCATAGATTTTTTTGCCCTTCCTCTGATCAGTCAGAGCAACAACCCCCCAAAAATGGATCCTGTCTGTGGAGCATCCGCCTTCACTCGGTCAGCATTTGGTCAGTAATCCATCAGTATTGCAAAAAAAAAAAAAAGATTAAAAAAAAAGAGTGGACCTACAACAGAGATGACACGTGAATGGAATATTTGCATGTGTTCTGTGTTTGGTACCCACTCCTAATTTTGGCTACCAAATCATAAGCCAATTCTGATGGGACCATACAGGCCTTACAGCTGCTACACAGACAGGATCCGTTGTGTGTCTCATTTTTCCTTCCTTCTGACAGATCAGAAGAAGGGTCAAATAAATGATGATGTCAACCAGGCCAAAAAGGAAAAATAGTGACCCAGTCATGGAGTGGGGAGGGTGGGAGAACAGCTTGAAAAGTCCACAGAGTGGCCCAATGACATAGTGTTGAGGTAGCATCAGCATGAGGAGACCACAGAGTGGCCCTTTTACATAGTGTTGAGGTGGCAGCAGCATGAGGAGACCACAGAGTGGCCCTTTTTCATAGTGTTGAAGTGGCAGCAGCATGAGGAAGCCACAGACTGGCAAGATGATATAGTGTGGAGGTGGAAACAGCAGCAACATGAGGAGACCACATAGTGGCAAGGTGACATAGTGCAGAGGTGGCAGCAGCAGCATGAGGAGGCCACAGAGTGGCCCAGTGACATAGTGTTAATTTAGCAGCAGCATAAGGAGACCACAGAGTGGCAAGGTGACATAGTGTAGAGGTGGCAGCAGCAGCAGCATGAGGAGGCCACAGAGTGGCCCAGTGACATAGTGTTAATTTAGCAGCAGTATAAGGAGACCACAGTGTGGCAAGGTGACATAGTGTAGAGGTGGCAGCAGCAGCAGCATGAGGGGGCCACAGAGTGGCAAGGTGACAGTGTAGAGGTGGCAGCAGCATGAGGAGGCCACAGAGTGGCAAGGTGACGTAGTGTTGAGTTAGCAGCAGTTGGCAGGGGCAGAAGCAGCATGAGGAGACCTGAGTGGTGAGGTGGCAGCAGCATCAAGAGACCACAGAGTAACCTGGTGACAGAGTGGGGAAGTGTGTGGCAATAACAGTACTCGCTAACGATGGTGGGTGTAAGAAGGGGCACTTGGCATCAGATGTGTGGCATCAGGCGGATGGCAGCATCAGAATAGTAGCTGAGGCAGGTAGCCAGAAGAAACCCATCTCTTTTGTCAAGGTTTGGGTGGTGCAGCATTGCTGATCTAATCTAATCCATCAGGCATTGGTGGGTGGAAATCCTGGTTGAGCCACGTCTAATTCATCTTGACAAAGGTCAGTCTCTCCACATTTTGGGCCAGTTGCGGTCACAAATCCAGTTTGGCTGCCCAGTAGTCCAGCGGATCTTCAATATGGGGTGGCAGGGGGCTGTCCAAGTATGCCACCACCTCCTCGTTCAGGTTCTGCTCCAGGTCTAGCTACTGGTTCTGGTGAGTAGTTTATTCACTAGGCGGGTTAAGAAAGCTGCTCATCATCGACTCTAGACTCAAGCTGCTGCTGATGGAGATGGTACTACTCCTATCCCCCACCCCACCACAGCAGCCATGGCCGTGGAACGAGAGTGCTCCCTTGGTCAGACCTGCAAGAGGATGGACGATTGCACAGATAGGCAGCGGCCAACTGAATACATAGGATATCTCTATAGTAGTTCAGTTTGTCCTCACTCTCAGTGGGTGTAAAATAGGCCCCCATTTTGGACTGGTAGTGTCCAACAACGGCAAATAATACTCGCCAAAAAAGCTTTAGAACATATAACTCCACCGCTGAATGTCTAAAAAAGCTTTAGATCGTATAACTGCACCGCTGAAGGGCAAATAATACTTTTTTTTTACCACTAATACACGCCAAAAAGGGCTGCAATTTGTCTCACTTCACCACACAATAGCTAATAAGCCCTTTTTTTCCCACTTATACACACCAAAAAAGGCTTTAGAACATATAGCTGCACTGCTTAACGGCAAATAATCCTTTTTTTTCCCCTATTAATACACACCAAAAAGGGCTGTAATTTTCTCACTTCACCACACAACAGCTAATAAGCCCTTTTTTCCCACTAATACAAGCCATAAAAGGCTTTAGAATATATAACTGCACTACTGAACGGCAACTCATACTTGACCACACAAAGGCTAATAAGCCCTTTTTTTCCCCACTAATACACGCCAAAAAAGGCTTTAGAACATATAACTGCACCGCTTAAAGGCAAATAATACTTTTTTTGCCACTAATACACTCCAAAAAGGGCTGTAATTTGCTCACTTTACCACACACTGGTAAATAATACTTTTTTTTGCCACTAATACACACCAAAAAAGCTTTAGAACATATACCTGCACCACTGAACAGCCCAAAAAAGCTTTAGAACATATATGTAACTGCACCGCCGAAGGAAAATAATACTTTTTTTTGCCACTAATACACGCCAAAAAGTAATTTTGTTACTTTACCACACAACAGCTAATAAGCCCCTTTTTCCCACTTATACACTCCAAAAAAGGCTTTAGAACATATAACTGCACCGCACAAGGGCTAATAAGACAAGGGCTAATAAGATTCAAAGACTAATAAGAAATATTTCCTAGTAATACACCCTGTTAAAGGCTGTATCACACAGCACTTGCACCCCAATAAAAAAAAAAAAGGTTTGCTGGAGTTACAGAGATATCATCTATTGCAAACCTGAAAGCAGCAGTATGATGGCAATTTGGATCTCCAGTCAGTGCAGCGAGGTGTAATAGGACTGTTCCTATTACCCAGGCTGTACACTCCCCTATTGGACCCTGTTATCCTTTTATAGTGTGGAAAATGTCCTCCCTATCCTTTCCCTACACTTCTAATGCTCTTTCCCTATACTTCTATTCAGCAAAATAAAAGTTTTCAAGTCTTTCCTAGCACTTTCCCTAGTGCCTACTGACATGTCTCCCTGCACTAAGTACACTGGAAAATGGCTGAGGCTATTTAGAGGGCTGTGACATCACAGGGCTGTCTGTCTTCTGATTGGCTGCATGCATGGCATTGTGGGTGATCCCTCGTTCCCAGAGTTCTTTGCGCCATGTCCTAACATGTGCAGCAGCCATTTTAGGAAAAAATGAGATTCGTTACAACGAAGCGTGAGGAAATTCAACTTCGTCAACTTCGATTAGCTCATCTCTAATTCCAGATTATAACCAGAGCACACTCAATTTCACCAATATTTAAGGTTTGGGTAAGCTGCTTAATCTTCTTTGTATGTCAACGTTTATGGCCGTTTTTCAGGCATTTTTCATCTTCTTTACAGGGAAAAAGCCCTTAAAGAAACTCCATCCACACACTTGTTTTGCACAAAACACCACTAAAAACCACCATAAAAACCACATACAGTTTCTATGGCATTTTTCTAAGGTAACTTGGCGCTACTTTTTTTCTCTTCAAATCAAGGTAACTACTAATGTATATAAAAATAATAATTATTATAATTATTATTTTGCATATCATAGTTGGCCATAGACTTTACTTTTCTAATTTAATTTTCTACTTTAATATTTTACCATGTGCCAACTCCTTTAAGTATTTTGTAACAGTTTTACATTTGTAATTCCATTTCCCTGGTTCTAAGCTTATAATTTTATAATAAGCAAGTAGTTCATTTATTAGCACTAATAAATCAATGAAGCAGTAACTGCAAAAAAGTCCGTTTTTCTGAAATAAACATGCACAGAGGTCACTGGATGCAAAATGTATAGAGGGTTTATTGATGAAGATTCTAAATTTTAAATACACATTTGAAGCCCTCATTACATTGTGATTATTGTCTTGATCGAGAAAATGTGGAAGTTGTCCATTGTGCTACAGTCCCAGCTTTGTAGAATCCACATTATTCTGCCAACTTAGCTGAGAAAATGCAGTTCCACTTGGCAATGTCCAGTGTTAAAACAATTTTCAAGCCACTTCATTTTAAGTGCAATAAATCCCCTTTAGATCAAGGTAATTGTTCCAACACCTTAGAGTAGCTAAAACCTCTCCAGATTGCCTATGGAAATGCATGGATATATAAAAAACAAAGATGTAGGGATTTCTGGCTAGAATTTTTCAGTCTCTTGGGGGCAGCCCCACATTTATACATCACACTTTAATTTTTAAATTCAATTTTACATCATTTTATCTGACGTATTACAAATTCACATTGGCCATAAAGCACATATGGAGAAAGTTTAGATTCAGAACATGGTATTTTTGATGTTTTCTGCAACAATTTAATGTAGAAATGCAGACACATTTTCAATCACTTGTCACAACGATATTGACCTTGATTCGGTTGAAAATACAACACGTAGAATCATCTACAGCTATGTGCTGATTAGAGTTTTGCAAAAAAGTCACAAAAAATTTAAAATTATGCAAAATATATATATAGATAGATTTAAATACTTAAATTGGCAAATTAAAAGTAGACAAAAAGTGCAAGGTTATACTAATACTTGGTTTACTGTTACAGAACATCCTGTCAAAATTAGGTGATTGGCAAATTTATTAAAGATTTTAAGAATGTTTCAAGAGTTTTTTCATATAGTTTCAAGAGTTTTTTTTTCATATAGTCAGTTTTGGAACATTCATATAACCTCAAAACTGAGCATTTTCTTTATTCAAGCTACTTATGAAGTCAGGACTCACATTACTTCTTTATTTATATATATAGATTTTTAAAGAAACACATGTAATATTATAATACACTAGATATACTATATCCATTTATCCAGTAAAAAATATTAACTAGTCCCAAGTAAAAAAAATAATAAAATAGCAGACAGTTTTTTACTCTTCATTTTTTTTTTACAGTGATATGGTAGCAGTATATGACAAATTGATACACTTCAGAATTAGGCCTCATTTACACATCAGTATTTGATTATTGATTTCTATCTGTGATTGTGAGCCAAAAACAGACAACGGGTGCACATTTTTCCTTTATACCTTATGTCTGTGGAGGCTCAACTCCTGGTTTTGGCTCACAATTACTAAAACATGGACTGTGTGAATAAGGCTTGAAGCTGAGATGTTTCAGATTTCATTCTGGTCCCATCATCCCAAACACAAAAAGTCTCAGCTGTAATGAACAAAAACAACATACCTATTAGTAGATTAATCAAGATGAAATAATATCAACGGTCATTGATAATATAACATTTTACTTGTTTTCTATCATTTTATATTATGGTATCCATATATCTCACTGTAAGTCATTGTGAAAGTTTCAATATACATATGCAAAGTATGTTGTTGGTAGTGTTAATATTTTACATTTGTTTAAAATGTGAGGACTATTGGTTAGGGTGCTCGTGATAGCTATCATCTTTTGATTCAGTCCAGTATGGCAAGAGTTATATTATTTGGGGACTTTTGAACCTTGTGCACATGGCAGTATTGCATATACTTCTGTGTGCCTCTGATTTTACACAAGGAACACAGAACTTCATATGGAATCTGTGAGAAAAAGATGTAGCTTTGAATATTTTAACACGCCTGAGGTGGGCCAAATTGATCACCTACTAATGATATGTTAAGTCGATTAGCACTCATTTAAAGGACCACAAAGCAAACTGAAAGAGGAACTAATGAACGTTGGTAAAGTTGTTTGTCCCCATCCAGTCTGATTAGCATTTTTATGCCAGCATAAAAGATCAGATCGCTCGGCAAATAATTGTTTGCTAGTTTGTTGGGTGATCTCTTCCCTGTTTATATTGGGCAAATGAGCATTCTTATTAAGGGTTGTTCAGCCAAACATCAACCCATGTAAAAGGGCCCTTAATTTCCCGAAGAATTATTGTTTTTAGAGGAGGATTTTTATTGTCATGTGGCATGTGTGTTTCTACAGTGTTAATGCACAAGAATTTCCATGTGCATGACCTTTTATTGTGTTGAACAGAACTGTACAGTATCCCATTCAAGTTATAGCACAATCTATCGCTAGAAAGTTTTGTGGCATATTTTTTTTACTAATACTTCAATGAACAAATAGAAGCAATGGAATGATCTACTTGCAGTAATAGTCATTTCCTCACAGAAATAGTTTATAGCAGATGATAAAAAAAATACATGAATGACTATTTATGAGAACATGGAACTTAAATGGATATTCGAAATGAGATTAAATGGTTTATATTTTTCTTCCAGAAAATGCCACACTCTTGTCCATGTGTTCTTTCTAATGCCCGTTTTACCTGCATGAGTAGGAACTGTAATACCTGACACACTTTTTAGAAAAAGAAACACACCCTTTTTTAAGCTTCATGTAACCTCTTTAAGATTATATTACATTAAAGGGGGTTTTCTGAGATCTTTATACTAATAATGACCTATCCTCAGGATAGCTCAACAGTATCTGATCGGTGGGGGTCAAATACCCTGGACCCCTGGCAATCAGTGGTTTGAGAAGGCAGTGCCACTCCTGTGAGCGCCACGGCCTTCTCTCAGATTTTTCTAGTGACATCACGTTCATCAGTCATGTGGCATAGGTGCAGCTCAGTCCCATTCAAGTGAATGAGGCTGAGCGCAATACCAAGCACAGCCGCTATGCAATGTATGGTGCTGTGCTTGGTAAGCTGCGAGAAAGCAGCCGCGCTCACAGGAGCACCAGTTTCTTTTCAAACAGCTGATTGGCGAGGGTCCAAGGTGTTGGACCTCCACTGATCAGATACTGAACGCTATCAACAACATACTCTAGTATTCAAGTTATACTTTGTGTAGTACAAAAAACAAAAGGGCAAATAATCATCTGTCATTGAAATAAGAAATTGTGTTGATTACATTTTTTTTGTTAAAAAAGTTAGCATTTTATTTTACTGCATTTTATTATGTAAGCTATTTTAGATTTTTAAATAATTCTACTCTATTTGCCAAGCTTATCTTTGCAATATACCATGCCCTTAACACATTTCAACTAAGAAACAGACACACGTGAAAAAGAAACAGAAGAATAAAAGCACATTGCAGTTAATATAATAGGCCCTGAATTGTTTAGGCACCATGTAAATGGGCAGAGGTTTCAATATGACATTTATCAAAGCAAATTGGAACTTAATAATAAAATTTTTTTGCAAAATGAAGGGTTAATTGTAGCTTTATGCTTTATTGTCTCTGGCACTGTGTGGGAGAAAAGTCACATTTTCTCCTTGAGTACATCTGGCTTTGCTTTTATCTGTAAACAGTTGCGCAAAAAAAAAAAAGAAAAAGAAAAAAGAAAATGTGCACAAGATCATTACAGTCTTAAATGAGCCATAGGATCAATATAGTATTATGGCACATTGTAAAGGCCTGTGAGGACCTAAAATCCCATAAGCTTCAACTCCTATATGGAATTAAATGAAGGCAGTATTATACATACATATTATAAAGCATTGCAATGTGCAGTCGTTCAAAGGAATAGACACCACTGGATTCAGATGTTTATTCCTTGAACCTTAGTTCCTTATAAACAGTGCAGATGTAGTAGCAATAATAAAAATTATAAGATCAATCATAAAAATGGGATGAAATAGCGGACTTCACTAACAGTACTGTGGCACTTTATATACTACAGAATTTGGCTATGATAAGTAATGAGCATGAATGAGCGAATAAAGACACAGATAAAAGGGTTGTCTGAGATTCTGATATTGATGGCGTATCCTCAAGATGGACCATCAAGATCTGACTAGTCGGGGTCCAACTCCTGGAACACTTGCCGATCAGTCAGGTTCAAAGGTCAAATGGCTTTGTCTCATTCAAGTGAATGGGGCTGAGATGCAATACCAAGCACAGCCACTATGCAATGGACAGTAGGCTCTTCAAACAGTTGATCGATGGGGGTGCCAGGTATCGGACCCTTGCCGATCTGATATTCATGACCTATCCTGAGGATAGGTCATCTAAAAACAACTCAATAACTGTTCACAGATTGCATGTGGTATTGCAGCTCAGCCCTATTTCGTTAATAAAGCTGACCTGAACTATCAGTCACAACCTATGGGACAACTCCTTTAATATATCTCTGCACTACAAATCCCTGAAATTCCTTCAGTTCTGTCTGGGTTAATTGGGGAATAGGGAAATCCTTAGATGTAACAGAACTGGGGCAAAAGAAAAAAGAGTAAAATTTGCCAATGGCAACCAACAAGGTAGCTGCTTTAATTTTCCAAAAGGCCTCTAAAATGAGATGTAATCTGATTAGTTAACATGGGTAACTACTTCTCATTTCTATGCACCAGAATTTCACATAAATCCATTTAAAAAAAACTTTGGGAAAATATGTACATACAGTACAGTTGTATGTTTCTTACCCACAGCTCTGTATGAGGCCTTGTACAAAAGTTGTGCTGAGGGTCTACAGAAATCCATTTAAATTAGTCTGAATGTAAAATTACAGGAAACATGGTTTTAGTATTGTAAGTTAACTTTATGAGAGAGCATACAGCTATTTTTTTATTGAACTGCCTGTTCCTTAGGGTTGCCACCCATCTCAACCAAAAATACCAGGCCATTTATATGGGTAATAAGAGGGTTTGGATTTTGGGGAGAAGCTTAACACAGGTTGCTATTTGACACCTATGGTTTGGTTATATTTTGAATTTTTAGCATTTTCTTTACTAAAACTATTTTTATGTTGTGATTTTTTATTTTAAATGCAACCAAAAATTATGTAGAGGCCTCATGTATGAACAGGCTTTACTGAATGAGCTCTTATGGAAAAATAAAATAAAAAAACCCAGGAAAAATATCCTACATCTATTTCATCGCTGCCCTGTGCAGTAGCCCAGTTTACCATGGTTTCTCATACTGGTTGGTTTTGATAACGATTGTTTATGGTGATTAGTGATGAGCGACAGAGGTCATATTCGAATTCGCGATATTTCGCTAATATTTCGTAGAATATTTGCAAATTCGAATATTCGTTATATTTTACGATTTGTTTTACTTGAAAAATCGGCAAGGTAATGATTGTGTAATATGCGAATTTTAGACAAAGAATATTATAGCACTATATCAGCTAAATTGCTCTATATTCGTTTTTTTCCCGAATATTGGCTTATTGCTATAATAAATCATTTTTTTGAATATTCGGAATATTCCAAAACAAGAATATATAGCAATATAGCGAATATTCGAAAAAACGAATATAGAGCAATTTAGCTAATATAGTGCTATAATCTTTGTCTAATAGTTGTAATTTTTTTCTCATCTGAAGCTCAGATTGGAAAATAATTACAACTATTAAAAAAAAAAGATTATAGCACTATATTAGCTAAATTGCCCTATATTCGTTTTTTTGAATATTCGCTATATTGCTATAACTTTATTTTTTCGAATATTCGTAATATTCTAAAACAAAAATATATAGCAATATAGAGAATATTAAAAAAAAAAAAGAATATAGAGCAATTTAGCTAATATAGTGCTATAATCTTCTTTGTCTAATAGTTGTAATTTTTTTCTCAATCGGAAGATCAGATTGGAAAAAAAATTGCAACTATAAAAAAAAAGATTATAGCACTATATTTGCTAAATTGCTCTATATTCGATTTTTTTTTCGAATATTCACTAATATAGTTTTTTCTAATATTTGTAATATTGTAAAACAAGAATATATAGCAATATAGCGAATATTCGAAAAAAAAAAGAATATAGAGCAAAATTCGCAAACAACACTACTCCTAAAGTCAAGTATATTGCAGCCTTCTTATTGGCCCACAAGCTAGAAGCAGGGAGGGATCATGTGTACTGATTTTTTAAAAAAAATCTAAGAAAAAAATGAGAAAAAAAATTTAATATTTGAAATTACGAATATATATCACTATATTAAAAATATTTGTGAATTTTCAAAGTACCTATATTCGCGATAAAAATTCTAAATTTGAATATTCGTGATCAACACTAATGGTGACAATGAGTGATAGAAAATATATTTTCTGACTGAGGGAAACATTTTCCAACTGTCAGAAATATATTATCTATATTAGATATTCCTCTCTTGTGATAGTCGTTATCGCTATTACTGTATCACTAGAGAAGCCGTCCACATGTTTTACTCTAAAAATCCAGTATGGACAGTGCAAAATGCAAACTTTATGGATTTTTTGTGTTTGGTGCAAACAATTTGACGCTGTGATCTGGACCTTGTTATTCATTTGGGTCATGGTGTCAGTAAAATGGCCTAATTATGCCCAGAGGGGTGATTAGATGGCAAGTGTTCATCTTCTCACCCTTTTCCGGAAAAAAAGCCTTCCATATGTGAAAATCAGAGAGCATGCTAATGTGGGGGATTGATTAGGCTGAGTTGACATTTACATTAACCTTTCCGTTTTCTGTCGATGGAACAGAAAAAAACAGAACCATTAACTGGATTAAATAACAGATACAAAGGGAATACCTTCGTTTCTATCTATCCCCCATTGACTTCATTGTTAAAAATACAGTATATTGAATAGTGCCTTTCCATCATGTTTCCATTATTTTATGTAGACAGTATTTTTTCTCACCAAAAATAATGGAAAGATAAAGAAATCAAATCAAACTGATGCTAAACTTACCCCATTTAAGTAAACGGAAATAATAGCTGAAATGTTTTTTTTTTCTCAGTTTTTCTGTTCTTTAATCAAACAGAACAACAGAAACCATTAGTTTAGCTTAATTTTATGTGCACACAAGTCCATGTTAGGCTAGGTTCACATTGACATTTGTATTTCTGTTGTTCTGCTCCATTATAGGAACAGAACAATGAAAATAATGGAAGCTGCGTTTCTGTCATATAATAGTACACCATCTGATGGATCTCATTGACTATAATGGGACCTTGTTTCCATAAAAAAAACTGGTATTTTATACAGTATGTCAAAAAAGTAGTGTGTGCTACATTATTCTGTCCCATATTTTTGACACAATTTGCAGCAAGGCCTCTAGAGCCTCTGATGCATATGTGAAGTAGTGATGAGCGGCAGGGGTCATATTCGAATTCTTTATATTTCGCAAATATTTTGTAGAATATATTCGTGAATTTGTATATTCGTTATATATAACATTCTTTTTTTATGTGAAAAATGATCGCGTAATATGCAAATATTGATTGCTCAATACAGGCGTGGGTCAAAAACGAATATATGGCACTGTAGAATATACTGCTATATATTTCTTTTTAGAATATTAGTCATTTTTTCCTTCTGAACACATGATTCCTCCATGCTTCTTGCTTGTGGGCCAATGACGTCATTGGCCCACAAGCAAGAAGCAGGGAGGAATCATGACTTCTGATGGAAAAAAATGAAGAATATGCTAAAAAATTAATATAGAGCACCATATTCAATATAGTGCTATATATTCGCTTTTTAGAATATTTGTCCTTTTTGTTTCCATCTGAAGTGAACACGTGATTCCTCCTTGCTTCTTGCTTGTGGGCCAATGACGTCATTGGCCCACAAGCAAGAAGCAGGGATGAATCATGTGTTCAGATGGAAAAAAATGACGAATATTCGTCATCACGAATATGTAGCACTATATTCTAAAAAAGTGCTGATATTCAAGATTAAAATTCGCTATTCGAACATTTGCGCTCAACACTAATGTGAAGTAACTTCTCCCCTGGGGTCATGTACAGATACACAGGGAGAGGAGAATCTATAACTCTCCTTCTCTCCTTGCAGCCTGTCAGCATATTTTCCTCTGGCCTCCCTCCTCCATGCTAGCCAGCTGAGGGGAGACTGGTTAGATCTAGAAGTTATCAGGCTGTATAGCACCTAGAGGTACAAGACAGCCTTTTTTAAAGCTTGAATCCATCCTTTGAAACAAAACCACGATTGTGGTGCTAGCTGTTATACAGCCTGAGATATAACTCTTAGAATTCAGGCTGGGATTGAGACACTGTGTGTTGTTTTAAAGCTTGGATTCTTAGCTTTAAAGGTTCTATACAGCCTGAGATATAGCCATTAGTAGTTAGCAGCAAGGAGGTATCTCATACCTCCTCAGCTACTGAAAATGTCTGGGACTTCTACGTGCTTGTAAAAATTAAATATGGGAACCTGCCTCTTGCTGGTAATAATGGCTATGTGGCAACCCTAATGGTCCCTTTTTAATAATTTGTATACACTTATAATATATTGGTATTTATTTTAATCTAAGTGGAAGGAAACATAATCTAAAATGGTATTTTAAATGGTACTTTGTCAATGCATCCATATAAATACTTTAGATGTAATCTCCTTCTTCTGTGGAAAACAAATTTGCATACTTTCTCCAGAGTGTATGACCTGGTATAGCTTCCTACCTTCTTATTCTCCTTACAGAGGTTCAATATTCCATTTAACCAGTGGTTAACAATGAAACAGCCAACTCCAATATTATGCTGCATTCTCCAGCTGTTGGTTGGAAGGTTCTGTTGTGACAGTTACCATACATTTGGGTACTCCCACAAGTCTTTTAGTTGGTTGCTTATTAAAGTACGATATGGCTAGTTAAATGTCAGACTCATCTTAAAATTTGCTCCTTTCATGTTTTTATAGCCTTTTATAACATTTTAGGAAAGAGTACTAACAAGTAACATTATATATACATCAAGGCTGGCTACAGATGTATGTGGGTCACACAATAGTGAGCCCTATCTTCTCAACCCTAGACTCTTCAAGTGCATTTTTATCCAAATTGCTATGTGCCCAATTGTCTCTAATATCTAGTTAGGTTTGCTTGTTGCTGATGCCAACCCTGGTCTACATACAGTACTTGCCTCAGGTTAGTGACCTCAATATTGAGGGTATCTAAAGGAATAAAGATTGGAAAGGCATGCTTTACAAGGTGGCTAGAATGTTAGCTGCTATATTGCTGCCATACAGGCAAAAGTACTTTGCGATTTGCTGTTAGCACTGTAGCTCAATCCTAATTAACATGGACTGTGCATCTAAAGATATTATGTAAAAGGCAAAATGCTACTAGGTGATTTTGAAATATGTCCCTATGATTCTTCCAGCAGAGTCATTGGAAGCCCTGAACATTACTGAAAATAAGAGAATAAGAAAATTAAATGAAATTGTTTTCCTGCAACAGTAGATTTATACAAAAATGTGTTATACAGTAACAGAATCAGCCTTTAAGACATTAACTTAAGGGGAAATTATCAATTAAACTACAGATAAAGCTGAAGATTGTGTATTTGAATATACTATATGTAATATTGTGCCCTAATTATACTAATGGGCCTCATTTATCAAAGCAATGAAAACTGCACAGTCATTGATTGCTAGAGACCGTGTAGAACTGGTTCTCCAGACTACCAGAGGATCTTCTGGCAGGTCTAGGCTCTGACACAGTAATGGACCCCATAGGTCCAGCAGTTGACAACCCCATTTTGAGCTGCCTTTAGAGGCCATCACTTGCCATTAGAGTCTTATTCTTATGAGATGAGTTCATTCACAAATAACCTATTAAACCTTACTAATATGCCATCTGTGCCCAGTAATAATAAGAAATATTCCATGCGATTAAAACTGCACATGCACTTTTTAAGAATAGATGGACAACAAGTCTTCATAATTATTTCCTCCTCTGGTAGACCCAAAGAACCCTGGTATAACAATGGCCAACTATGTCAGTATTTCTGCTAGATAGCTTTGAAAAGTGAGGTCCAATATGTTTTTATATAACAGACAAAGCAAAAGTCCTTGCTAAGTAAAACTACAAAAATAAAATAAATAGAATACATTAGCTGAATTAAAATGAAACTGCAGTATATAAAGTGGATGTCTCAGAGATCTACTCTTCAGACAGTGATACTTATTGCCCTAGGGTATGGCTAAAAAGCTGAATTTTTTAAAGTAGATATTATTTCGTGTGTGCTCATGTTGTCTAATCCTGTTCATATAACTGAGAGCAACAATAAAGTTCACCAAGAATAGACTTTTTTTAAACAACGCCATCCTCCAAACAAAATGCTACTACTACTAAGGCCGGCAAGTGGCTAGATATAATTTTCCGTATGGATTAGATAAAATAAAATAAGAAGTTTATGCAACACAATTACAGAGCGCTGTGGTTTCTTGAATATATTGGAATCTAGCTTACCACTGAGCACCGCTCTCACTCTAGAGGAGTGCCGTTCAACTCCTTTTCTCAGACTTATTTAAATCACCTGTTGTGTTGCCTTTTCATTATGCCCCTTGATCCCTTTAAATTCCAACCTTAATTTCATAGTTATGTTTAGCAATATTTGCACGTACCGCTATTAATTCAAATTGATTTTAGTTTTCTTTTATAAATATGTTTTTTTTTTTTTTTAAATGTAGGTGACAAATATGGTACTAATTTGAAATTCTCTAATATAAAAGTGTCTGTTTTTCAAACACCAATGCCCTATTAGACCTTCTGAAACAGAAGAGCAACAACAAAACTGGATTTATTGATGTATATGAAGATGATCTTTATCTCTTGATAATGTCCCCTTAAATATGCCTTGCTTTGACTGGAAATAAAATAGAAAACCTAAATGACTCCAATTTCACTTTCCTCCATGACATTGTTTGCATATAGAACAGATTTTGCATTATTGCTCTACTTAGAAGAATATATTAAGGAACTTATAAACAGACTGGCACATTACAAACTTAAGGTTCTTTGGTGAAGAATGAAAAAAAAAAAAAAACAACAGTATTTTGTTGAAAAATAAATTCTTGAACTTGGTTTTATCTGTTGATCCTTTGGATTCTCTCGCATAGAAGTGAGAGGTATTGAGTGAGCTTCACCATGGCGACAATAGCGATTCCACCTATCATCATACATGTCGGCCAAAATAATGAATGAAATAATACATTAGAACTGTAGAGTTTGATCAAAATGACATTCTTTTGATTTCCTTCTGGGTCATAGAAACACGAAAAACGTTGACGCTTTCGGAAATTTTCCATTATGATATTGACAAGTGACAAAGAGTCTTCAAAGTTTTTTCCACACCTTGGTATGTATGAACACTGAAATGATAAAAAAGATAACATACATTAAAGGCTGATATCTGAACTGAATCACACTTTTAAACATGCCATTGAGACAGTTAAAGCGCCCTTAGAGATGGAGCCCAGCCCATGATGGGGCCCTAAACCTTGTGTACGGCAAGTACAGAAACATGAGCAGGACTCCCCTCTACATTTTTAGCAAATAGAAGGGTGAGAAATTTACAGAGGGGTCATGGAAAGGATGAAACAAACACAAGACTCCTCTCTCCTGTGTGGTAACACCAGTCACCATAATGGGGGGCCCGATTTAAATCTTGCTATCTGGCCTGCTTATTTCAATGTACGTCACCATTCTTGGTGAAAAAAAAGGCTCTTAACCTCACGTTGGTATCATATTCTGCAGTGTATAATTTCTAAACAAAACATTTCACTCTGAATGTATCTGTTATCTGAAACAATGGGTAAATGATAATTACAGTTTAGAGATAATTTTGCCTCTCATCCAGTCTTTACCAGGGAGAAAGAAATGTTCAAGTTTTTCATCAGAATCATCTATACGTTCCCTGCTGTGCCCCGATCATGCTGTTATAAATAATAAATTAGGCTCAGAAATTAGAGTGAAATGAAGCTCACTTCAAAGACTGTGCGTTGCTAATTCTAGACCTTTAATACAAACCTTTTCAGTATGACGTGTCAATGAAAAGGTCTATGCCTGAAAGTTAAGAAGTACTCTATTAGAAATGTTTGTGATTCTAGATCTTAGTTGCATATACAGTATATCTACCGCTCTCTCTATACTACATATACTGTAAAATAATGCCAGGTGGTGCAACTCTGAGACCCTGCCCCTAGTTCGGATGTATTCTGCTGAATTGATTGGCTATTTAACATTCCTCTAATCAAGTGCGTTGCTATTGTTCTTTAGTGTATCATATTATGCTATGAATTGTTCATGTAATAGTTATTGACCCACTGAGGGTGGCTACTGCCCTGGCTTGGACTTACCCATCAGGGAGTCAGTGAATCTCCTGCTGGGCTCTTAATCAAGACTTTGACTGGGGATAGCAATAACTGCAATAATTGACCTCCTTGGTCTCCAGTCTTCTTCTGCTCCAGGTGACACCTGGGGCACAGGGTTCTGACACTGTCCAGATTCAGGCTATAGTGTGCGGTGGCACACACAATGTCCTGGCTCAAACTAGCATCAGGAACCAGTGTGCAGAGGTGCTTACAGCAAAGAACCCGAAAATGAGCCATGGTGAGTTACATAGTTACACACTGTAGTTAGCGAATTATGGTCTGGAGTCTAAAATCATTTAGGGCTCTAGGGTCTGATTAATATTGATTTCTGCCTGGATTATAATGAATTTTAGTGTATAGCCTAGATCTGAATTAATTTTGTTGTATGGTCTGGGGTGAGAATTATTTAGGAGTCTAACAGTTTGCTATGGGGTCCATCATTTTCTAGTTATGCAACTGATTTAATCTGTATCCACATCTCCAGACACTATTATTTTGATAGTATAGTATTTAGGGGCATTGTGTTACACTCTAATGAAAAGTGATGGGGCACCTGGGGCACATGCGGGCACTGGTTATAGCAGCAAAATGACAGGGCTAAAGAGAATTTGTGTTGCCATAGAAGTTGCAGATGTGTTGCAGAACTATGCAGTTGTCAAGAGAAGTCATGGCAGTATGGGCTAGTAGGAGAGCAAAAGGAATGTGGATAACTCCAACCAGAGAAGGAATTATGTATGTGTCACCATATTTAATAGTTATGTTTTCAGCTTGTGACTGCATCAGAGTCTAGTCTGCAGCATGATGATACTCTGCAGAGTGCTTGGTATCTGGATACTTTATAATCACTGTATGGCAGTGTGATTGATTTCTAATGTCCGGTTTAGGGTAATTGTGTTGGTGCCAGAGCTATGACACAGTAAGGGAGTTGTAATGCTGGGTCTTGTTACAGCCAAGAAAAGCCTCTCTGCACGATTGCATCAGTCGCATGACCACCACAGCCACTATGTATCTCAATGATTGGTAAAAACTGTTTCTGCCTTTTATCTTGGGTGCTTAGTAGCTTCTAAAAGCTAGGCATCTAACATTCAGCTGCCGAACTGCATGAGCAGCTTGTACAGAGTTGTGATTTAAATAAGCAGCAGTGAAAATGTAAGGATCTGCAGTAAATGTATGGTGGTTGGTCATTTATTCCTAATATGCATTAACCGATTAAAACCCAATTTATACCAAACCCTCATATAGCTATATTAATGAAAAAATAGCAGTCGGCCGGCGTGGTGACGTCATACGTCACTGCATGAGATTTTGCGCGAGAGCTTCAAGCACGATGGCCGCAACGGCCTCTACACTCTCAAATGGATGAGGTAAGTATGATTAATTTTTTTTACTGCCATTTCAGGGAAAGTCGATTCATTACTACCAAGCACTAGGAAATTCCACTTTGTGTCAAATAGAATTTTTCCTGAATTTCAGATCGAAGCCCACTTCATGAACTTCGATTCGCTCAACACTAATTCTAACTATATAACTGGTTTGGTATTAAGGGGGTTAAAGTGACCCTCTCTCAAATTTGGTTTTGTTTTGCTAACTGTTGTGTTTTCCCTAAATGCGCATGTGTATGAGGCCTAATAAAGAGCAGGTAACACTTTCATGTAAGGTTGGGTCCCATTAATAAGGCATCCCAATCAGTCATGGCCACTGGTGTTACTGGTAATAGTCACATTTTTATTCCTTTACTCTGCAACATTAGAAAAAATGGTTGTGATGACTTTTCAAAGGCAGTTAGCAAAGATGGCAATTGCTGAGGGACAATAGGCAACTAGCAAAAATAATAAGAAAAACTGGTTGTTCGTGCAATGGAGAATTTTTTTTTCTTTTTTTTTTTCTTTGCGAGAATTTTTTTTTCAAATCATGTTAATTGCTTGCCTGGCACTTCACCATTCCTTTTTTGTTTGCAGCATCCTATTTCAAACATTTAGAAAATCCGGTCATTGTTTTTTCCAAACTCTGCCAACACACTCGGTAAGCTGCTGCCAGCCTCATTTATAATTCCCTCAGCTCCTTTCTTCTTCGCTTGCATGCATATCTTTGAACTGGCTGGCTACAGCTTTCTTACATATTTCCCTGTTTGCAGTCATTCAACTCACAAATCATTTATCTCAAAGACAACACATTTAAAAATAGCAGTGTCCATTATGTAGGAGGAATACAGTAGTTACCTAATATTTTCTTTTCCATTTTCCTTACAGCAGTTTGCTTGTGTTCTTTGTACTGTAAGAGTCACTTGCAATCGAACAATCCAGGTAAGAGGCATTGAAAACCTCTTCCCTTATTGCTTAAATGAACTGATATGAATTTTCTAGAACTTACTAATATTGCAGGGTATAATAAAGGATATTCCACTGCATATTTCATCTTATTGGCACCTAATGACTTATGTTATAGGGTAATGACTGACCAGTGGTTGGGCAGGTGGCTCTTCCATCTCACTTTCCTATGTCTTTAGCCAATATCTTAAAGATGTTTTCTAGTATGTTGATACTGACGACCTATTCACAGGATAGACTATGAATATCTGATATGCAGGGGTCTGACAGCCTGCACCCCCAATGATCAGCTATTCCTGAGTGGCTCTAGCACTGGAACTACACATCTCCACCCACTTTGTAATGAGTGGAGGTGGTAACTGCAGCACTGCTTCCATTCACTTCAATGGGAACAGAACTGCAGTAACTAGCACCATCTGTTACAGAGAGGATGGCGATGTGTAGTTCCAGCACCAGGGCAGCGCTGGAACAGCTGATTGGCGGGATGCTGGGTGGCAGAACCCTGTGGATCAGATATTGATGGCCTGTCTTGAGGAAAGACCATCAATATAAAAATTATGGGAAACCCCATTAGGGGACGGCATGGTGACAACCTTCCTAAGCCTGATAAGTACTGTATGTTTATTCCCCAGTACAGCTTTGTACACCCCAATAGATAGCATATTTTGCTCAAGGAAGTTTTCTTGCCTAACCTTCCTGCATCTGCTAGAGGCACTGTTTGATAGTCTCTCTTATCTGGCTCATAGAGGGGTGGGGTACACCTAACAGGGCTTATGGATGCAATTTGTCTTCATAAGACAACCATTTTATTGCAGTTTACAAAATTGAATCTATCAGTCCATCAGAATGAAAATGAAAGCATATATGCGCCACTGACAATACTATCCCATAGGTTTTATTTACAATATGAATATCAATATTGGATTGTTCTATAAACACATATATTTCACTTTAACCCCTTCGCGACCACCAATGTATATGCAAGGCAGAAGTCACATCTTTAAACATGGCTTACACGTGCAGCGCGCTCCATAGCCGCTGGCTTTCTGCTGTTTCAAACAGCAGTGACCCGCGGCAGATGTATGAAATCAGCCATAAGGCTGATTGCATACATTAACCCATAAGATCCTGTGATCAAATGTGACCATGGCATCTGAGTGGTCCAGCAGCGGGAGTCGCGCGCTGCCGTAACATCACTCCCCATCTGAGATTGAGAAACCTGTTATGCTATAGTAAAAGCCTGAAGCTTCAAGCAGGCTTCGGTATCTATTAGTAAAATATACACCAGGTGGCCGCACTTTACTGTTTTATTGAAAATGAAGTGTTCAATGATGGCTATATAGCCATCACAGAACACAATGGGCAATCTAACGATTGCCAGTTATAGTCACCCAAGTCATTTAAAAAAAAAATATATATAAAAGTTCAAATCACCCCCTTTCCCCAAAATCAAAATACTTAACCAATAAAATAATACACATTATTGGTATCGCCATGTGCAAAAACACCCTTACTAATAAACTATAATATATATATCTCGTACGGCGAATGGCATGACAAAAAATTAATAAACAAATAGAAATGGACAATTCACCATTTTTTTTCACTTCAACTCCCCCAAAATATTTTATAAAAAGTGAAGTCAAAAACTCACACACACTTCAAAATGGAATCACTGAAAAGTACAGATCGCCCCACAAAAAATGTGCCCTTACACAAAAAAAGTTATAGGGGTCAGAATATGCTGATGAAAAAAAAATTAATTTCTTTCAAGTTTTTTTATTTTATTATTAAAACGCAAGATAAACTATACTAAGTGTGGTATTGTAATTGCACTGACTTGGAGAATGAAGGTAACAGGTCAATTTTACTGCATAGTGAAAGCTATAAAAACAAACAAACAAACATACAACTGTGGCACAATTGCATTTTTTCCCCCCAATTCCACCCCATTTGGAATTTTTTACCTGCTACCCACTACATTGTATGCAACCATACATGTACCATTAGAAAGTACAACTTGTCCAGCAAAAATAAGCCCTAATAAGGCTATGTGAACAGAAGAATAAAAACAAGTCCTGACTCTGGGAAGGCCGGGAGTGAAAGCATTAAATTACAATATTTAGCCCTTGAAATGTCTCATTACAGATATATATTTTCAGAATTGTCACATACATATTTTAAACATATTCATCATATGAACTGGCCATATTCATCAGAATAAGGGAGTTACTTCTAGTAGTAGGTTGGGGCTGGATATGCGGTACCTTTGGTTTGAATATGAATGGGGGTGAGTGTTGGGCACCATTTCCTTGCAATGAAAAAAATCTTTCTTGACAACATCTATTTCAATATTTAGAAGTTTGACATTTCAAATAAGCTTTTAACAACATTACTTGGCTACAGGAAAGATAAATCTAGAGACTGCTGTATAATATATTATAATAAATGTGGTACAATGTGAGCAGAGAATATAAACTATTGCTTGGAAATGGGAAAGCCTGAATCCATCATCTATGATAAGTAAAATGTATGAGTAGGAAGCATGGCAAATATTTTTTGTTGCTTAGGATTTTTGGTCAGAATTTTGTCTAGCACATGGACGTCTTGAGATATGAAATATGGTTATATTGTATTTAGGTGGTAAATATAAATATAGTGGTATAAAAACATACAGTAAAATTGCGAATGAGCATGCTTGCAATGAAAAAATTAAAATAACAAAATGTAAAGTTATACTAATGACGACAGTGATAATAATAGTAATAATTCCAGTAGCGGTATAATCTCAGATTTCCAGCACTGTCTTACCCTTCACTTTTCTTGTGCAGATAAGACCAGGAACAGGAACATACTTGCCAGGTTTTGGGTGTCAGAAGCCTGGAGACACCATTTTTCTGATGTCCTCTATTGTCATATCTTAAATTTTACTACATGTACCCTCACAGCTTCACAGACTGAAAACCTCTTGACAAAGAAGTCACCACTTAGGCTACTTTCACACTTGCGTTCGGGGCTCCTCTTGTGAGCTCCGTTTGAAGGCTCTCACAAGCGGCCCCGAACGGATCCGTCCAGCCCTAATGCATTCTGAGTGGATGCGGATCCGCTCAGAATGCATCAGTCTGGCACCGTTTGTCCTCCGCTCCGCTCAGCAGGCGGACACCTGAACACTGCTTGCAGCGTTTGGGTGTCCGCCTGGCCGTGCGGAGGCAAACGGATCCGTCCAGACTTACAATGTAAGTCAATGGGGACGGATCCGTTTGAAGTTGACACAGTATGGCTCAATTTTCAAACGGATCCGTCCCCCATTGACTTTCAATGTAAAGTCAAAACGGATCCGTTTGCACTATTATGAACAAAAAAAAACTAAACATGGCAATGTTTATGGTAATGCAAACGGATCCGTTCTAAACGGATCTAAGCGTTTGCATTATAGGTGCGGATCCGTCTGTGCAGACACCAGACGGATCCGCTCCGAACGCAAGTGTGAAAGTAGCCTTACAATCAAAGATTTGAGTTACCGCCCTTATGCTCAAGATAAACCTGATTCTTACCGTTTAGACATGGGATACTACTGCTGTTCTTAGATGCAATCCAGAATCCAGAGGGGGAAAAAATCAGCAGTCTGGTTTGAACTTGTCTGGAAGGAGCACCTATATAAGCAAACTAGAAATGCAAGTTTCTAAAGAGTGTATTAGACACCCCGATGCTGCAGATGATTGTTGGGAGGGATGCATCCCTCACGGCAATCGTCAGATAGCTAGTGGAGGACACCGCTGCTATTACATGGAGCGATGTCCTCCATGGCTTGGGTGGGAGTGATGAAGGGCAGTGGTGTTGTAATATTTTAAGCATGCTTAAAGATCACTATTTGCTCATTCATCGGGCATTTGGAGGCAGTATTAGACTGCCAGATGATCAGTCATCTGCCAGAAAATCGGGCACTCTAATAACCCCTAAATGGGTGATTCAATCCCTATAATGACCCCAAGAATGCCCAGACCCCTCCTCTAGAGCATATTTACCTGCTCCCCGACACTCATGTCCCTCCAGATCCCTGCACGGCCGCTGCTGCATCTCCCTGTTGGGTAGATCAAAATATCGGGTGATGGGGGGAGCAGCCAAATAGCAGGCAGTGATGGTGACCAGCCTTCCCAGAATCACGGGTGACACTAGTGAGCACTAGTTATAGTCTAGAGGAGGGGCCTGGGCATTCTAGGGGTCAATATAGGGATTGGATAACCCCTTTAAGGGTTTTGAGTGTGTGACTTAAGTTGGCCGATGAAGAGGATGTCAGTTCAGGGATAGCACTGCTGCAGCCAGACACTTCCTCTGCCAGTCAGGAGAATGTCAGTTCCAGTAAGCAGGGGACCAGGAGAGCAGGGCAGGCCAGACAGGTGCTGGTAGCGGGAGATTATCATTTGGGGTACATAGGGATCATCGAACAGTGTGTTCATGGGAGGAAACAGAGGGCCCCTGTGCAAAGAATGTGAAGGGGGTTTAGAGTTTTATGTTTTTAATTTTTCTTTTTCAATATTTTTTCTCCCCTTAGGGCATTTGAACTCGAGATCTATTGATCTCAGCTACTACATACAGCAGTATTACCAAATTTCTGTATGTAATTCTATTGCTGGCTATGTATTACTCCATGCCATAGGCAAGGATTAATAATACATAGTGATGTGTGGCAGCAGAAGGCACACCAAACAGTAGATTAGGGAGATTAACAAATGGCTCAATAATTTGTGTAGTAAGGAGGGGTTTGGATTCCTGGAGAACTGGGCCGACTTCTCTCTCGGCTACAGACTATCATAGGGATGGGCTGCACCTCAATGGGGAAGATGCAGCTGTTTTGGGGGGGAGAAGATGGCTAGAAGGTTGGAGGAGTGTTTAAACTAGGAACTAGGGGTAGGGTAATTACATTATAGGAGGGGAGGCAGACAGAGACCATGGGCGAGGTAATGGAACTGTGGGAGGAATAGAGGGAGGGACTAGAGCAGTTCATAAGGGAAGATGTATGGTAAAAAAATATACAAAACTTCTTAATTGTATGTATACTAATGCCAGAAGCCTGACTAATAAAACTGGTAAACTGGAATCAGTAATGTCTGAAGAGGACAATATCATAGTGGGAATAACTGAGACATGGCTGGATGATAGCTATAACTGGGTGGATACCTTTCAGGGTTACAGTCTGATTAGAAAGGATCATAAATAACAGAGAGGGGAAAGGTTTGCCTTTATCTAAAGTCCTGTCTAAAGCCCACACTACAGGAATATATAAGTCATAACTAGAGTTGAGCGAACACCTGGATGTTCGGGTTCGAGAAGTTCGGCCGAACATCCCGGAAATGTTCGGGTTCGGGATCCGAACCCGATCCGAACTTCGTCCCGAACCCGAACCCCATTGAAGTCAATGGGGACCCGAACTTTTCGGCACTAAAAAGGCTGTAAAACAGCCCAGGAAAGAGCTAGAGGGCTGCAAAAGGCAGCAACATGTAGGTAAATCCCCTGCAAACAAATGTGGATAGGGAAATGAATTAAAATAAAAATTAAATAAATAAAAATTAACCAAAATCAATTGGAGAGAGGTCCCATAGCAGAGAATCTGGCTTCACGTCAGCCACCACTGCAACAGTCCATTGGCATATATTTAGGCCCAGCACCCAGGCAGAGGAGGGAGGTCCCGTAACAGAGAATCTGGCTTCATGTCAGCAGAGAATCAGTCTGCATGTCATAGCAGAGAATGAGGCTTCACGTCAGCCACCACTGCAACAGTCCATTGGCATATATTTAGGCCCAGCACCCAGGCAGAGGAGGGAGGTCCCGTAACAGAGAATCTGTCTTCATGTCAGCAGAGAATCAGTCTGCATGTCATAGCAGAGAATGAGGCTTCACGTCAGCCACCACTGCAACAGTCCATTGGCATATATTTAGGCCCAGCACACACACAGGCAGAGGAGAGAGGTCCCGTAACAGAGAATCTGTCTTCATGTCAGCAGAGAATTAGTCTGCATGTCATAGCAGAGAATGAGGCTTCACGTCAGCCACCACTGCAACAGTCCATTGGCATATATTTAGGCCCAGCACCCAGGCAGAGGAGGGAGGTCCCGTAACAGAGAATCTGTCTTCATGTCAGCAGAGAATCAGTCTGCATGTCATAGCAGAGAATGAGGCTTCACGTCAGCCACCACTGCAACAGTCCATTGGCATATATTTAGGCCCAGCACACACACAGGCAGAGGAGAGAGGTCCCGTAACAGAGAATCTGGCTTCATGTCAGCAGAGAATCAGTCTGCATGTCATAGCAGAGAATGAGGCTTCACGTCAGCCACCACTGCAACAGTCCATTGGCATATATTTAGGCCCAGCACACACACAGGCAGAGGAGAGAGGTCCCGTAACAGAGAATCTGTCTTCATGTCAGCAGAGAATTAGTCTGCATGTCATAGCAGAGAATGAGGCTTCACGTCAGCCACCACTGCAACAGTCCATTGGCATATATTTAGGCCCAGCACACACACAGGCAGAGGAGAGAGGTCCCGTAAAAGACAATCTGGCTTCATGTCAGCAGAGAATCAGTCTGCATGTCATAGCAGAGAATGAGGCTTCACGTCAGCCACCACTGCAACAGTCCATTGGCATATATTTAGGCCCAGCACACACACAGGAGAGGAGAGAGGTCCCGTAACAGAGAATCTGTCTTCATGTCAGCAGAGAATTAGTCTGCATGTCATAGCAGAGAATGAGGCTTCACGTCACCCACCACTGCAACAGTCCATTGGCATATATTTAGGCCCAGCACACACACAGGCAGAGGAGAGAGGTCCCGTAACAGAGAATCTGGCTTCATGTCAGCAGAGAATCAGTCTGCATGTCATAGCAGAGAATGAGGCTTCACGTCAGCCACCACTGCAACAGTCCATTGGCATATATTTAGGCCCAGCACACACACAGGCAGAGGAGAGAGGTCCCGTAACAGAGAATCTGGCTTCATGTCAGCAGAGAATCAGTCTGCATGTCATAGCAGAGAATGAGGCTTCACGTCAGCCACCACTGCAACAGTCCATTGGCATATATTTAGGCCCAGCACACACACAGGCAGAGGAGAGAGGTCCCGTAACAGAGAATCTGTCTTCATGTCAGCAGAGAATTAGTCTGCATGTCATAGCAGAGAATGAGGCTTCACGTCAGCCACCACTGCAACAGTCCATTGGCATATATTTAGGCCCAGCACACACACAGGCAGAGGAGAGAGGTCCCGTAACAGACAATCTGGCTTCATGTCAGCAGAGAATCAGTCTGCATGTCATAGCAGAGAATGAGGCTTCACGTCAGCCACCACTGCAACAGTCCATTGGCATATATTTAGGCCCAGCACACACACAGGCAGAGGAGAGAGGTCCCGTAACAGAGAATCTGGCTTCATGTCAGCAGAGAATTAGTCTGCATGTCATAGCAGAGAATGAGGCTTCACGTCAGCCACCACTGCAACAGTCCATCGGCATATATTTAGGCCCAGCACACACACAGGCAGAGGAGAGAGGTCCCGTAACAGACAATCTGGCTTCATGTCAGCAGAGAATCAGTCTGCATGTCATGGCAGAGAATGAGGCTTCACGTCAGCCACCACTGCAACAGTCCATTGGCATATATTTAGGCCCAGCACACACACAGGCAGAGGAGAGAGGTCCCGTAACAGACAATCTGGCTTCATGTCAGCAGAGAATTAGTCTGCATGTCATAGCAGAGAATGAGGCTTCACGTCAGCCACCACTGCAACAGTCCATTGGCATATATTTAGGCCCAGCACACACACAGGCAGAGGAGAGAGGTCCCGTAACAGACAATCTGGCTTCATGTCAGCAGAGAATTAGTCTGCATGTCATAGCAGAGAATGAGGCTTCACGTCACCCACCAGTGCAACAGTCCATTGGCATATATTTAGGCCCAGCACACAGGCAGAGGAGAGAGGTCCCGTAACAGACAATCTGGCTTCATGTCAGCAGAGAATCAGTCTGCATGTCATAGCAGAGAATGAGGCTTCACGTCAGCCACCACTGCAACAGTCCATTGGCATATATTTAGGCCCAGCACACACACAGGCAGAGGAGAGAGGTCCCGTAACAGAGAATCTGTCTTCATGTCAGCAGAGAATTAGTCTGCATGTCATAGCAGAGAATGAGGCTTCACGTCAGCCACCACTGCAACAGTCCATTGGCATATATTTAGGCCCAGCACACAGGCAGAGGAGAGAGGTCCCGTAACAGACGATCTGGCTTCATGTCAGCAGAGAATCATTCTGCATGTCATAGCAGAGAATCAGGCTTCACGTCACCCAACATTGGAACAGTCCATTGGCATATATTTAGGCCCCGGCACCCAGACACAGGAGAGGTTCATTCAACTTTGGGTAGCCTCGCAATATAATGGTAAAATGAAAATAAAAATAGGATTGAATGAGGAAGTGCCCTGGAGTCCAATAATATATGGTTAAGGGGAGGTAGTTAATGTCTAATCTGGACAAGGGACGGACAGATCCTGTGGGATCCATGCCTGGTTCATTTTTATGAACGTCAGCTTGTCCACATTGGCTGTAGACAGGCGGCTGCGTTTGTCTGTAATGACGCCCCCTGCCGTGCTGAATACACGTTCAGACAAAACGCTGGCCGCCGGGCAGGCCAGCACCTCCAAGGCATAAAAGGCTAGCTCTGGCCACGTGGACAATTTAGAGACCCAGAAGTTGAATGGGGCCGAACCATCAGTCAGTACGTGGAGGGGTGTGCACACGTACTGTTCCACCATGTTAGTGAAATGTTGCCTCCTGCTAACACGTTGCGTATCAGGTGGTGGTGCAGTTAGCTGTGGCGTGTTGACAAAAGTTTTCCACATCTCTGCCATGCTAACCCTGCCCTCAAAGGAGCTGGCATTGACACAGCTGCCTTGGCGACCTCTTGCTCCTCCTCTGCCTTGGCCTTGGGCTTCCACTTGTTCCCCTGTGACATTTGGGAATGCTCTCAGTAGCGCGTCTACCAACGTGCGCTTGTACTCGCGCATCTTCCTATCACGCTACAGTGCAGGAAGTAAGGTGGGCACATTGTCTTTGTAGCGTGGATCCAGCAGGGTGGCAACCCAGTAGTCCGCACAGGTTAAAATGTGGGCAACTCTGCTGTCGTTGCGCAGGCACTGCAGCATGTAGTCGCTCATGTGTGCCAGGCTGCCCAGGGGTAAGGACAAGCTGTCCTCTGTGGGAGGCGTATCGTCATCATCCTGCCTTTCCCCCCAGCCACGCACCAGTGATGGACCCGAGCTGCGTTGGGTGCCACCCCGCTGTGACCATGCTTCATCCTCATCCTCCTCCACCTCCTCCTCATCCTCGTCCTCCTCGTCCTCCAGTAGTGGGCCCTGGCTGGCCACATTTGTACCTGGCCTCTGCTGTTGCCAAAAACCTCCCTCTGAGTCACTTCGAAGAGACTGGCCTGAAAGTGCTAAAAATGACCCCTCTTCCTCCTCCTCCTCCTCCTCCTGGGCCACCTCCTCTTGCATCATCGCCCTAAGTGTTTTCTCAAGGAGACATAGAAGTGGTATTGTAACGCTGATAACGGCGTCATCGCCACTGGCCATGTTGGTGGAGTACTCGAAACAGCGCAACAGGGCACACAGGTCTCGCATGGAGGCCCAGTCATTGGTGGTGAAGTGGTGCTGTTCTGTAGTGCGACTGACCCGTGCGTGCTGCAGCTGAAACTCCACTATGGCCTGCTGCTACTCGCACAGTCTGTCCAGCATGTGCAAGGTGGAGTTCCACCTGGTGGGCACGTCGCATATGAGGCGGTGAGCGGGAAGGCCGAAGTTACGCTGTAGCGCAGACAGGCGAGCAGCAGCAGGATGTGAACGCCGGAAGCGCGAACAGACGGCCCGCACTTTATGCAGCAGCTCTGACATGTCGGGGTAGTTGTGAATGAACTTCTGCACCACCAAATTCAGCACATGCGCCAAGCAAGGGATGTGCGTCAAATTGGCTAGTCCCAGAGCTGCAACGAGATTTCGCCCATTATCGCACACCACCAGGCCGGGCTTGAGGCTCACCGGCAGCAACCACTCGTCGGTCTGTTGTTTTATACCCCGCCACAACTCCTGTGCGGTGTGGGGCCTGTCCCCCAAACATATGAGTTTCAGAATGGCCTGCTGACGTTTACCCCGGGCTGTGCTGAAGTTGGTGGTGAAGGTGTGTGGCTGACTGGATAAGCAGGTGGAAGAAGAGGAGGAGGAAGCCGAGAAGGAGGAGGTGGCAACAGGAGGCAAAGAATGTTGCCCTGCGATCCTTGGCGGCGGAAGGACGTGCGCCAAACAGCTCTCCGCCTGGGGCCCAGCTGCCACTACATTTACCCAGTGTGCAGTTAGGGAGATATAGCGTCCCTGGCCGTGCTTACTGGTCCACGTATCTGTGGTTAGGTGGACCTTGCCACAGATGGCGTTGCGCAGTGCACTCTTGATTTTATCGGATACTTGGTTGTGCAGGGAAGGCACGGCTCTCTTGGAGAAGTAGTGGCGGCTGGGAACAACATACTGTGGGACAGCAAGCGACATGAGCTGTTTGAAGCTGTCTGTGTCCACCAGCCTAAATGACAGCATTTCATAGGCCAGTAGTTTAGAAATGCTGGCATTCAGGGCCAGGGATCGAGGATGGCTAGGTGGGAATTTACGCTTTCTCTCAAATGTTTGTGAGATGGAGAGCTGAACGCTGCCGTGTGACATGGTTGAGACGCTTGGTGACGGAGGTGGTGGTGGTGGTGTTGGTGGTACATCCCCTGTTTGCTGGGCGGCAGGTGCCAACGTTCCTCCAGAGGCGGAGGAAGAGGCCGAGGCGGCAGCAGCAGAAGAGGCCGAGGCGGCAGCAGCAGAAGAGGTAGCAGGGAGAGCCTGAGTGACTTCCTTGGTTTTAAGGTGTTTACTCCACTGCAGTTCATGCTTTGCATGCAGGTGCCTGGTCATGCAGGTTGTGCTCAGGTTCAGAACGTTAATGCCTGGCTTAAGGCTCTGATGGCACAGCGTGCAAACCACTCGGGTCTTGTCGTCAGCACATTGTTTGAAGAAGTGCCATGCCAGGGAACTCCTTGAAGCTGCCTTTGGGGTGCTCGGTCCCAGATGGCGGCGGGCAGTAGCAGGCGGAGTCTCTTGGCGGCGGGTGTTCTGCTTTTGCCCACTGCTCCCTCTTTTGCTACGCTGTTGGCTCGGTCTCACCACTGCCTCTTCCTCCGAACTGTGAAAGTCAGTGGCACGACCTTCATTCCATGTGGGGTCTAGGACCTCATCATCCCCTGCATCGTCTTCCACCCAGTCTTGATCCCTGACCTCCTGTTCAGTCTGCACACTGCAGAAAGACGCAGCAGTTGGCACCTGTGTTTCGTCATCATCAGAGACATGCTGAGGTGGTATTCCCATGTCCTCATCATCAGGAAACATAAGTGGTTGTGCGTCAGTGCATTCTATATCTTTCACCGCTGGGGAAGGGCTAGGTGGATGCTCTTGGGAAACCCTGCCAGCGGAGTCTTCAAACAGCATAAGAGACTGCTGCATAACTTGAGGCTGAGACAGTTTCCCTGGTATGCATGGGGGTGATGTGACAGACTGATGGGGTTGGTTTTCAGGCGCCATCTGTGCGCTTTCTGCAGAAGACTGGGTGGGAGATAATGTGAACGTGCTGGATCCACTGTCGGCCACCCAATTGACTAATGCCTGTACCTGCTCAGGCCTTACCATCCTTAGAACGGCATTGGGCCCCACCATATATCGCTGTAAATTCTGGCGGCTACTGGGACCTGAGGTAGTTGGTACACTAGGACGTGTGGATGTGGCAGAACGGCCACGTCCTCTCCCAGCACCAGAGGGTCCACTAACACCACCACGACCATGTCCACGTCCGCGTCCCTTACTAGATGTTTTTCTCATTGTTATGGTTCACCACAACAACAAAAATATTATTTGGCCCAATGTATTGTATTCAAATTCAGCGGGATATAAATTTGAGGCCTAGTATTTAGGCGCTGGGTGACCGGTATGGATTTACTAACAGAATTAGACTTGGAAATGCACAGTAGCGTGTGTGTGAAGTTATTCTGAATGACCCTATGTGCACCTTGAATATTATATACCCTTTTAGGGATAGATTTCAAATAGCTCTGATACAGCAGAAACCACTAAATTATGAAATTGCTAAATTGGGAATTGTATTTCAACCCAGAACAAAAAATGTGCTTTGACGGACACTAAATAACTTTCCCAGCCACAACAGGACAGCGGTAACGAGAGATTTAGCGGGATATAAATTTGAGGCCTAGTATTTAGGCGCTGGGTGACAGGTATGGGTTTAGTGACAGAATTAGACTTGGAAATACACAGTAGCGGGTGTGTGTGAAGTTATTCTGAATGACCCAATGTGCACCTTGAATATTATATACCCTTTTAGGGATAGATTTCAAATAGCTCTGATATAGCAGAAACCACTAAATTATGAAATTGCTAAATTGGGAATTGTATTTCAACCCAGAACAAAAAATGTGCTTTGACGGACACTAAATAACTTTCCCAGCCACAACAGGACAGCGGTAACGAGAGATTTAGCGGGATATAAATTTGAGGCCTAGTATTTAGGCGCTGGGTGACAGGTATGGGTTTAGTGACAGAATTAGACTTGGAAATGCACAGTAGCGGGTGTGTGAAGTTATTCTGAATGACCCAATGTGCACCTTGAATATTATATACCCTTTTAGGGATAGATTTCAAATAGCTCTGATATAGCAGGAACCACTAAATTATGAAATTGCTAAATTGGGAATTGTACTTCAACCCAGAACAAAAAATGTGCTTTGACGGACACTAAATAACTTTCCCAGCCACAACAGGACAGCGGTAACGAGAGATTTAGCGGGATATAAATTTGAGGCCTAGTATTTAGGCGCTGGGTGACCGGTATGGATTTAGTGACAGAATTAGACTGGGATATGGCCAAAAAATAACCACACTATTGCTGGTTAAATGCACTTGGTGACGGGCGCAGCTTGCCCCTGATGTAGTATATGGCCAAAAAATAAACAGACTATTGCTGGTTAAATGCACTTGGTGTGACAGCTTCACCCTGATGTAGGCTTTAGCCAAAAAACAACCACACCATTGAGGGTTAAATGCACTTGGTGACAGGCGCAGCTTGCCCCTGATTTAGTATATGGCCAAAAAATGAACAGACTATTGCTGGTTAAATGCACTTGGTGTGACAGCTTCACCCTGATGTAGGCTTTAGCCAAAAAACAACCACACCATTGAGGGTTAAATGCACTTGGTGACAGGCGCAGCTTGCCCCTGATTTAGTATATGGCCAAAAAATGAACAGACTATTGCTGGTTAAATGCACTTGATGTGACAGCTTCACCCTGATGTAGGCTTTAGCCAAAAAACAACCACACCATTGAGGGTTAAATGCACTTGGTCGCAGCTTGGATGCACTTGGTCGCAGCACCGCACAAGACACAAAATAGCCGCCGATCACCCCAGAAAAAAGTGACTGACAAACGGTCTGGGCAGCCTAAAAACAGTGAGTGAGCATTTGAATTTCAGCAGCTCAATGATGCACAGCTGCAGATCGATCGATTAATCAAGTGAAGTCCTTTGGAGGAGTTAATCTGCCTAATCTCGCCCTACTGTCGCATCCGCAACCTCTCCCTACGCTAATCAGAGCAGAGTGACGGGCGGCGCTATGTGACTCCAGCTTAAATAGAGGCTGGGTCACATGGTGCTCTGGCCAATCACAGCCATGCCAATAGTAGGCATGGCTGTGACGGCCTCTTGGGGCAAGTAGTATGACGCTTGTTGATTGGCTGCTTTGCAGCCTTTCAAAAAGCGCCAAGAAAGCGTCACAAAAGCGCCAAGAAAGCGACGAACACCGAACCCGAACCCGGACTTTTACGAAAATGTCCGGGTTCGGGTCCGTGTCACGGACACCCCAAAATTCGGTACGAACCCGAACTATACAGTTCGAGTTCGCTCATCCCTAGTCATAACCGAAGTCAAGTTCGGATCCAAGTTTTAAGAAAGGAGAAGCACAGGCAAGAGTAACCTATGTGTGTATCATGAGGTTCTGCAGCAGTTGGTGTGTGTCTTATGGGGTTCTGGAGCAGCTGATGTGTGTATTACAATGTACTGCAGAAGTTGAGGTGTACATTATTATAATGAGGTAGATGGACACTTTTTTGTTGGTGAAAGGGGGGGGGGCATTTGCTACATATGCCTAGGGCACCAAAATACCTTGTCCTGGCACTGATAGTGACCATAAAATAATAACCTCTTCCAATTGTCATTCAAAAGGGTGTTTCTTCAGGAAGGCACAAAAACAGCAAACTTCAAAAAAGCATAATTCGAACAGCTAAGGCTACTTTCACACTAGCGTTCGTCGGTCCGCTCGTGAGCTCCGTTTGAAGGGGCTCACGAGCGGACCCGAACGCAGCCGTCCAGCCCTGATGCAGTCTGAATGGAGCGGATCCGCTCAGACTGCATCAGTCTGGCGGCGTTCAGCCTCCGCTCCGCTCGCCTCCGCACGGACAGGCGGACAGCTGAACGCTGCTTGCAGCGTTCGGGTGTCCGCCTGGCCGTGCGGAGGCGTGCGGATCCGTCCAGACTTACAATGTAAGTCAATGGGGACGGATCCGTTTGAAGATGTCACCCTGTGGCTCAATTGAAAACATTGAAAAAGATAAAAAAAAAATAGAATAAAGTATATACAAGACAGATAAAAGCAGCCAAGCTGGAGACAGAGATTCATTGCCAAAGAGAGTAAAACTAACCCTAAAATGTTCTTTAATTATTTATATTATATACTGTATTTTTCCCCCTATAAGACACACCTTACCATAAGACACACCGAGGAAAATTCGGAAAAAAAAATATTTTGAACTAAAGATGTGTTAAAATTTATGGGGGTGATCTGCTGCTGACACAATGTTATGGGGGGATCTGCTGGTGACATAATATTATGGGGGGGATCTGCTGGTGACATAATATTATGGGGGGATCTGCTGCTGACAATATTATGGGGTATCTGCTGTGACACACTTATGGGGTGGCAGACACTTATTGGGGGTGTACAGTGACACACTTATGGGGGCACTTTAATAACACTTTATTGGTACCTTTTTCACAGGAAAGACTCTTTTGACTGTACAGTGTAAACAGCACTGTAGATACTGCAGACTACAGCACTGACAACCTGTGGACTGGCCTTCTACTGTACACGGTCGCACATAAAATGGAAAATGGACCAGTCACATGGGACGACGTAGAGGCGGAGAAGGCACGTATGAAAGGAAAGCCTGCTCCCGTCCATCGTCAACCTGCTTCAGCGCACTGCCCAGATTCTAAGCACATGGGCAGGAGTGCTGCCGGTCGTGCTCTCCCCTGCACAAAGAAGCGCCCAGCTCTCCCTTGCACACAGAGATCTTTCTTCCAGGCACCTTACATCTGTCATTATGCAGTACAGCCTGAGATGTAGCGGGCACATGCAATGCGGTTGCAATTTTTTTTCTGCCTGTATTCGTCCTATAAGACGCATTATCATTCCCCTCCCTCTTTTGGGGGAAAAAGGTTTGTCTTATAGGGTGAAAAATACGGTAAATAGTAAAAGTCTGATGAGAGTGTTGTAGAGAGTAATGAGGAGAAGCAAAGCTATTAAATTTTTTTTCTCCACTGTATTCACTGAGGAAAATAAACTGTCAGATGAAATGAGTGTCAAAGTAAATTCGCATTAAAAGTGGCCTGTCTGACCCAGGAAGAAGTGCAGTGGCGTTTTAAAAAGATAAAAATAGACAAATCACCAGAATCAGATAGCATACACCTCCGTATCCTAAGAAAATTCAGTAATGTAACAGACAAAACCTTATTTATGACATTTAAGGACTCTATACTGACAGGGAGTGTTCCACAGGATTGGTGCTTAGCAAATTTGGTGCCAATTTTTTGAAAGGGTTCAAAAACAGAGTCTGGAAACTATAGGCTGGTAAGTCTAACATCTGTCATCGGTAAACTGTTTGGGGTTTTTCTAAGAGATGCTATTCTGGAGTATCTCAATGAAAATAAGCGTACAACGCTGTATCAGCATGGCTTCCTGAGGGATCGGTCATGGCAAACTAATTTAATCAGTTTCTATGAGGTGGTAAGTTCTAGACTTCACCGAGGTGAGTCAATGGATGTCATATCTTGACTTCTCCAAAGCATTTGATACTGTGCCACATAAAAGGTGAGTATATAAAATGAGAATGCTTGGACTGTGAGAAAATGTCTGTATGTGGGTTAGTAACTGGCTCCATGATAGAAAACAGAGGGTGGTTATTAACGGTACACAATCAGATTGGGTCACTGTTACTAGTGGGGTACCACAGGGGTCAGTATTGGGACCTATTCTATTCAATATATTTATTTATGACCTTGTAGAAGGCTTACACAGTAAAATATCAATTTTTGCAGATGACACTAAAAATAATTAAGACAAAAAACGACAGTATACTGCTACAGATGGATCTGGATAGATTGGAGAAGTGGCAGATGAGGTTTAACATTGATAAATTTAAGGTTATGCACATGGGAAGAAATAAAGTAAGCCACCAGTGCATACTAAATGATAAAACACTGGGTAACACTGACATGGAAAAGGAATGCATCAAATGGTCATAGATGCACATGATGAGAACATAGTCCTACCACTTTACAAATCACAGACCACACATGAAGTACTGTGTACAGTTCTGGGCTCCTATGCACAAGACAGACATAGCAGAGCTAGAGAAGGTTTAAATAAGGGCAACTAAAGTAATAACTGGAATGGGTAGACTACAGTACCCAGAAATATTGTCAAAATTAGGGTCATTTAGTTTAGAAAAAAGATGACTGCAAGGAGATCTAATAACTATATAAATACATCAGGGGTCAGTACAGAGATCTTTCCCATGATCCATTTATTCCCAGGACTGGGACTATGATGAGGGGACAATCTCTATGTCTAGAAGAAAGAAGGTTTCTACACAAATATAGAAGAGGATTCTTTACGGTGAGAGCAGTGAGACTATGGAACTCTCTGCCAGAAGAGGTTGTGATGGTGAACTCAGTAAAAGAGTTCAAGAGGGCACTGGATGTATTTCTGGATTGTAATAATTAGTGCTGAGCGAAGTTACCAAAAATTTGATTTGGCTGCTTTGCCGAATTTCACAAAGAAATTAGCTTTGTGACGAATTACTTAGTCATGAAGCGCAATTCTTTGTGTGTAGCGGGCACTATGATGGGGAATGGTGATTGCGCGGCTCCCGTCATTGAATCCCTCAGATGCCGCGTTCATTGCTGATCACGGCATCTGAGATTAATATTGAGTGCTGTCAGGGGTTAATCCGGTAAAAAAAAAAATACCCCCCTTTTAAGTAGAGGCCACCGCAGCCATGTTGATTAAAGAAACTTCTCACGCAAATGGATGAGGTGCATATACAGTACAGACCAAAAGTTTGGACACACCTTCTCATTCAAAGAGTTTTCTTTATTTTCATGACTATGAAAATTGTAGATTCACACTGAAGGCATCAAAACTATGAATTAACACATGTGGAATTATATACATAACAAAAAAGTGTGAAACAACTGAAAATATGTCATATTCTAGGTTCTTCAAAGTAGCCACCTTTTGCTTTGATTACTGCTTTGCACACTCTTGGCATTCACCTGAAATGGTCTTCCAACAGTCTTGAAGGAGTTCTCAGAGATGCTTAGCACTTGTTGGCCCTTTTGCCTTCACTCTGCGGTCCAACTCACCCCAAACCATCTCGATTGGGTTCAGGTCCGGTGACTGTGGAGGCCATTTCATCTGGCGCAGCACCCCATCACTCTCCTTCATGGTCAAATAGCCCTTACACAGCCTGGAGGTGTGTTTGGGGTCATTGTCCTGTTGAAACATAAATGATGGTCCAACTAAACGCAAACCGGATGGAATAGCATGCCGCTGCAAGATGCTGTGGTAGCCATGCTGGTTCAGTATGCCTTCAATTTTGAATAAATCCCCAACAGTGTCACCAGCAAAGCACCCCCACACCATCACACCTCCTCCTCCATGCTTCACGATGGGAACCAGGCATGTAGAGTCAATCCGTTCACCTTTTCTGCGTCGCACAAAGACACGGTGGTTGGAACCAAAGATCTCAAATTTGGACTCATCAGACCAAAGCACAGATTTCCACTGGTCTAATGTCCATTACTTGTGTTCTTTAGCCCAAACGAGTCTCTTCTGCTTGTTGCCTGTCCTTAGCAGTGGTTTCCTAGCAGATATTCTACCATGAAGGCCTGATTCACACAGTCTCCTCTTAACAGTTGTTCTAGAGATGTGTCTGCTGCTAGAACTCTGTGTGGCATTGACCTGATCTCTAATCTGAGCTGCTGGTAACCTGCGATTTCTGAGGCTGGTGACTCGGATGAACTTATCCTCCGCAGCAGAGGTGACTCTTGGTCTTCCTTTCCTGGGGCGGTCCGCATGTGAGCCAGTTTCTTTGTAGCGCTTTATGTTTTTTGTGACTGCACTTGGGGATATTTTTCGGACTGACTGACCTTCATTTCTTAAAGTAATGATGGCCACTTGTTTTTCTTTACTTAGCTGCTTTTTTCTTGCCATAATATAAATTCTAACAGTCTATTCAGTAGGACTATCAGCTGTGTATCCACTTGACTTCTCCACAAACCAACTGATCGTCCCAACCCCATTTATAAGGCAAGAAATCCCACTTATTAAACCTGACAGGGCATACCTATGAAGTGAAAACCATTTCAGGTGACTACCTCTTGAAGCTCATCAAGAGAATGCCAAGGGTGTGCAAAGCAGTAATTAAAGCAAAAGGTGGCTACTTTGAAGAACCTAGAATATGACAAATGTTCAGTTGTTTCACACTTTTTTGTTATGTATATAATTCCACATGTGTTAATTCATAGTTTTGATGCCTTCAGTGTGAATCTACAATTTTCATAGTCATGAAAATAAAGAAAACTCTTTGAATGAGAAGGTGTGTCCAAACTTTGGTCTGTACTGTATATTTTTTCTACCTCAAGGTTTTCAGATTCTGCTGCTAAAAATGTCACAAGAACTTTAAGAAGAAGCATAAATCCTGAAAGATCAGGTGGACCAAGGCCTTCAGGAATGCGGCTAATAAAGAGATGACAGTTTGAATTTGAAAAAAGAAATTAACCTGGTAAATACCAGAGAGAGTTGTGGAGCAAGACTGTTGAGGCTATGAAGAGACTAGAAGAGACCTAAGCAGAAGTGACATGCTCGATTTATCATTAACAGACTACAGAAAGGCAAAGTCAAACAGAACATACATCTTATCCAGGCTCCACATGCTGGAAAAGCAAACAAGTTGGAAAACAAAATGGTTCAGAAGTTACAAGAGGATGTAGATATGGAAGAGGTCTCATAGAATTGGATATAGTCATCATCTTGACATTGTTTCAGTATACGCTTCAATTTAAAAACCTTTATACAGCAATTTAAACTGTAGCACAAGTTTCACATCTGACGCCAACAATCAAGACTGTTTTAGTACAGCCAGTCTGAAAAATACATTTTTAGTTCCTCATGAAGTCTTTTGTTTTTTCATGTGATCAAGTGAGAAACATTTTTGTTAATGGCTGTGTTTGTCAGATGTTATAAAGCTTTTTGTTGCCTTTCTTAATTATTTTAAAAAAAATATGCAGAAATATAGAAAATTCACACACTTTCAAGCACCACTTTATTATCTTGCAGTATGCAGCATAGTTTTTCACTTTTTCATTTGGTCTTTTGTCAATTCTCAAACTCATTAAATTCTAAATTCATTATATTTATAATGATTGGGGTCCAACAACTATGCAAGAGAACGTGATGAACATTAACAATATCTACAATTAATTAACAATATCTACAATTTTGTCTAGAATGCTTGTGGCTTTAGTGAACTTCATCTGATCATGTGTGTATGTAATTACAAATCGCTATGTTGTGTCATCTTGTTGAAAAACAAGGAAACCCCGGTGAACATTACTGCCAATCAAGTATTGGGTCAGCCATGTCCTACACACCTGGCATAATAGTACCGAGCATACTGAGGATTTGGCATGTTACAGATGATGAACTGTAGCTGTAATGCCAGGAGCAGAGTTTATAGACCATGTAGATGGTATTGACTGCTAGAGATGTGTAGCAATTGTGAAATGACTTGGTTAAAAGAACCAGTACATATGATGCACAACCTTTCATGGAATAAGGAACAATGTGCATGCACTAGGATGCTGTTTGGTGTATGAGGTTTTTTTTATAACAAGGTACATAACTAAAACCAGTACGGTATTTTTCTCCCATAAAGAGAAAATAGCCATGACAAAGCCTGTGACTCCACTTAAATTTAAATTAATACTTGAAATGTTTCCAAAAGGATCAGTGATACTATTCCAGTACCAATGGAAGGCCTCTTTCACACGAGCGTGACGGATTAGGTCCGAATGCATTCAGGGTGCGTTCAGTGAAACTCACACTATTTTGCAAGCAAGTTCAGTCAGTTTTGTCTGCGATTGCGTTCAGTTCAGTTTTTTCCGCGTGGGTGCAATGCGTTTTGATGTGTTTTTCACGCGCATGATAAAAAAACTGAAGGTTTACAAACAACATCTCCTTAGCAACCATCAGTGAAAAACGCATGGCATACGCACTTGCTTGTGGATGCAATGCGTTTTTCACGCAGCCCCATTCACTTCTATGGAGCCAGGGCTGCGTGAAAAACGCAGAATATAGAACATTCTGCGATTTTCACGCAACGCAGAACTGATGTGTGAAAAACAACGCTCATGTACACAGACCCATTGAAATGAATGGGTCAGGATTCAGTGCGGGTGCTATGAGTTCACGTCACATATTGCACCCGCGCGGAAAACTTGCTTGTGTGAAAGGGGCCTAAGAGTACTACAAGTTTCTGATGGAAAACCCACTTTTAATACGCTTTCAAATTTTTCTGTACATTGAAGAACTACTAGAATTGTTATGCATAAATATGCTTTAGTGTGCAGGATTTTTTTTCCCTCTTCTGGTTTTGTCAGAGTATAACGTTATCTGGTATAGGAGAGGTTACAGCCAGCTCACCTTCATGTCCTGTGTTGCGGTGCATGGGGCGGACTCAAGCCAGTCCTCAGCAGTAATTCACGAAATAGAAGAAAGGCTCCAGCACCAAATATGGACGTTGTGAATAATCCCGATCTTTATTTGTCACCAAAATTCAGGTAGGTACAGCAAACAGTGACACTGGTGCCCACTTGTTCCTAAAGATCTACGCGTTCCGAACAATAGTGTTCTTAGTCATGATCGAAGGTGTCTGACATGTTCCAAACTGAAATAGGGTTCACCTCCGACATTCCCGCCCCCAGGGAGGGGTATAGGGAGGCAGGGTGGACAGAAAAATCAGCTGGGTTCATGCAAGACATCTGTGCAAACCTTTTTGCCCGTGTCATATAGTAACACACCTAACAGTGCTATAAATAAACTGTGAAGAATACATGAAAAGTATGTGATATAAAAAACCATGTAGCCCTTTCCTAGATGATATAAGCATAATACCCCAGCGTGGTACAGATTACAATGATTATATCCATGAGCAGTAGGGAAACAATGATTTCATGGAGATATATTCGGCCAGTGGTTGATTGCATCGTGTTTTATGTCTAATTTTAAATTATTGTTATTTTTAATTTTTGGTTTTCAATTTTTAATATAATATTTCAGTTATGGTTTGTTTGGTATATCAATGCTGGTAACATATGTACATGCCTCAACATTCATATAATTGGTCCATATAAAATAATTATTCTATCAGCACCATGCTTGTAAAATACCGCATGGTGTGAATTGAGGCTGAAGTACATACCTATAAAACCATCAGACAAGTGGTGGTAAGCACGATGCATTCAAGGATTGCTGTCCATGACAATTCTCCCAGCTTTGTTGTATTGGCCTGCTAATTCCTTTAACATCTTGTTTATAAAAAGTCGCACGGTATGAACTGTGATATGTCAGGAACTCAGAGACAATTCATATAACAGGTACAATACAATCAATAGTTGTTAGTTGTTATCCACAATGATTTTTTCTGATATAATACATTATCTTCTGAATTCCCATTCATGAAGAATCGCACGGTATGTACTATGACATATCTACAGAGATATAAACTGGTCAGTTGGTTATGACTAGGGATGAGCGAACTCGAACTGTATAGTTCGGGTTCGTACCGAATTTTGGGGTGTCCGTGACACGGACCCGAACCCGGACATTTTCGTAAAAGTCCGGGTTCGGGTTCGGTGTTCGTCACTTTCTTGGCGCTTTTGTGACGCTTTCTTGGCGCTTTTTGAAAGGCTGCAAAGCAGCCAATCAACAAGCGTCATACTACTTGCCCCAAGAGGCTATCACAGCCATGCCTACTATTGGCATGGCTGTGATTGGCCAGAGCACCATGTGACCCAGCCTCTATTTAAGCTGGAGTCACATAGCGCCGCCCGTCACTCTGCTCTGATTAGTGTAGGGAGAGGATGCGGCTGCGACAGTAGGGCGAGATAAGGCAGATTAACTCCTCCAAAGGACTTGATTATTGATCGATCTGCAGCTGTGGGTCATTGAGCTGCTGATACTCAATTGCTCACTGTTTTTAGGCTGCCCAGACCGTTTGTCAGTCACATTTTTCTGGGGTGATCGGCGGCCATTTTGTGTCTTGTGGTGCGCCAGCACAAGCTGCGACCAAGTGCATTTAACCCTCAATGGTGTGGTTGTTTTTTGGCTAAAGCCTACATCAGGGTGAAGCTGTCACACCAAGTGCATTTAACCAGCAATAGTCTGTTTATTTTTTGGCCATATACTACATCAGGGGCAAGCTGCGCCCGTCACTAAAATCCGTTTAGGCGATATGCCCCTTTCCGAGAGACAGGCACAGCTACTGCAGAACACCAACCTCCCGAACTGGATACAAAATCGCACTCCAAACTGGAACCTCGCAAATAGCTGTCAGCAGACGAACAGGAAAAGCGCATTCAGTCAGCTTACACTCCTGGCAATCAGTCTCCAACAGCATACAGGGAATCCCCCCAATAACGAGACAAGGCTCCGTGTTGAGGGTCAGCAGTGATCTGACTGTACTTCAAGTACAGCCTCTTTTATTAATAAAAAACAAACATAGTACTGCCCACAGGGTTTTGAAATCCAACCAATCAGTAATTCACAACACACACAATGTAAATACAGCAACCAATCGTTCCCGCCCCCTAGAGGACCAGAAGGGAGACTGCGACACAGGACAGATACAACATATCCCCACAATGCATCATGGTTTCCTCCTCTCTACCTGGGAGACGACCGAAGACAATCCAATTATCTCTCAGGACAAAGGGGAGATCACCAATACACATGTGGAGACAACAGGACAGACATCACCATATAAACACACAATGGGACAATAGAACCACACCCAGCATATTCCTCCCAAGCTGACAAGTTACACTTATTTTAAGTTGTTACAACCTTGTGAGGTTACATTGTCCATACATATAACTTACATCAATTTAAACAGTATAACTTGGGGACAAACCTATCCAAAATTCCCTGGAATAGGTTCAGGGGTTTAAAAGTTACTATGGGCCATAATCCTGAGGCAAGAGGCTTTTAAACAGCCCCCTCCAAAACCCAGTGGCGAGGTTGGTTTCGCCACAAGTCTGTTCATTTTTTGGCCATATACTACATCAGGGGTAAGCTGCGCCTGTCACCAAGTGCATTTAACCAGCAATAGTCTGTTTATTTTTTGGCCATATACTACATCAGGGGCAAGCTGCGCCTGTCACCAAGTGCATTTAACCCTCAATGGTGTGGTTGTTTTTTGGCTAAAGCCTACATCAGGGTGAAGCTGTCACACCAAGTGCATTTAACCAGCAATAGTCAGTTTTTTTTTGGCCATATACTAAATCAGGGGCAAGCTGCCCCCGTCACCAAGTGCATTTAACCAGCAATAGTCTGTTCATTTTTTGGCCATATACTACATCAGGGGCAAGCTGCGCCCGTCACCAAGTGCATTTAACCCTCAGTAGTGTGGTTGGTCAAGCTGTGACACAAAGTGCATTTAACCAGCAATAGTCTTTTCATTTTTTGGCCATATACTACATCAGGGGCAAGCTGCGCCCGTCACCAAGTGCATTTAACCCTCAGTAGTGTGGTTGGTCAAGCTATCACACCAAGTGCATTTAACCAGCAATAGTCTGTTCATTTTTTGGCCATATACTAAATCAGGGGCAAGCTGCGCCCGTCACCAAGTGCATTTAACCAGCAATAGTCTGTTCATTTTTTGGCCATATACTAAATCAGGGGCAAGCTGCGCCCGTCACCAAGTGCATTTAACCCTCAGTAGTGTGGTTGGTCAAGCTATCACACCAAGTGCATTTAACCAGCAATAGTCTGTTCATTTTTTGGCCATATACTAAATCAGGGGCAAGCTGCGCCTGTCACCAAGTGCATTTAACCAGCAATAGTCTGTTCATTTTTTGGCCATATACTACATCAGGGGCAAGCTGCGCCCGTCACCAAGTGCATTTAACCCTCAGTAGTGTGGTTGGTCAAGCTGTGACACCAACTGCATTTAACCAGCAATAGTCTGTTCATTTTTTGGCCATATACTACATCAGGGGCAAGCTGCGCCCGTCACCAAGTGCATTTAAACCCTCAGTAGTGTGGTTGGTCAAGCTATCACACCAAGTGCATTTAACCAGCAATAGTCTGTTCATTTTTTGGCCATATACTAAATCAGGGGCAAGCTGCGCCCGTCACCAAGTGCATTTAACCAGCAATAGTCTGTTCATTTTTTGGCCATATACTACATCAGGGGCAAGCTGCGCCCGTCACCAAGTGCATTTAACCCTCAGTAGTGTGGTTCGTCAAGCTGTGACACCAAGTGCATTTAACCAGCAATAGTCTGTTCATTTTTTGGCCATATACTACATCAGGGGCAAGCTGCGCCCGTCACCAAGTGCATTTAACCAGCAATAGTGTGGTTATTTTTTGGCCATATCCCAGTCTAATTCTGTCACTAAATCCATACCGGTCACCCAGCGCCTAAATACTAGGCCTCAAATTTATATCCCGCTAAATCTGTCGTTACCGCTGTACTGTTGTGGCTGGGCAAGTTATTTAGTGTCCGTCAAAGCACATTTTTTGTTCAGGGTTGAAATACAATTCCCAATTTAGCAATTTCATAATTTAGTGGTTCCTGCTATATCAGAGCTATTTGAAATCTATCCCTAAAAGGGTATATAATATTCAAGGTGCACATAGGGTCATTCAGAATAACTTCACACACACCCGCTACTGTGCATTTCCAAGTCTAATTCTGTTAGTAAATCCATACCGGTCACCCAGCGCCTAAATACTAGGCCTCAAATTTATATCCCGCTAAATCTCTCGTTACCGCTGTCCTGTTGTGGCTGGGAAAGTTATTTAGTGTCCGTCAAAGCACATTTTTTGTTCTGGGTTGAAATACAATTCCCAATTTAGCAATTTCATAATTTAGTGGTTCCTGCTATATCAGAGCTATTTGAAATCTATCCCTAAAAGGGTATATAATATTCAAGGTGCACATAGGGTCATTCAGAATAACTTCACACACACGCTACTGTGCATTTCCAAGTCTAATTCTGTCACTAAATCCATACCGGTCACCCAGCGCCTAAATACTAGGCCTCAAATTTATATCCCGCTAAATCTCTCGTTACCGCTGTCCTGTTGTGGCTGGGAAAGTTATTTAGTGTCCGTCAAAGCACATTTTTTGTTCTGGGTTGAAATACAATTCCCAATTTAGCAATTTCATAATTTAGTGGTTCCTGCTATATCAGAGCTATTTGAAATCTATCCCTAAAAGGGTATATAATATTCAAGGTGCACATATGGTCATTCAGAATAACTTCACACACACGCTACTGTGTATTTCCAAGTCCAATTCTGTTAGTAAATCCATACCGGTCACCCAGCGCCTAAATACTAGGCCTCAAATTTATATCCCGCTGAATTTGAATACAATACATTGGGCCAAATAATATTTTTGTTGTTGTGGTGAACCATAACAATGAGGAAAACATCTAGTAAGTGACGCGGACGTGGACATGGTCGTGGTGGTGTTAGTGGACCCTCTGGTTCTGGGAGAGGACGTGGCCGTTCTGCCACATCCACACGTCCTAGTGTACCAACTACCTCAGGTCCCAGTAGCCGCCAGAATTTACAGCGATATATGGTGGGGCCCAATGCCGTTCTAAGGATGGTAAGGCCTGAGCAGGTACAGGCATTAGTCAATTGGGTGGCCGACAGTGGATCCAGCACGTTCACATTATCTCCCACCCAGTCTTCTGCAGAAAGAGCACAGATGGCGCCTGAAAACCAACCCCATCAGTCTGTCACATCACCCCCATGCATACCAGGGAAACTGTCTCAGCCTCAAGTTATGCAGCAGTCTCTTATGCTGTTTGAAGACTCCGCTGGCAGGGTTTCCCAAGGGCATCCACCTAGACCTTCCCCAGCGGTGAAAGACATAGAATGCACTGACGCACAACCACGTATGTTTCCTGATGATGAGGACATGGGAATACCACCTCAGCATGTCTCTGATGATGACGAAACACAGGTGCCAACTGCTGCGTCTTTCTGCAGTGTGCAGACTGAACAGGAGGTCAGGGATCAAGACTGGGTGGAAGACGATGCAGGGGACGATGAGGTCCTAGACCCCACATGGAATGAAGGTCGTGCCACTGACTTTCACAGTTCGGCGGAAGAGGCAGTGGTGAGACCGAGCCAACAGTGTAGCAAAAGAGGGAGCAGTGGGCAAAAGCAGAACACCCGCCGCCAAGAGACTCTGCCTGCTACTGACCGCCGTCATCTGGGACCGAGCACCCCAAAGGCAGCTTCAAGGAGTTCCCTGGCATGGCACTTCTTCAAACAATGTGCTGACGACAAGACCCAAGTGGTTTGCACGCTGTGCCATCAGAGCCTGAAGCGAGGCATTAACGTTCTGAACCTGAGCACAACCTGCATGACCAGGCACCTCCATGCAAAGCATGAACTGCAGTGGAGTAAACACCTTAAAACCAAGGAAGTCACTCAGGCTCCCCCTGCTACCTCTTCTGCTGCTGCCGCCTCGGCCTCTTCTGCTGCTGCCGCCTCGGCCTCTTCCTCCGCCTCTGGAGGAACGTTGGCACCTGCCGCCCAGCAAACAGGGGATGTACCACCAACACCACCCCCACCTCCGTCACCAAGCGTCTCAACCATGTCACACGCCAGCGTTCAGCTCTCCATCTCACAAACATTTGAGAGAAAGCGTAAATTCCCACCTAGCCACCCTCGATCCCTGGCCCTGAATGCCAGCATTTCTAAACTACTGGCCTATGAAATGCTGTCATTTAGGCTGGTGGACACAGACAGCTTCAAACAGCTCATGTCGCTTGCTGTCCCACAGTATGTTGTTCCCAGCCGCCACTACTTCTCCAAGAGAGCCGTGCCTTCCCTGCACAACCAAGTATCCGATAAAATCAAGTGTGCACTGCGCAACGCCATCTGTAGCAAGGTCCACCTAACCACAGATACGTGGACCAGTAAGCACGGCCAGGGACGCTATATCTCCCTAACTGCACACTGGGTAAATGTAGTGGCAGCTGGGCCCCAGGCGGAGAGCTGTTTGGCGCACGTCCTTCCGCCGCCAATGATCGTAGGGCAACATTCTTTGCCTCCTGTTGCCACCTCCTCCTTCTCGGCTTCCTCCTCCTCTTCTTCCACCTGCTCATCCAGTCAGCCACACACCTTCACCACCAACTTCAGCACAGCCCGGGGTAAACGTCAGCAGGCCATTCTGAAACTCATATGTTTGGGGGACAGGCGCCACACCGCACAGGAGTTGTGGCGGGGTATAGAACAACAGACCGACGAGTGGTTGCTGCCGGTGAGCCTCAAGCCTGGCCTGGTGGTGTGTGATAATGGGCGAAATCTCGTTGCAGCTCTGGGACTAGCCAATTTGACGCACATCCCTTGCTTGGCGCATGTGCTGAATTTGGTGGTGCAGAAGTTCATACACAACTACCCCGACATGTCAGAGCTGCTGCATAAAGTGCGGGCCGTCTGTTCGCGCTTCCGGCGTTCACATCCTGCTGCTGCTCGCCTGTCTGCGCTACAGCGTAACTTCGGCCTTCCCGCTCACCGCCTCATATGCGACGTGCCCACCAGGTGGAACTCCACCTTGCACATGCTGGACAGACTGTGCGAGCAGCAGCAGGCCATAGTGGAGTTTCAGCTGCAGCACGCACGGGTCAGTCGCACTACAGAACAGCACCACTTCACCACCAATGACTGGGCCTCCATGCGAGACCTGTGTGCCCTGTTGCGCTGTTTCGAGTACTCCACCAACATGGCCAGTGGCGATGACGCCGTTATCAGCGTTACAATACCACTTCTATGTCTCCTTGAGAAAACACTTAGGGCGATGATGGAAGAGGAGTTGGCCCAGGAGGAGGAGGAGGAGAAGGAGGAGGAAGAGGGGTCATTTTTAGCACTTTCAGGCCAGTCTCTTCGAAGTGACTCAGAGGGAGGTTTTTGGCAACAGCAGAGGCCAGGTACAAATGTGGCCAGCCAGGGCCCACTACTGGAGGACGAGGAGGACGAGGATGAGGAGGAGGTGGAGGAGGATGAGGATGAAGCATGGTCACAGCGGGGTGGCACCCAACGCAGCTCGGGTCATTCACTGGTGCGTGGCTGGGGGGAAAGGCAGGACGATGACGATACGCCTCCCACAGAGGACAGCTTGTCCTTACCCCTGGGCAGCCTGGCACACATGAGCGACTACATGCTGCAGTGCCTGCGCAACGACAGCAGAGTTGCCCACATTTTAACCTGTGCGGACTACTGGGTTGCCACCCTGCTGGATCCACGCTACAAAGACAATGTGCCCACCTTACTTCCTGCACTGGAGCGTGATAGGAAGATGCGCGAGTACAAGCGCACGTTGGTAGACGCGCTACTGAGAGCATTCCCAAATGTCACAGGGGAACAAGTGGAAGCCCAAGGCAGAGGAGGAGCAAGAGGTCGCCAAGGCAGCTGTGTCAATGCCAGCTCCTCTGAGGGCAGGGTTAGCATGGCAGAGATGTGGAAAACTTTTGTCAACACGCCACAGCTAACTGCACCACCACCTGATACGCAACGTGTTAGCAGGAGGCAACATTTCACTAACATGGTGGAACAGTACATGTGCACACCCCTCCACGTACTGACTGATGGTTCGGCCCCATTCAACTTCTGGGTCTCTAAATTGTCCACGTGGCCAGAGCTAGCCTTTTATGCCTTGGAGGTGCTGGCCTGCCCGGCGGCCAGCGTTTTGTCTGAACGTGTATTCAGCACGGCAGGGGGCGTCATTACAGACAAACGCAGCCGCCTGTCTACAGCCAATGTGGACAAGCTGACGTTCATAAAAATGAACCAGGCATGGATCCCACAGGATCTGTCCGTCCCTTGTCCAGATTAGACATTAACTACCTCCCCTTAACCATATATTATTGGACTCCAGGGCACTTCCTCATTCAATCCTATTTTTATTTTCATTTTACCATTATATTGCGAGGCTACCCAAAGTTGAATGAACCTCTCCTCTGTCTGGGTGCCGGGGCCTAAATATATGCCAATGGACTGTTCCAATGTTGGGTGACGTGAAGCCTGATTCTCTGCTATGACATGCAGACTGATTCTCTGCTGACATGAAGCCAGATCCTCTGTTACGGGACCTCTCTCCTCTGCCTGGGTGCTGGGCCTAAATTTATGAAAATGGACTCTTACAGTGGTGGGTGACGTGAAGCCTCATTCTCTGCTATGATATGAAGACTGATTCTCTGCTGACATGAAGCCAGATTGTCTGTTACGGGACCTCTCTCCTCTGCCTGGGTGCTGGGCCTAAATATATGCCAATGGACTGTTGCAGTGGTGGCTGACGTGAAGCCTCATTCTCTGCTATGACATGCAGACTAATTCTCTGCTGACATGAAGCCAGATTGTCTGTTACGGGACCTCTCTCCTCTGCCTGGGTGCTGGGCCTAAACTTATGAAAATGGACTCTTACAGTGGTGGCTGACGTGAAGCCTGATTCTCTGCTATGACATGAAGACTGATTCTCTGCTGACATGAAGCCAGATCCTCTGTTACGGGACCTCTCTCCTCTGCCTGGGTGCTGGGCCTAAACTTATGAAAATGGACTCTTACAGTGGTGGGTGACGTGAAGCCTCATTCTCTGCTATGACATGCAGACTAATTCTCTGCTGACATGAAGCCAGATCGTCTGTTACGGGACCTCTCTCCTCTGCCTGGGTGCTGGGCCTAAACTTATGAAAATGGACTCTTACAGTGGTGGGTGACGTGAAGCCTCATTCTCTGCTATGACATGCAGACTAATTCTCTGCTGACATGAAGCCAGATTGTCTGTTACGGGACCTCTCTCCTCTGCCTGGGTGCTGGGCCTAAATATATGCCAATGGACTGTTGCAGTGGTGGCTGACGTGAAGCCTCATTCTCTGCTATGACATGCAGACTAATTCTCTGCTGACATGAAGCCAGATCCTCTGTTACGGGACCTCTCTCCTCTGCCTGGGTGCTGGGCCTAAATTTATAACAATGGACTGTTGCAGTGGTGGCTGACGTGAAGCCTCATTCTCTGCTATGACATGCAGACTAATTCTCTGCTGACATGAAGCCAGATCCTCTGTTACGGGACCTCTCTCCTCTGCCTGGGTGCTGGGCCTAAATTTATGACAATGGACTGTTGCAGTGGTGGCTGACGTGAAGCCTGATTCTCTGCTATGACATGCAGACTGATTCTCTGCTGACATGAAGCCAGATTCTCTGTTACGGGACCTCTCTCCTCTGCCTGGGTGCCGGGGCCTAAATATCTGAGAATAGACTGTTCCAGTGGTGGGTGACGTGAAGCCAGATTCTCTGCTATGGGACCTCTCTCCAATTGATTTTGGTTAATTTTTATTTATTTAATTTTTATTTTAATTCATTTCCCTATCCACATTTGTTTGCAGGGGATTTACCTACATGTTGCTGCCTTTTGCAGCCCTCTAGCCCTTTCCTGGGCTGTTTTACTACCTTTTTAGTGCCGAAAAGTTCGGGTCCCCATTGACTTCAATGGGGTTCGGGTTCGGGACGAAGTTCGGATCGGGTTCGGATCCCGAACCCGAACATTTTCGGGAAGTTCGGCCGAACTTCTCGAACCCGAACATCCAGGTGTTCGCTCAACTCTAGTTATGACCAGACATATAGACTATAAACAGAAATAAACAAGATTGAAAATAACAATAATTTAAAATTAGACATAAAACACAATGCAATCAACCACTGGCCGAATATATCTCCATGAAATCATTGTTTCCCTACTGCTCATGGATATAATCATTGCAATATGTACCACGCTGGGGTATTATGCTTATACCATCTAGGAAAGGGCTACATGGTTTTTTATATCACATACTTTTCATGTATTCCTCACTGTTTATAGCACTGTTAGGTGTGTTACTATATGACACGGGCGAAAAGGTTTGCACAGATGTCTTGCATGAACCCAGCTGATTTTTCTGTCCACCCTGCCTCCCTATACCCCTCTCTGGGGGCGGGAATGTCGGAGGTGAACCCTATTTCAGTTTGGAACATGTCAGACACCTTGGATCATGACTAAGAACACTATTGTTCGAAACGCGTAGATCTTTGGTAACAAGTGGGCACCAGTGTCACTGTTTGCTGTACCTACCTAAATTTTGGTGACAAATAAAGATCGGGATTATTCACAACTTCCATATTTGGTGCTGGAGCCTTTCTTCTATTAGTGTATAACGTTATCTGGTCTTGGGTTAGGGTTATGCGATTTTGCTCTAAATCTCCTTACACATTCATCATATTCATATACATGTACAGTAAGTAAGATATATACATAGCTGTTGGATCACCACAATGAGGGTATGTATCAATCCCTGAACTTTAGATTCTGGCTTCAAAAAGTCACAAAAATAGGGCTTTACGTTTGGGCTCATTTGCACAAACATTTGTACACCGCTCACTCCACTGGAAAGTATTTGTGGTTAGCTATGGTAATTAGTTTCACTTCAAATTTATCAACTGCTACTTTTTAAAAAGACGCTAAATTGTTGCAATCTTACTCCAGTAAAGGGGTGGCATAAAGAGTTTAATATCATCTTTAGATAGAAGTGTGCACTAAATGTATCAAATATTATGTGACATTTAATCAATTTGGTTCAAATTACGGCAATACAGACTCCTGCAAAACTGACTTTAAGAATTCCTCTCATGTCCCCTTTTTTTAGACTTGACGTTACTGGGGTCGCAGATTCTGCCTCAACATGGTGTGACACAGTCTGCACCAGAAATACACTACAGAAATGGCGTATATTTGTTTGTAAATGACCCCCATATCCTCGCTTATAGTTGTCCTAAATATAAAGGTTTGCAAACAGAATGGTACTTGGCATCAATTATCTCTGCCTGTTTGGATGCATTAAAGAAGTCAACTATTTTCATAATGGAAGGAAATTGTAGATGAGATTAAGCGTTCAGTAAACAGCAGACGCTTTCATAGATCACTGCTCCACTTGTACTTTCTATAGAGTTCACTGGCCCAACAGATTTATAAAAAAAAAAGCTATTTTCTATTCAGAGTTGTCAGTGCTGTCAGGATTCACTGAGCACAGCTGCATGACTCCGGATATCAACAATGCATGGAGAAGGTGAAGAGAAAACAGCCGGATTCAGGATTGAAGGGTTGGTAACTGCTAAAAATATAAATAAACTATTAACACATCTATTATATATATATACAGTTGCGTGCCTAGGCTATTTGGCACCCGGGGAAGGTAATTTATCTGGCACCCCTCTTCCCCCCGCCGAAACAATAAGAAACTTTATTTTTACATTTAAATATACTGAAATATTTATTTAGTTTGAAATAACATTTTTTATCGCTCAAAAACAGAAAATTGCTCGTAAATAAGAATTTAAAGGGAACCCGTCACCAAAATACAATATAAGCTTGGTATTACACATTTTGTGAAGGAAGGTGAAGAAAAAAACAGCTGTTTTTGCACAGCTTTTATATATTTTTTTATTTACAGGTTCACCTGACGGATCATGTTATATTTTTATAGAGCGGGCTGGAGTTTTCACTGATGACGGTGCACCCTGCCCTGATAGTAGGAACTCAGCTGTCAGTGAGAGCCGGACCCGTGCCACTGATCGGACGGGCACAGCTCCTGCCCGATCAGCCCTCCATACTTGTACAGTGCTGGGACTCAAGTTATGTCCTGCAGCACCGTATAGGTACGGCACTGGTATCCTACAGGTTAATAAGCCTAGTCTTTTCCCATCCCATTTGGGCCCCTTGTAAATTTCTGCCCTGGCACTGGCTGGTAGCAGCCTTGTGACTCCTCAACACCCCTCCCCCCATTGAAAATTCAAGGCAGCAAGGCCCTTAACTTAAAAAATACTTCTCTAGTCTGTCTAGTCTTCTGCCTCTTGTCTGCACACTGTTCTGCCACAGTGCCACTGTGACTGTCTGCACCACTCCTAACTACCACACACCACAGTGCCACTGTGACTGTCTGCACCACTCCTAACTGCCACACACCACAGTGCCACTGTGACTGTCTGCACCACTCCTAACTGCCACACACCACAGTGTCACTGTGACTGTCTGCACCACTCCTAACTGCCACACACCACAGTGCCACTGTGACTGTCTGCACCACTCCTAACTGCCACACACCACAGTGTCACTGTGACTGTCTGCACCACTCCTAACTGCCACACACCACAGTGCCACTGTGACTGTCTGCACCACGCCTAACTGCCACACACCACAGTGTCACTGTGACTGTCTGCACCACTCCTAACTGCCACACACCACAGTGCCACTATGACTGTATGCACCACTCCTAACTGCCACACACCACAGTGTCACTGTGACTGTCTGCACCACTCCTAACTGCCACACACCACAGTGCCACTGTGACTGTCTGCACCACTCCTAACTGCCACACACCACAGTGCCACTGTGACTGTCTGCACCACTCCTAACTGCCACACACCACAGTGCCACTATGACTGTATGCACCACTCCTAACTACCACACACCACAGTGCCACTGTGACTGTCTGCACCACTCCTAACTGCCACACACCACAGTGCCACTGTGACTGTCTGCACCACTCCTAACTGCCACACACCACAGTGCCACTGTGACTGTCTGCACCACTCCTAACTGCCACACACCACAGTGTCACTGTGACTGTCTGCACCACTCCTAACTGCCACACACCACAGTGCCACTGTGACTGTCTGCACCACGCCTAACTGCCACACACCACAGTGTCACTGTGACTGTCTGCACCACTCCTAACTGCCACACACCACAGTGCCACTATGACTGTATGCACCACTCCTAACTGCCACACACCACAGTGTCACTGTGACTGTCTGCACCACTCCTAACTGCCACACACCACAGTGCCACTGTGACTGTCTGCACCACTCCTAACTGCCACACACCACAGTGCCACTATGACTGTATGCACCACTCCTAACTGCCACACACCACAGTGTCACTGTGACTGTCTGCACCACTCCTAACTGCCACACACCACAGTGCCACTGTGACTGTCTGCACCACTCCTAACTGCCACACACCACAGTGCCACTATGACTGTATGCACCACTCCTAACTGCCACACACCACAGTGTCACTGTGACTGTCTGCACCACTCCTAACTGCCACACACCACAGTGCCACTGTGACTGTCTGCACCACTCCTAACTGCCACACACCACAGTGCCACTGTGACTGTCTGCACCACTCCTAACTGCCACACACCACAGTGCCACTATGACTGTATGCACCACTCCTAACTGCCACACACCACAGTGTAACTGTGACTGTCTGCACCACTCCTAACTGCCACACACCACAGTGCCACTGTGACTGTCTGCACCACTCCTAACTGCCACACACCACAGTGCCACTGTGACTGTCTGCACCACTCCTAACTGCCACACACCACAGTGCCACTATGACTGTATGCACCACTCCTAACTACCACACACCACAGTGCCACTGTGACTGTCTGCACCACTCCCAACTGCCACACACCACAGTGCTTTTTTCAGGCTCAGCTCGGCGGCAGTGTATCTGCAGACACACACTGTGACACACACAACACTGGTGAGGTGGTCACTTCACTAGAAGGCACAGGCCGCACAGCACAGCTGTTTTATTGCTCAGGAGCACTGGAGCAAGCGGCTACAAGGAAGATGGGAGGTTTTCCCACCTGGAAGGTGAGCGGCGGTGAGCATACAAGTGAGATAGGCGTGAGCGCGCTCCGTAGCTTATCAGAGCGCGCACGCAGGGGCGGATTAAGTATATCATAGGCCGGGGGCTGTTTCCCCATCTTGGGCCTCCTCTTTCCATTTACCCCCGACTGTCCCCTCTTTCGCGTTGTGCCCCATGTTTATTTTTTTATGGTAAATATTAAAGAAAACTATGCCACGTTTATAGTGTAGTTGCCCATTACTCCTGAGGATGCCAGGGATCTGACAAACATTATGGGGCAGCGTATGAAGCGATTTTAGAGGACGGCTATCATCAGTGCTGACCCTAAACCATATAATCAATGCGATTAATCAATGAAAAGGAAGCAATAGGAGGACGAGTGGTGACAGTGCACAGTACCACATCCCTGGTGCAGGAGTGAATGCAGAATAATACACTACGATAGCTCGCCGGTGGAATTATTATTACAGATTATAGGATAAATGTAAATTGGGAGCTATCAGCCATGGGGGGGGGGGGGAGATTTTATTTAGGAGAACCTAATATCCTTCATTTATCTAGGTCATATTTGTTGAATTGACGTCTATCATATAATACCCCCAGCCCCTCATAGTGTATAGTGTACAACACTCCGCAGTATACAGTGTCATACCCCACATTATACAGTATATAACATTGCCCAGTATACAGAACCCCATAGTATGCAATACACAGTATAGAGAACCCCACAGTATGCAGTATAGCACCCTATAGTATACAGCACCCTACAGTATGCAGTATAGCACCCTATAGTATACAGCACCCCACAGTATGCAATATATAGTATAGCACTCCACAGTATACAGAGCTCCACAGTATATAGTATCCCACAGTATATAGTACCCCACAGTATGCAATACATAATATAGTATAGCACCTCACAGTATAGCGTCCTATAGCATACAGTATAGCACCCCACAGTATACAGTACAGCAGTATAGCACCCCACAATATACAGTACAGCAGTATAGCACCCCACGCTATATAGCACCCCACACTATACAGTAGCTTACAGTATAATAGCATAACAGCCCCTGTAACCTTTTCCTGATGTAATCTTCACACACAAAAAAGCTCCAGAATTATGGCAAACTTCAGCAGCAACACTCCTGGAAGAGAGAAATGATCTTTTATTACCTAATAGCTATGTGACCAGTAATATCAATATGTTACTGGTCACATAGTGATGATGTCATCAAAGGTCCTTTCTCCTAAAAGAATCACAGCTCTCCTTGCATATGCTGTGAAGATACGAGATGTGCAGCACCTGAAACTACGGATACTGGAAGCCTGTGCTAGCATTTCTCCTGCGGTGTTGCTATCAGTGTGTGAAGAGTGGGAGAAGAGGGTTGCATTGACAATCCAACACAATGGGCACCACATTTAACACCATTGTTTTTCTTGTGAAATTCCCAATAAGTTTGATGTGTCACATGACCCTCTTCCTATTGAAAAAACAAAAGTTGGATTCAAAATAGCCGACTTCAAAATGGCCGCCCTGGTCACCACCCATCTTGAAAAGTTTCCCCCCTCACATATACTAATGTGCCACAAACAGGAAGTTTAATATCACCAACCATTCCCATTTTATTAAGGTGTATCCATATAAATGGCCCACTCTGTATATGTATATATATATATATATATATATATATATATATATATAGTGGTGAAGTGAACGGTAAATGTGTGGTGAGTGTGTATATCTGTCACGTTCCAGCAAGCAATAGGTCAGGGCATGCAGCACAGATACAGGTCAGGCAATCCAGATTGGCAACAGGAGAGTCAAGGCTAGCAGGCAGGGATCAAACAGGCAGCAGAGTCCAGAAAGACAAGCACGAGTGAGGTACACAGGAGCACAAGCAGAGATAACAGCAACCTAGCAGGACACAAGGACCTTGACACTGAGGCATCTGGGAAGGGGGCTGGACCACTAAAATATGTGCAGGAGGGCTAGGATTGGTCAGCATGGTCATGTGACCTAACCCAAAAAGCACAGGGCGTGACGTGCACCGGCTCTTAAGGAAGTGCTGCAGGGAAGAAGCAGCAAGCATGCTGTGTCCAGGGCTGAGAGGAAACTGTGGAGCAGATCCCAGAACAACAGTACCTACTCAGACAGAGCCCAGAAATGCAGCGGTGAATGGGAAGCACTGGCAGCAGATCACCATTGAACACAACGCCCGGGACAGTGGCGGCAAGCAGCGGAACAGCGGAGACAGCAGCTGCTGTTACAATTAGTGTTGATCACGAATATTCGAATTTCGAATTTTTATACCGAATATAGGTACTTCGAAAATTTGCGACTATTTTGAATATAGTTATATATATTAGTAATTTCGAATATTTAAATTTTTTTTCCTTTTTTTTTTTATTTGATTTTTTTATCAGTACACATGATCCCTCCCTGCTTCTAGCTTGTGGGCCAATAAGAAGGCTGCAATATACTTGACTTTAGGAGTAGTAGTGTTTGCGAATTTTGCTCTATATTCGTTTTTTCGAATATTCGCTATATTGCTATATATTCTTGTTTTAGAATATTACGAATATTCGAAAAAAACGAAGTTATAGCAATATAGCGAATATAAAAAAAACGAATATAGAGCAATTTAGCTAATATAGTGCTATAATCTTTTTTTATAGTTGTAATTTTTTTCCAATCTGAACTTCAGATGAGAAAAAAATTACAACTATTAGACAAAGAAGATTATAGCACTATATTAGCTAAATTGCTCTATATTCGTTTTCTTCGAATATTCGCTATATTGCTATATATTCTTGTTTTAGAATATTACGAATATTCGAAAAAACAAAGTTAAAGCAATATAGCGAATATTCGAAAAAAAACAAATATACAGCAATTTAGCTAATATAGTGCTATAATCTTCTTTGTCTAATAGTTGTAATTTTTTTCTCATCTGAAGTTCAGATTGGAAAAAAATTACAACTATAAAAAAAAGATTATAGCACTATATTAGCTAAATTGCTCTATATTCGTTTTTTCAATTATTCGCTATATTGCTATATATTCTTGTTTTAGAATATTACGAATATTCGAAAAATCTAAGTTATAGCAATATAGCGAATATTTGAAAAAAATCGAATATAGAGCAATTTAGCTAATAAAGTGCTATAATCTTATTTGTCTAATAGTAAATTGAAAAATTTGCAATAAAAATTCGAATCCGAAAATTCCAATTACGAAAATTTGCATATTACACAATCATTACCTTGCTGATTTTTCTAGTAAAAAAAATAAATAAAAAAATCGGGAATTTTTGAATATTTGACGAATATTCTAAAAAATATTCGCGAAATATTGCGAATTCGAATATGACCCCTGCCGCTCATCACTAGTTACAATATCTCAGTCCACACCCCAGGTCCACTACAGATGTTCACCTGGCCTGAGGTGAGGCCAGGTGTGATAATCACTTGGGGATAAAGCAATCCTCAGAGTGTGTGGAAAGGGGGGAATTGAAAAGGAAGCCTGCAGAGGTTCTGTGTGGTTCCAGGCAGGAGGGCTGGGGCCACAAGGCTGAGGGTTTTGGGGGGCCCAGCGACGCCTGAATAAAGGAGATGTCACATGGTCAGAGTCTGGAAGACTATTGGACCATATCCCCCCAAGGTATTGCCTGGTCACTGTCAGGAAGTCTGGTGGACCGAGACCCAAATGGTTTGCATTGTTTACAGCTAAGGAGCTGTCTGACCGCATGGCTGAGTGAACTGGAATACCACAGTGCGAACACTGACCTACAGGTAAGTTAGGGAGACCTCTGTATAGCGAGCGCCTAGCCGGGCAAGGATTTATTGTTTTGTGTTGATGTAACACGTTGTGATATGAAGCTGCGACTTCATTGTGATGCCAAACTTGGAAATGTGATGTGCTGTATGACAAATAAAGCACCGTTTGCGCTTGAAAACTCCCTGTTTGGTGAGAAGTCTGTCATTGCTGACTCCCTGTGAGAGAGCGATCCCTTAGAATATATATATATATATACATATATATATATAATTATAGATCTAATGTATCTAATCTCTGAGCTTCCCCTAGTGGTAGTTGCAGGCAGACAGCTTTTTAATATGTGAAGTGAAGCAGGAGATTTAATCAGTGTTTTGAGCCAGTTTTCTGGTGCACATGCATTAAGAAATATGGTGTTCAGGATAAGTCCCATATTTTGGAATTAGGATTAGGATAGAGGGAAGGCACTCTAGTCATAGGTAGTGTATGGAAAATAAATATTCATTATGAGCTGGCTGGTTATGCCAGGTAACACTGATAAAAAGATTATAAAATACAATGAGTATAAAATATAATGTAGGTGATGAGCCTTCAATTAGATACTCCTAGGAAAATCAGGCAGAAGTAGTGGATATAGGATAAAATACAATAATATATAATAATATTTAATAAATGGGTAAAAATGAATAAATAGAAAAAAGTGGAAAAAATTTGAAAAAATAAAACATAAGATAAAACATTTTTTGGGATACAAAAGTCTGAGGTAGTAGTATGGTCAGAGTTCTGTGGACCTACTGGAGATAGGTGTAGGTAACTGATCCAATAGTGTCCCAAAAAGAATAGATAAATCAATTGGGTGGGCAGGTAGGAACCTCCTTTAGGAGGTATAGTACTGTTCTAGTTTTGTCCTTTTGTCCCAGATAGATGAGATGTACACCTCTAATTCAGGGTTAATCCAATATTGGTACTGGTCACTCTTGTCTCAGATAAATAACATAATGTCTCCCATTGATATCTGTTTGATTTTGTAGAGAGTGGTCCAGTGGTCATAGATTGTGTTGTAAAATACTGCTATATTAGCAGGTACATTACCCTCCTTAGGTCGGCTGGTGAGCGGCTCCCGGCAGGCGTGCGGCGTCCACGTGTGTTGTTCCTGCTCGCGGGGCTGGATGCTCTGCCTATTCGTTACTGTAGGTGTTCGTCACTTCCGGTGACATCACTTATACTCACTGGCTTTCCCGCTCGGTTCTTGTCGGCGTTCCAGTGGGGGCCGGTTGGTGGGAAAGAAGCTGAAACTTTCAAGTAGATGTTATGCTCCGGAGCTCTGTAGTTTTTAGGATCCTTTTTGTTGCTAGCTAGCTAGGCTTGGGTATGGCTACCACAAAAAACCCCATACGCGTTTCGGAGCGTACTGCTCCTTCTTCAGTGGGAATGGGTAGCCTTTTTTTTATTTGGACCAGATATATGGTCTTAATTGGATCCAATTAGTAGTTAGAGGAGTGGTCTCAGATGTTATCTCTTGGTGTTTAATAACATCTGGCATGGACTAGTTGATCAGGGGAATGGGATTAATATATGGTCCAGTGGCACATATCTCAGAAGAATCAGATCAATGATACTCCTAGTTGTAAAGTGGATATCAAATGTGTATGAGAGATGTAACATAAGTAAAACGATAATAATAATAATAATAAAAATAGAAATTGAAGAATACAATACAGCAATAGATCTGGAGTTAAAGATATGAACGATATTAATCATTTCATAAATGGCAATATGAGCCCTAGAATTGGGCGTAATATCGAATCTACTGTATTCTTAGGAATATTATGGTGAGTCAACAAATATGGGAAAGGAAAGGATAGGTTTATAAACATTTATAATTCCGTAGTTGTAGATTCCAATGCTAGACATAAAATGTCCTTGAGGGCAATAGAGGATGATCTTCAGTTGTATATCTTTGGTTTGATCAAATAATTTCTGCCTATATTATGGTGTATGGAAGAGTACAGGTTGTGGATTTGGTAAACGAAAAATGAGGGGAAAGTTGATAGAGAAAGAGGGGGAGGGAAGTGCCAGTTCGACTTTTCTGGCATAAAGTTGGATAAAGCGGGTGAGGCTGAAGATAAATAATATAGATTCAATTTTTTAATTAAAATTGCTTCTGCTTAGTGAAAAAGATTGTAAATTCATCAGAGGAGTTATGTGTTTAGTTCTGTATTGTCTGGGAGTGTTTGATCCATGCATACTGGGAAATTGGTGCTGTAAAGGGCCCATACTAAGATTTGCTATAGGCCCCTATGGATCTGTGTATGCCCCACGATGTCCATAAAATGTGTTATCAGCAAGAGTAGTAGGATCTCTAGCCGAGGTATGCACAATTCCTTTCTGGTCCAGAATTATCAGATTGAACCAATCCCAAGGGCCACAGTAAAACATAAAACTTTCCAAATAATTAGCACTATCCACGGTGCTGAATTTCATTGATTTCTCAACACTGTATGGGGCTATATTTGTTTTCATGTGCAGGCATTGAAAGGCTTTTTATTTTACTTTATATAAATTGTCAGAAGTTGACTCACATTGATTAAGGTGTAGTGAAGGATAACATCTATTCGGTACATAATTCCTTAAAAAAGTGCATTAGGCAGCTCGATGGTAACAAGGCTTTGGGCTATGGTGCTGAATTCATTTTTAGGTAGTTGTTAAAGTTATTTGTTCTATTTACACTGTTTGGCTACATTAATTTTGTCATAAATATTAAAAATGTAATTATAGTAATGGGTATCACAATCGCTACTCTGGAAATGGATTGTTAACATGTTGATGATGTTACTGCAATAATAAAATGTTACACTACTTAAAGGGGTTCTCTGGGAATTAATTAATGAAAATAGTTAAATATTACTTTATTATAAATATATTCCCAAATACCTTTCATTAGTTATAATGGCTCGTTTTGTCTAGGGAGCAATCATTAGGAGAAACAAAATGGCTGTGTTTCACCTGATTAACATAAAACAGTGTTTTAATCAGGTCAACCACAGCTATGTGTCTATGCAAACAATTTGATAGGAAGGTCACTGGTGACAGATTTTCTTTAAAAGCACCACTTTGCTGAAGTAAAAATGCATCTAAGGCATTGATCTGAAGTCTACGTGGGGGGATAAATCTCAGTTGATGCTGCCCAAAAAAGGAGAAATCAAAAATAAAACTGCAGCACTCGGCAGTCTTCAATTCATGCTGGTTTATTCACCAAAAATTGAGACGTTTCGACCTCTCTGTCTTTCTCAAGCTTGAGAAAGAGAGAGAGGTCGAAACATCACAATTTTTGGTGAATAAACCAGCATGAATTGAAGTCCAGCGAGTGCTGCAGTTTTATTTTTGATTTATTCGGGATGATTTGGGGATGCTACAGACTGGTATCCAACACTGCGGGCCCCATCACCATAGAGACTTTTTGCATTTTATTCATAAGTGCTGCTACTTTTTTCTCTTTTTTGAGCTCCAAAAAGGAGTACATGCATGTGCCAAATTTATTATGTGCTATAAACACTTTTGACAGTTTTATATATTAGAGAAAATGGTGTAAAGTATGTCAGACATGAGAAAGCTCTATAATATGTCTAGTGAGTTGCTCCAAATTTACTTTCTGCACTCTGTATGTTGATGAATTTGGTGCAATTAGTTCACAACAATGATAAATCGTCCTAATGTGATTTCAACACCCAGACTGATTCAGGATCCTATGTGGATGAATGGAAGGAAAGATTTAGGGGCACATTTATTAAGACCAGTGTTTTAGATGCCAGTGTTAATGAACCCTATACCTGGTGGTGGATCTGCCAGACTTATGAAGAGGCGCCGACCTCTATATAACTTCGGTGGATCCAGCACCGCTTCTAAATGTAAGACAGCTTCCTAGTTATTCTACGCCTTAAACAGGTGTGGAAAATTGTAAATTAGACGGGCGTCTGACATCCCCGCCCACGCCATGGGTTAGATTTCTGCATGCAGTTCTGAAAACCAATACCAGAAGTTGTTTTATTTTTTTTTATTCACACCCGGTTTTGTCTTCCAAAACTGCATTAAGAAATCTGACCATGTGATTTTATCCTTACAACTGCTATGTATAAAGCCAAAGTACAATGTAAATAGAATAAAATTAACTAGGCACTCTCAGGATATCTGAACCAATTGAAATTTATTAGCATATATAACAATAGCACTGAGCAACAGTATATATTGGCGGTAATAGTAGACACTAAATATCAATATATATAAAAACACACAACATGCAGTAATATCATATAAAACAACTGGAAAATAGAGATCTAAAAATGTAATAAAACTCGAGGAATAAAATTGGAATACTCGATAGTAAAATGTTTGTATAAATATTCAGCCGAATATTTGTATGGAAAAGTCGGATACTGGTAGCAATAAACGGTGTCCTCTAATATTGTCCTATTCGATTTGATCACAGGGGTATCCCAAAACTACAGTCCCAATACGTGGTCCACTGAACCAACTTTAAGCGGCGTCCCGCTTATCACATCCACCAGAAGCGTCCCACTGGACTAAAAGTCATATGAATAAAGGTGCTGGATAAAATCAAACGGTCTTACCGTCTCCCTTGATAGTTCAACAAAGGTAATAATGTGGTCCTCTGAGTCTGTAGACCGATAGTTCGTCAATAGATTTACACACTGGCAATTGTTTGGCACATGTATTCAGGCCTTCCACATGTATTCAGGCCTTCCACATGGACTCAGGCCTTCCAGGTTGTATTCCAAGTGAGCCATTCGTGTGACAGACGATTCCTTCTTAACGGATATCCAGTCGATTCTCCAGATTCCCAAGTGGTCCAAGTTTCTGGGGTCCTGTCTAGGCTAGACGCGTTTCGGAGTGTCACATTACCCCTTCCTCAGTAGCTATCAGTCCCCTAAAGAAGTCCTTTCTTATATAGTGAATAGGCTATTCCCAAAACCAGGATCAAGTATTCCAAAAACCTGGAGTGGATTAATTGTTTGGTCCACTCTATATCATTGCTTCTATTTTCCTTTCTCTAAATCTTTACAACATTGTATAAAATCCAATTACCTTTAATGTATAAATACACATATATGCTAAATGAAAGTTAAAATACGTTTAAAATAAGTTAAAATAAGTTAAAATAAGTATGTCGAAACTTACTGCTACCAGTATCCGACTTTTCCATACAAATATTCGGCTGAATATTTATACGAACATTTTACTATCGAGTATTCCAATTTTATTCCTCAAATTTTATTACATTTTTAGATCTCTATTTTCCAGTTGTTTTATATGATATTACTGCATGTTGTATGTTTTTATATATATTGATATTTAGTGTCTACTATTACCGCCAATATATACTGTTGCTCAGTGCTATTGTTATATATGCTAATAAATTTCAATTGGTTCAGATATCCTGAGAGTGCCCAGTTAATTTTATTCAATTTTTATTGCCTTTGGGAGTGGACAGGGTGAGTCCACCCGACTGGGTGCACCTCTTGGGGCCGTAGTTACTCTTGTGCGTTACATTTATCTTTCTTTTTCTACAGCCAAAGTACAATGTATTTCACTTACCCTCAAACTCCAGTTTTGTCTTTTCAAGAAAATCTTATTTATCTAACTAAAACATTATACCGTAAAGAAACAGGCACACGCTCAGTACATACCTGCACAAATACACATAATTACATTGCACTCTAAGGGTACGGGCACAAGGTCAAGTTTCTGCATGCAGGTTTGGAAGCCAAAATCAGGGGTGGATCATAAAAGGAGAGAAAGTATACAGGACAGATACAACTTCTCTTCTTTTTTTAATTCACTCCTAGTTTTTGGCTTCCAAAAATAAATGCAGAAGACTTGCCGTGTGGCCAAAATCCTAACTTTATACAGAAAAGCTCTTATGCACACTCATATACACACATGCTCACATGTGCATACAAATTACAAAGTGACACACACATGCACACTCGCTATATATATAGTCGCACATGTATGAAGGCACTCATAATGCCTACTTTCATTATGCCTACAATTTT